>NC_041393.1:83860654-83898985 GCF_002162155.2 Triticum dicoccoides | reverse complement strand
TAGTTGAACTAGTTTAGTTTTAGTTGAACTAGTTTAGTAAGTAAATTAATAACTAGTTGAACTACTTTATTTTTAGAAAGAACTAGTTTCTTTCTATTTATAGTAAGTTTATATTTAGTAAGAACGAGTTGAATTAATAGAACTAGTTTAGTTTTAGTTGAACTAATTTAGTTTTAGTTGAACTAGTTTAGTAAGTAAATTAATAACTAGTTGAACTACTTTATTTTTATAAAGAAATAGTTTCTTTCTATTTATAATAAGTTTATATTTAGTAAGAACTAGTTGAATTAATAGAACTAGTTGAACATGTCATATTTGTTGTTATTTTTTTAGTTCAAGCAATTATTTCATGTTTTCGTTACACCTTCGAGTGGCCTATGTTTTGCCGGAGTGTTGATTAATTTACATTCCGGAAAATTTCAAGCGCTCGATATGTCCTTTTTTAACAAAGGTCATGCCGGATTTTTCCGTGAATTCTGGCATGACTTGTGCTAGAATATGTACAAGTTTAATTTTTGAATTATGAACGTAGGAAATGTCGTACTCGGACGACAACAGTCTCCCGGGGAAGTGCAGCTGGTGCCACGACGATCGAGGTATATGCGACAGGTTCGTTGAGCTGGATGAAGATCGGCGCTTCAGCATTAAGCTCGAGGAGACCTTCGATGTTGAAACGGTACGCAACAACGACAAGTGTTTTTTTCGTAATTAAGCATGACTTCAACTATTTCAACGTCTAATTTTCATCTTTTACAATTCGACTAGCTTATCCCATGCCATGCAAGACGCTATGTCTTGGAGAGGATGGGTTTTGAAGACCATGAAAATTTTGAAACAAAGAAAATACACCTAAGGACCCATCATGATATGGATCTTGAAGTAAATCTGTGCAATGCTCAGAGTGTAACCCATTTTGGTTGCCAAAATTGGAAAGCACTTTGCAAAATGTATGGTTTTTATGAGGGTATGATTGTCAGCATGGATCTTGGTGATCCTGACATTGAGCAAGACAATATGGACATT
Source organism: Triticum dicoccoides (assembly GCF_002162155.2). Lineage (NCBI taxonomy): Eukaryota > Viridiplantae > Streptophyta > Magnoliopsida > Poales > Poaceae > Triticum > Triticum dicoccoides. The sequence goes on along the minus strand of NC_041393.1, from coordinate 83,897,962 downwards.
TGGGTCCTTGTTGATATGCTTCCGATTGTACCGCTATGTGAGTTTCTCAAACATAGTTATTAACTAATTTATATTGTTTATTTCAAAATAGTTGACAACTTATTTCCATTGACAGCTTATTTTGATTCTTCAAAGACTGTGCGGAAGATGGTAGACAAAACCCACTACACTGATGGCTCCGAATTAACTTATAAGGAGAAAAATCATCTGATCGCATTGTGTACTCTTCTTGAGGATTACAATTACTATTATCGAACTCCTTCAAATTATGGTGAATACGTGCCACTAGTGCACGTGTTGAACCACGGTAACTTCTCTGGAGATACCCTGGTAAGATTTTTTACTATTACGACATCCGTGCATCTTTTGCATACTTCTAAAACTAGTACATCGTTGCTAACTACGAAGTTATTACTATGTTTTTCAACAGAAACTCCCGATGGATTGTGTGCCTCATCTGATGTATCTGAATGGTCGCCTTACAGTTCTGAACATACTGACAGGTAAATCTAGGGAGCTCACCTGTGCATATCGGATTTCTAAAACTGGTGAACACATGTTTATCAAAGAATGGAAGAAATGTATGGACATTCGCAAGGAGGTTCTTGGAAGTAACATTCAGCGAAAGGCAAGAATTGGAGACAGGCTAATCTCCATTCTCCATAATGGAGAGTCAGGGGCTATCTTGTTTTTTGCTATTTTACCTTAGAAAATGTAGTAGGTCTTAATCGAATGTAGTAGGTCCTATGAGGTACAATATGTTTATTATGCGGTTATGTGTTAGAGTTGATAATGAGGAGTACTTGTGATTACGACTAGTGACCAATTTGCTAAGTTGATCTTGAGGAGGTGCTATATGACAATGATGTATTATGATGATAAGTTATTAATGATATGATGATGATGATGATATTATTATATCATTGGGTGAAAGAACCGCGGATTAGTTTCAAGTGGATGGACATCCACTTGAAACTAGTCCATGGTTCTTTCATCCCGTGATGTAATAACTCATTATGATGTAAAAACAATATCTAAATTCCTGTTGTATGAAAACTTGTGTAAAGGTGTATGAATACAACATGAAAATAAAAAAGAAATAAAATACTAAATAATAGTAGTAGCGCGGGCAAGGAGAAGCGCTACTACTAATTACCAGTAGCGCTCTTCTGGAGAAGCGCTACTACTAAGTCAATTTAGCAGTAGCGTGGGTCTAAGCACGCTATTGCTAAGCTTTAGCTGTAGCGCCTTATCAGTAGCGCTCCTGCCCGCGCTACTGATAGGCCTAAAACCCGCGCTGCTGCTAGGCTTTTCCCTAGTAGTAAATATGAACCGGCCAGCGGATCAATCTTCTAGATTCTGCTGGCCTGATGCTTCTAGATCATCCCTCTCTGTTTCTTCGTCATGTTCTACTTCTTGGAGGGTTGGTGATGACCAGTCAATGCCATTCAAAGCTTGGAACTCAGCTTCATCATCAATAAGCTTGGACAGGTCAACTTCAGGAGCAAAAGTGTGCTTACGGATTGGGGGGAATAAGATCTTTCACTTTGTAAGACGGCATTGGCATCTTCTAATTTTCCAAGTCATAAGCCGGTTGATACTTGGTGAGGTCTGTCTCATTCGCAATCAGACTGACCATAGGACGTATGTCCTTCACGCAAGCAGCAAAGTCTTTCTTGTCAAACGCGGCGCCGTCTTCCTTAAGGCTTGGATACCCGATAGAGTAACGGCCGGGTCTAGCTCCGGTAGCCATGCTTTGGCCCAGCTTAAGGCAGTCACAGCTCCGACTCTTGCAGATGATCGCTTCATCTCACTAAACCTTTCAGGCAGAACAGAAAGCTTCCTTAACACATCAACCAAGAAAGTGGGGGCTTCATTAGATGGAGAAATTATGGCGAATGCACGCTAAGAACCAGTATAAAGCTGCTCCACTAGTGTGTAAACCGCCTTCAGCTTCACCATCATGTCTTGGTTGAGATTGGTGCTCCTGGGGCCTGCATAATAATCATGGATGGGTTAAAGGCAGTTCATATCATCAAGGACGATATTCAAATTTGACAATAAGGCGACTTACCAAAGATAGCTGAAACCATCTGAGACACATGGCGCTTTAAGCTGGAAAGTTCAGTTGTCACATCCTCAAGAGTTGCCTCCGCCTTTTCAGCTCTTTGGGTGAAGGCAATCTTCTCTTCATCCCAGGCATTTTCCTTAACTTCAAAGCTGGTCTTTAGTTTTTCTGCTTCAGTCATGCTGAATTCGAACTTTGAGTTCGGCCTCCGGGTCTCAGTTTCTTGCAGCTCCAGGCGACTCTTCAAGTCAGGCAACTCTGATTGAAATTGAGCAGTAGTGGTCTGTGCATACACCGGATCAAAATCATAATTCAAATTTAAGCTAACAACATGAAGTCCCAAGCCTTTTGCAAGCAACAACACTTGGCACTTGGGGGCTAATGTCTACTGGAAAAATTATTCATGCAACAGCTTATGTGAATAAGTCCCAAGCACTTTGTGAGCAAGAGTACTTGGCACTTGGGGACTAATGCATATTGCTTGCTGTCTTACTACTTTGCAGTGACCCGGTTGTGCTGCACACGGTCACAGCTGGCTCATGAGAACTACACAAGTAAGTATTGTCTTCTACACAAGAATATAAAGGACCGACTCATTCATGCTAATTAAACCGGCCTTTGGGGGCTACGGATTCAGTGTTAACCATTACAACTACACTTTAAGCTAGATGCTTCAAGCCGGATTTTTAAAGGATTCTATCAAAGGATATTACTTATGCTCATGGTTAATCTAAGTCTATAGCATATTCATCATAAAATGATAGACTTGGGGACTGGCAGGATGTGCATAACTCAATAAAGGAAGAGTTCATACCTCAAACTTTTGGTGCATTTGCTTCACCATGTCAACTTCAAGTTCGCGGCTGATGTGCACTTGACAGAGATAATCAGAATACACATCACCAATGCTTAATTGGGAGTAGTTAGCAACATCAAATCTTACTTTGTGTTGTTCAATGTGCTCCTCCTTGGCAGAGTGTTTAGCCAAGACGGTAGGCCTTCCCGGCTCTCTAAAGCCAGTATTGGTGATCACCACGTCATCATCTTGTGTGTCAGCCGTCTTAATAGGGCTTGAGGCTTCAGGATTTAAAGGGTCATCACTGGCTTGGTCCATAGGAGGGTCAGAAGTCACTGGCGGGTCATCAAGAACTGGCTCTGATGGTGGAGAACAGAGTCTTCAAGCGATGTCGTTTGTTGCTCCGGTTCACTAACTTTCGAGTCTTCGACCGGCTTATTCATCCTTGCTTTCTTACTGGGCTTGGCTTTTCCACTGCATATGAGAGGTCAGTATAAGTATCAAGGAGTGTAAATGAGCAAATAAATAATTATTGTTACCCGGGAGCAGTCTTGAAAGCCTGCAGATGAGATTGAGATGAGTCGCCGGAAGAGGAACGAGATGTTTCCTGATAATTTGAGTCAGAGGAATTAAGTGGATGACAGATGAGACCTGCCAGAGGATATAAATAATTTAAATCAGGGGTGACCTCATTTCGACGTTGATACGTCTCCAACGTATCTATAATTTTTTATTGTTCAATGCTATTATATTACCTGTTTTGGATGTTTAATGGGTTTTACTATACACTTTTATATTACTAGTACAAATGCTCGTGCGTTGCAAGAGGCGAAGGCGAAAAAACACGCTTTGCGTGTCATTATGCGTCACTTATATCCAAATCTCATAAGAGAAAGTAGTGGCTGAACCTCAGCTCGGCGCACCCATGCTACACCCATGCAAGAAAACATATTAATATATTTTAGAAAAATCTAAAACTTTGTAAGAATGATCATCAACAAATGGTAGAGATGCTTGCAGAGTTTAGTAGTCAAATGACATCGGAGGAGACATGAAGTGTAATTCATTTAAATGATTTGTGTACAATTATTAAAAGATTTGAGTCCTAATAATTTTGATTATGTATGATTATTTTTAGGCCACTACTAGGCGTCATCCGACTGACGCGAGGCAAATAATCAACCACCTCGTGGGCCGTTGGATCAGGCGTTGTATGACCATTGGATAACACCAGTCATCTTCTTCATCTCAAGCCAAAAGGAAAATAAAGAGCGCTACGTCGAGGAACGGATAAGATAGCAGCCAAGCTTCATCATAGCACCGCTGCTACGCTCTGCATCGCCAACACCATTGCGGCCGGCGGTGCTTCATCACAGCACCACCGGCACTTCGCACCTCCAGCCATGCTCCACTGCAGCCGCAACATTGGCACGCGGTGCTCCAACACAGCACCAGCGACACATCACAGCTTCGGCGATGCTCCATTGCAACCGCGACACCGTCATGGCGATGCTCCAATGCAGCGCGAGCAGCCCGCCGCAGCTCCAGTGATGCTTCATTGCAGCCACGACACCTGCGCGGTGGTGCTCCCTCGCAGCACCGGCGGCATGTAGCAGCTCCGACCATGCTCCATTGCAACCGCAACAACGGCATGGCGGCGCTCCAACGCAGTGCGGACGGCTGTCGCATCTCTGACAATGCTTCATTGCAGCCACGACACCGGCGCAGCGGTGCTCCATCGCAGCACCGACGGCCCATCATAGCTCCGTCAGCGCTGCATAGCAGCACCGACATCATCGAGCGCTTCATCGCAACAACCGATGCTCCTTACAGCGGTGCGAGTGCTGCATAACAGCGCTGTCAGCACCAACGAGGGATGCATCACCGGCGGCGACCGCGGGCCACCGCGTCGCAGCGCCGGCTTCATCAATGAACGCTGCAACGCAGCATGGGTCGCGTGGAGCTTGGGCAGCAAAGCGTTGGAGCTTGTGTGAAAGCAGCACTTAGAGCTTACGAGGCAGCAGAGCAATGGCGCTTAGAGCGTGTCCATGACCATGGTTGAGAGAGCTGTAGGAGAGAGAGGTGCAGAGCAGAGCAAAAGGGGATCGAGTTTAGTGGAAAAATGAGTGGATCTGATGACGCTTCTGGAGATGAGGGGATAAGGCTGGGCAGTGGGAGGGCCCTGCGGGACGCGTGTCATGCGGAGAGGATGGTTTACGCGAGCATGTAATCAGTCGGTTGAAAAGAATAGTTTCCTTTATTTTTATTGAAGATTGTTGGATTTGTAAGATTGTGTTTCATTCTTAATGATTTTCTTTCCACGATTGGGCTTGGCACAAATGCAAGAATTTTGCTGATGCGTCTCTCTCTTTCGTACTCCCGTTCTAGCACAGATAAGGTTGGTTTGAGTTGCTAAAAAATACGGTATAAGATGGAAAGTGCTATTCTGAGCTCGAGCTCAGATGCACCCCATATCTCAGCTGTCTGGTCGCGCTAAGATTGGCAATGCTCTGTGTATATTCCTATGTATTTTGATTTATATATTTGAGATGTGTCTAGGCTAGGGTCCACCTACCTGTCACATTTAATGCCATTGTCGACGTTCCGCCCCCCACGGCTCAGACGGTTGTCCAAGTTATGAGCCCGGCTCAAGCCTTACCCCACTAACAACCACTGTCCACAGCAGCAACTCTATTTGACTGTGTCTCATCAGCAGCCCGTCCCCACCCGATGTACAATGCACATCAATCACTCTATCCATTCACTACCTCCTTAGACCTTCAGCATCTCCGCTGACTTGAAGATCCACACACCAGCTGCTGCCAGGCCGGGAAGAACACCTTCAGGCTGCTCGTCGGAATCACTGGTGATTCTTGCTTCAGTCGACTACATCGGCTGACCAGGAACACCGTCCCCACCTGATCTACATCCATGATCTATACTCTTATGGTTTTGTTCTGGTTATATTGGTTTGGTGGAACAAGGTTCTTTCTACTCAAATCATCTGTTCATTACCGTCGCTCTGCTTCCAGTACGCAAAACTGTATTCTATCAGATCTACTAATTAGAGTTCTCATCAAAAGTAAGATCTCATGATCTACCATCTATTTAGCACCGCCAGATATAATTAATTATTTAACCATTTATCCTCTTGCTGGGTGTACACTAGCGGGTCTAACTAATTAATTCACAAATATCAACCCATGCGGAAACGTCAATCATGTATTCTGGCCAATAAACGATTTTCCCCTGCATTCAAAAACTCGGTGAACAATTTTTCTGCAACCTTCTAAGCTAGACGCACAGCTATCTTTTCAATCCATGCTTTACATATTGTTCAATCTAAATGTTTAATTTCTTACAGGAAGCATATGTCTGACGAAGGCAGCTGTGAGGGGGAGACGGCGGCTGACGTATATCTGTTAAGCACGCCATAGAAGTTATGCAGTCCTTTGATGAATTTAAGCGATGGCTTGTCACGAGCATCAGTTTTGGTGGAATGCTACAACTTCCAATGCTGCACAAACTGAATTTGAAATTCAGTGCCTGGACAATGAGCAAGGTTTATGTGATGAGTTTGGACCATATCCCATGAACAATGACCCCACATTTATTTGTTATGTCGTTGTGTGGCCATACGTCAATTTAAGACAGGGACAAGCCTTACGAATTTACTTACTTGTCAAGGTCCGATCTTTTTGCAGCCCAGCATCTTGTTTTAGAAATGAAGCACATTCCTAACATTAGGTTCATCGTGTTTAAGCCCAACCTTTTTGGAAACTTATCACCCATCTCCCCTTTCACTTCAACCCTCAACCCAATTCCTAGCCATCCGGCTAGATACCCTGCATGTGCCTGTGAGAGCACCAACAGGAGATGGCAGCGGTAAAAGATGGTCAGCATACGTCCATACTTATGTGGAGTGTGTGTCTCATTACAAATGTGAAAACTTGACTTACTCCTCGCCCTTTAATCCCCAACATTTTCTGTCTGGGAATGCTCACTTCCGCGTGGCAGTGTGTTCTTTCCATGCTCTCCTGGGACGTTTGGGTGCACTGCCGAGACACAAAACTGAGTCAGCACAAGTTTAGCAGTACATCCAAGAAGCAATACTATTTGAAAATGTACTCTTCTACCGATAGAACTATAAAGAATCATCATAACCCTAATCAGGATTTCCCCACATTTATGACTGAGGTGCTTATCAAATATTGCTATTAGAATGTGCCGCTTAATAACAAGATATGCCACAGAGGCTTACCCAACGCTTTACCACGCATGCGAAAAAACACCCACCCAGCCACCCGTTACCCCATGCTGAATTATTAAACTTTACGAAAAATATGTGCACCTTCAACATTTCCACCAATAACTCGCCCTTCTTGGCTTGAGCCCCCTCCAACCTCTGCCCATGTCAGTGACACAACATTGTTAGTACGGCATGCTTTCATACAAATGCACAACTATCGACCAGAGCCTCATATTTTTTTTCTTTTGAACTAACCTGATGAAGCTCTAAATGTGTGTCCAGGCTCGCACCTGCGACGCTCAGTTCTCCCGCATGGCCTACTGCTGATATCGTCTGCTCCTTGAGCTATGTCAGTTACATATCTGTGCGGGGCAGCACCCACAATTCAAAACATTAATATAGAAAATCCAATTGTAAAGTATTCATTAGGAAAACATGGTCATCACGACCATCATGAAGGCACGTACCATCTGAACCGCTTGCTGCACTTCATGTCATAGCTACCCGTGGCTCTTCCACCTTGCTTGGCCTCGCCGAGACGATGTCATTTGTCACCAATGTATCGAAACCATCTTCGTTGCTACCATGAAAATGTGTGGGCTCAGCATCATCCTCGGTGTGTAATATCCGGCATTATGCTCTCGATCGCCAGTTCCATAGCTCGGTTTATGGTCTGTCGAATCACAAAAGATCAGCATCCACCAGTCACCCCCGCAATTATATTATATAAGGACATCAATACTACCCTGCCAACAACAGCAACATAATGACTATCTTACATGTAAGTATATTTTGCACGCAGAGTCACCCGTCATTCTCTGCAGTTTCATCATGGACAAGCGTTCCAGCAAGTATCAAACTCTGGAAATGATTATTCACACCAATAAATAAGCCAAAAGGCATGGCATACAAATTGGTCATGCATGCAGGGTCAAATGTTATCACGTCATCGGAAAATGTTTTCTTGAGCCTACCAAAAAAAATCAATGCTTCAATGATGAAATGACTGCATAACTGTCGCACAGGATAACACTTGAAAAGATTGTTGTGCACTTGAACTAAATATGACACTTTGTTACGGCAGCCCATGTCTTCAGTGTGTGACCTTGCAGTTTCAGCATTTTTTTAACTGGACACTTTCTTATCATATCTTAAACAGAGCAAGATCGATCATTATCAAGCAAGAACAAGACACTTTATGAAAACATTGTTGTAGACTCATAGTCTATATGACACTTCATGGCCACAGTTCATGTATTTGATGTGTAACCTTGCACTTTCAACATCTTGAACAGAGAAAGAGCGATAGTTATGAAGCATGTAAACTCCTCAAGAATTCCTCTCTGAACTACATGCCGTTCATGAAATTTACAGCGCAGATATTGGTTAAACTTACTTTTAGAGTTTTAGCCGCTAGTTTAGTCAAAGGCCTTGGCCCAACATTATTAGAAAACAAATTAAGAGCGCAATGGGGGTAGAAAGCACACTAGTTTCAACAGAAATCCAAGGATAACCAAGTTAATTCCACCATTTAACTTGGAAAAAGAGCTAGGAGGCTTGCCTCCATGCATATTATCAAAAGAAGCTCAAGGATGAATTTGTCGCATGAGTTGTAAGAAATACGAGGTTTCGAGATGAAATTTTGTACACAGTATGACAGTTATTATCTTCTTAACTCTTGGATAGTCACATGTCCGTTCCTATGTTTTTTCACCATTTAGACTTATGAGTAGAACTCAGGGACAACATATATTCAATTATTATCTTGACATGTAGCCAGTAACTTGGATGGTTATCACTTAGTAGATTGAGAAGATCACCCTCTACATGTGTGAATGTACTGAACTTTGTTTCCTATGCAGCTAAGAATAGGAATTACTTACCTGAACAAGTAATACTTTGTACTGCAGTTTGAGCCAATGAAAAGCATGGCGGCTTAACGGTGGCAAAATCTGGACGAGTATATCAGAGAAGTGACGGTCTCTCCTGAGCCATTCAGCGTACGCCTTTGTATCTTCGTGTGGACCATTGTACTGCGACAAGAGAAGAACTATTTGGAAGGATAATAATCATGCTATGGAAATAATCTCCTTGCGCATACATGGGAGGGACCTTGGACATTAGCATGCACCAATCTAGCCGCTCTATAGTGAGTCCTGGAGCAGCGGCACAAATCCTCAACTTGAAAGGATTTCAAATGATTGTGTCATCCAAGTTAATTCACTGACCATCAAATTGCATTCCAAACTACTAATTCATATACATCTTAATCACACTATATTAAATGTTTCACACATCAAGCTTTCACCGTACTTCATATCACACCACGCCTAACTGCCATAAAAAATTCAACTAGTATTGTATGGCCTCAATTGATTCACTCGCAATCAAATTACCATTCAAACTAATAATTCATATCAAGCTTAACTAGATTATATTAAATTTTTCAATCATCAACCTGTTCACACTAAGTCATTTCATACCATGCCTACCAGCTGTCAAAAAATCAACCAACACTTCACGGCCTAGATTGATTCATTGCCCATCAAATTGCAGTTAAAACTACAAATTCAGCTCAAGCTTAATTAGATTATATTATGTTTCAGACATCAAGTTTCCACACTAATTCATATGACACCATGCCTAACTGACGTCAAAATTTTGATCAAGACTACACGCCCATACACAAGACTGCAACCACATTGTACTGAAATTATTCAAAGCACTGCTCAAATTAAATTCAGTTCCCCTAACCTCTGAATCCAACCAGGAGCCTACAAATCCGCCCTTCTCTGCTGTCAGCAGCTGCTCCAGACACGCCACAGATACGCCCTTCGCCGCTCACCCCATCCCCTCCGGCAGCAGCACCTCAACCAACGGTCGCCTGACTCCATCCGCCGGCGAACCTTTGGGCACCAGACTCTCTCTGAACTCCCCAATCAGGCAGATCTATGGCAGAGAAAGCAAATGAGCTCCAATCTTCAAATCGCACGCCCAAATGAGCTCCAATCTTCAAATCGCACACTAAGTTGAAAGATCATCGGACGACATACCTCCTCATCGGCTGCAAGAGAAAATCCATTGCGCGTCCCGCCTCAACTCCCTCTCTCCCTTGTCATGTATAGAACTGGCGGTCGTGGTGGGGAAAGTGTCTGGGCAGGCATTATGTTCGAGGCTGCCACCGCTTGACGAAAAGCGACTTTTCCGAGCCAGAGATGACGGATCAGACAGACGTACGCGAATCTGGGCCACGACTCAGCCCGTCACCTGCGGACGGCCGCCCCTGAGCTGGCCCACTACCCAGGCCTAACACATACGTATTCCTGCACAGTACGCATTTTCCTGCACTCCTGAACACACCGTATAAATAACTGGCCCAGATCCCCACGCACTAGCGAACGCCCATGATATCGTGAGCATATGTGCTCGAGACTAGTTACTCCGCGTCCGTATAAGATTGGTTTGTGTTCCTCAAGACAAAAAAGGTTGGTTTGTGCATTTTTGTCTAAAAAAAGATGCATTGTTCATTTGATGAACGGCTCAAAAAGAAAGATGCATCGTGCATTTGCTAAATGGCTGATATGTTGGTTGGAGCCGACACGTACACCACCACCTCCACCTCAAAACTTATCCATTCGTCTCCACCTCTACCGCTAAATGTTTTATTTCTGTCGCTATCCATCGCTCTACCTATTTGTATCTCTTTCTTCACTGAGGGCCTAGAGTCGTTGCCTACCCTAGACACGTGCGGCTTCCCCCGAGCGTGCCTCCGCCACACAACATCACCCCATCTCCAGCTCCGCTCACCGCTGCCAAAGGCCACCTCCAGCCCTGTGTCAGGGCCTCTCCTCTTCTCACGGCCCGTTGTGTGAGCGCCCTTCCCTCGAAGCTGTCAGCCCGGTGCTCCGGAGGTCCAGTGGCATGTCTCTCGCCGCCTGCCGACCGACGGAGTGCCCCTGGTGGCAGATCCAGGGCGGTTGCTCCCATGGCCGCGCACTCCGGTCGGCGTAGTGGCCCCTGGTGGCAGATACGGGCGGCTGCTTCGATGGCCGCACCCTCCTGTGACTTCCTGCGCCGCGCTCCTCACCGCTCCTCCCCTTACGCCGCCACCGACACAGTTGCTCGTTGTCGGCGCGCGTCCTCATTCTGCAGGATCCGGCTCCATCCCACCCTTCCTCTCCTCGACCACTGGCTGCTCCGACCTCCCGCGGACAACGGCTCGACCCAGTCTTTTCTTGGTCTGGTTGTGGCCGCCATGGCCATGGCATGTTGCCGCCGTCGGCCACCACGCAGCTGCGCTAGATCCCGACCTCATCCGCCTCGCCGCAACGTCCGCCGCTTCCCCGCCTCCCGGAGCCCTGCCGCCGTCGTCCTGCATCACGTCCATCCTCTGCACCCGAGACCGCCAAGCCCATTGCGGGTTAAATTAGCCAGAACGCAGGGACTTTTGTGGCCCTCCTTCTTCGGCCGCCACTACCCTGGCGATGGCCATGTCCATCCTCTGCATGCGAGACCACCAATCCCATAGCGACCCCGCCCCTCCCGTACACCGCCGCACCCCGCGCTCGGCGCCCCCGAGCTCCCGCGCCCAAACTCTCGAGGAGAGCCGGAGCGCGTGCTTCTCCTCCCCTCGATCCAGCACGCGGCCCCGCCACCTCTGTCTTGGAAGAAACCTCAGGGGGCTTTATGTAAATTCGATACGTTTTTCCGACTTAAACCTGTAGTACGGGTTGATTTCAGGGAACTATAGGGTTTTTTTGTAAATATACGTGACGGACCACTAGAAGCAATAGACGCTTTATTATTATATATATATATATATATATAAGGTAGATTTTTGGGACTAACCTATTAACCGGAGGCTCAGTCCAAATTGTTTTTTTTTTCCTATTTCAGTGTTTCGCAGAAAAGGAATATCAAACGGAGTCCAAAACAGAATGAAACCTTCGGGAGAGTTATTTCTGGAACAAACGCAATCCAGGAGATTTGGAGTGGACGTCAAGAAAGAAACAAGGCGGCTACGAGGAAGGAGGGCACGCCCAGGGGGTAGGTGAGGGAGTCCTGGATTAGGGGGTCCTCGGACAGCCGGACTATATGCTTATGCCGGACTGTTGGACTATGAAGATACAAGATTGAAGATTTCGTCCCGTGTTCGGATGAGACTCTCTTTTGCGTGGAAGGCAAAGTTGGCAATTCGGATATGTAGATTCCATTCTTTGTAACTGACTCTGTGTGACTCTAGCCCCCTCCGGTGTCTATATAAACCGGAGGGTTTAGTCCGTAGGACAACAACAATCATAACCATAGGCTAGCTTCTAGGGTTTAGCCTCTACGATCCTGTGGTAGATCAACTTTGTAATACTCATATCATCAAGATCAATCAAGCAGGAAGTAGGGTATTACCTCCCTAGAGAGGGCCCGAACCTGGATAAACATTGTTTCCCCCGCCTCCTGTTACCATTAGCCTTAGACGCATAGTTCGGAACCCCCTACCAGAGATCCGCCGGTTTTGACACCGACATTGGTGCTTTCATTGAGAGTTCCACTGTGACGTCACCATAAGGCTCGATGGCTTCTTCAATCATATACAACAATGCAATCCAGGGTGAGGTTTTCCTCCCCGGATAGATCTTCGTATTCGGCGGCTTTGCACTACGGGCCAACTCGTCTGGCCATCTGGAGCAGGTCGATAGCCATGCCCCTGGCCATCAGGTCATGTTTGGAAGCCTAAACTACACTGCCGACATCCGCAGAGACTTGATCCTCGACGGATTCGAGCCCACGACAGGTGCACCCTACATCCATGATGAGCATGACCTAGATCAGCCATCGGGCGGTGTTCACAAGATCGCACCCGAAGCTGCCCTGGCTTTAGATCCGGAGCAGATCGTGCCATCCAAGGACGGGAGGATGCACTCCGCCACGGAAGTCGTACACTCTACGGCGATAGCGTCGAACACAGAATTCACTTCCGATGAGGTCTGTGCTATCGGACCCTCGGACTCGTTTCCGGCCATAAGCTCCGAACCGCGCGCATCCGCGCCCATCGGATCTGACTGGGCACCGATCATGGAGTCTAGCTCTACGGAAGAGACCCTTGGCCAAACTATGTCCGGCTTGAGTGGGAAGCGGACGATGAAGGAATTCGTTGCCCACCCACCACCCACTTAATAGCCACTATAGATGACTTAACCGACATGCTTGACTTCAACTCCGAAGACATCGACGGTTTGTACGACGATGCCGGAGAAGAACAGGAACCACCGCCCACAGGGCGCTGGACAGCCACCTCATCATATGACATATATATGGTGGACACACCCCAAGAAAACAATGGCGAGGATCAAAAGGATGCAAAGGAGGATAATCCTCCTGAGAAGCAACCAAAGCGCCGATGTCAGCAGCGCCGTTGTAAACCACGCCATAGTAAAAACAGCGATACCGGCACAAGAGACGATAGCACTCCGGATGATGCCGAAGATGAAAACAATCCCACCCGGACAAGCTTTGAGCAGGCCGGACGGGAGGACGGGCAAGTTAGCCCAGATGAACAGGCAATGAATGAAGACTCGAAGGATGACAATTGCATGCCCCTCTCCGAAGATGAGGTGAGCCTCGGTGACGATGAATTTATCGTGCCTGAGGATCCCGTCGAGCAGGAGCACTTCAAGCGCCGGCTTATAGCCAGTGCAAAAAGCCTGAAGAATAAACAACAACAGCTTCAAGCTGATCAAGATCTGCTCACCGACAGATGGACTAAGGTCCTGGCAACCGAGGAATACGGACTCGAGCGCCCAACCAAAAGTTACCCTAGGCGCAGGCCGTTACCTCAATTCGAGGATGATGCACTGGAGCCCATTGTCGATGTCAAAACCGGTGGATCTCGGGTAGGGGGTCCCAAACTGTGCATCTAAGGCTAATGGTAACAGGAGGCTTGGGACACGATGTTTACCCAGGTTCGGGCCCTCTCGATGGAGGTAATACCCTACTTCCTGCTTGATTGATCTTGATGATATGAGTATTACAAGAGTTGATCTACCACGAGATCGTAGAGGCTAAACCCTAGAAGCTAGCCTATGATTCTGATTGTTGTTGTCCTACGGACTAAACCCTCTGGTTTATATAGACACTGGAGGGGGCTAGGGTTACACGGAGTCGGTTACAAAGAAGGAGATCTACATATCCGAATTGCCAAGCTTGCCTTCCACGCAAAGGAGAGTCCCATCTGGACACGGGATGAAGTCTTCAATCTTGTATCTTCATAGTCGAACAGTCCGTCCAAAGTATATAGTCCGGCTGTCCAGAAACCCCCTAATCCAGGACTCCCTCAGTAGTCCCTGAACCAGGCTTCAATGACCTCGAGTCCGGCGTGCAGATTGTCTTCGGCATTGCAAGGCAGGTTCCTCCTCCGAATACTCCATAGAAGGTTTTGAACACGAGGGTCGTGTCCGGCTCTGCAAGACAAATTCCACATACCATCGTAGAGAGAATAATATTCCACAAATCTAATCTGCTGACAATTTTTCATAGCGTGACATCACGCCGTGGCCCGGTTATTATTCGAACTGTTCCTTCACAACCTTCTGCCGCACATATCGCGAGGCAGTTTTATCGGCACGTCTTGTCGAAGCAGAGATCGTATCCCCTTATTACGGGATTCTCATCAATACGGGTGTGGGTAACCCAACCGTGCCATTAATCGTGGCGTTTGGTGAATAAGCGATTTTACCGGGCAAGTGGGGAGGCGTAGGATCCCCGCTGCCTTTATAAGGGGATAAGAACTCCCCTTTTCACCCACTGCCCTCTTCTTCCTCTGCTCATCCATTCCTTATCGCTCGAGCCCTAGTGCCCAAGCGTTCGTCTTCTCCGCCCACAAAGGCTTCCCAAAAATGTCCGGATCCGGAGCAGGAGGCAAGTGGATGGCCTCTACCGTCCGGGAGAAGGATATCAAAAGGCTTCGGGGGCCCGGGTATTTGGACAAGAGAATTGGCCACCGCCTTCCGACGGCGGGACAGATCATCCCCACTCCGGAGCCCCACGAGAGGGTGGTATTCCTCCCTCATTTTGTTCGCGGGCTAGGGTTTCCCCTTCACCCATTCGTTCGTGATATCATGTATTATTACGGGATTGATTTTCACGATCTATCCCCAAATTCCTTCCTCAACATCTCGACATTCATCGTCATGTGTGAGGCCTTTCTCTGCATCCCGCCACACTTTTGTTTATGGCTGAAGGTATTTAATGTGAAGCCCAAGGTAGTGAGCGGCGAGCAAGCCGAGTGCGGAGGAGCCATAGTGAGCAGGATGCCCAATGTTACATGGCCAACAGGTACTTTCAATGATTCCGTCAAGGAGTGGCAGCAGTAGTGGTTTTACATCATTGAGCCGCGTGGCAAGGATTAGGCCGCTGCTCCAGAATTCAGATCCGGAGCCCCTCTGCGCCTCACGTCCTAGCCCAAGAAGGGCCTGGACTGGGCTTCGTCTAACGAATTGTCAATGCTCCAGACGCGCGTTCAAGATATGGAAGAAAGAGCATCAAGCTCGTAAATGTAGTCGAGGTGATGTTGATTCGCCGAATTCTCCCTTGTCAACACCGGGCTTACAATTTATGGGAGTTCGACCCGGCCAAGAAGCAGACCCTGTTAGAGCTCTTCGGCTCCTTAGACGAGGGCATCTGGAAGGTGCTTTTCAAGTCTGGCAAATCATGGCCGGACTCCGCCGAGGACTGCGGGTACCAACTGTCCCGCCCTGCAAGTTCGGTAAGTAATCGTACGTTGACAATTCATATGTTGTATTGGCATATCCTTAGCAAAATGCCTAATGTATTTCCCACAACTTTCCTAGGGCTGGACGAAGAAGGCGGGGCGGATCTACTGTCCGGCCCCGCTGCCAGAAGAACCGGCCGGCCCACTTCCGACGAAGATGCTGGTCCCGACGCCTTACAGGGCGCCGAAGAAGAAGACCGAAGAAGAGGTCAAGAAGACCAGGGCGGCCTCCGTCGCCGTGGGGCCTCGGACACAAAATCCGAAGACTCCAATGCCCATCCTTCCTCCGAAGAGGACGAGGAGGAGGTGGAGGAAGAGGAATCCCCCATGCGGGGAAGAAAGAAAAGGACGGCCTCCACATCCTTGGAGGCCGAGTCGCCCAAGAGGGGAAAACTCCCCTTCCAGAGGAGTCCACTGCCGCCGCCGATAGCAGCCCGGAGTGGGATCCCAGGGCCCAGCCCCTGGTGAACTCGTGAGTATAAAATCCGAACACGCTTATGCGTCCAGACTCGTCGTGGCATAATATTTTAATCTAAGCCATACTTTTTACAGTCCTGCGAGGTCCCACGCCAAACAATCCTCGTCGAATGATTCGCTGGGTTCGGATGCTATGGAGAGCGGGACACCCCCAAAGGCCCCCTCCCCCAGTCATGCAAATGACACCGAGGTTTCGTCCCAGAAGGACCCAGGCGACGGAGGAGGGGGGAAGATCGCGAAGGTGACGCCAGAAGGCCAAACTTCAGGGTCCGGACATACGGGAGAGAAGACTCCTGTGGACGTTGGCGGCGGGGGTCATCTTAAATCCAGCCCCCAGCCTGACACTATCCCGGAGGCCAATAAGGCTCCAAAATCAGACAGGCGGCCTCCATTGGCTGGAGGGGGCGTGCCTATTCCACCGGCGACCTCTGTCTAACCAGAGGTGCCGGATGCTTTATTAGCGGTGCTGAAGGGCGCCTCCATCGTTGATGAACACCGTGCCCTTATGGGTGCGGTGATTGAGAAGATTCAGTCTGCTGAGAGCGGACTGAATGAATCATGTGTCAGCCTTATAAGAGGCTTCGAGGTATGGAATAGTGTCGTAGTATAGATAGTAGCCCCTGATACACTGTTCGGTGAGAAAGAAGAATCGGACGGAGGATCAATTTTATGTTCGCAGGAGACTCACTTGATGACATATAACTTGTTTTAATAAGCAGGCGTCTGTAGCGACTGCCGCCTCTCATGCTGCAGAAGTATCCGGACTGAAGCATAGTCTAGAGTGGGCCGAAGAAGAACTTGGCCAAGTGAAGAAACAACTCGAGGACAATCAAGGTATGCGGAAACCTTGTTCATTGGGCACAAATGATTGAAATGTACATGATGAAAATATTTTCATGATGTGCTCTAGGAGCGACGTCCGAAATTGAGGCTCTTAAAAGGGCTGTGGCCGAAGCCGAGAAAAGGGCAGCCACAGAGCAGGCTCTCCGTGAGAAGCACAAAGCCAGAGTTATTGAGGCCGAGCGAGAGCTTCAAGAGGCCGTGATGAAATGCGAGACCTTGGAGCAGAGTTTATGAGGGAAATAATCCAAACTCTCCCAGGCTCGCCAAGCCGCAAGTGATGCCCGGGGGGAAGCCCAAGGTGCCCTGAAGGAAATCCAGGAAGCGAGGAAGATTGCGGCTGGTAAGGCTTTTTATATACAAAGCTGGTATTTTGAAAGGAGGAAATCAAGTTTGATAATTTGAATTCTGATTTCTCCAGGTGTGTTTGCGGAGCTGCCGCGCAGCATATCTGATGCCGCCTAATTCTACCGAGCCGAAGAATGGAATACTACGGATAAGCTCTTCTGAATGCAGTATCTGGCGCCAAATTATCCGGTGCCTTTCTCCGATCAGCTGAAGCAGCTGACCGAACTGCATAAGGCGGCCGAACTAGCCATGAAGGACGTAATTATCTCGCTGTGGCCCGCCGAGCGGATTCCAAGCAGTTACTTCGGGCTCGTGAAGCGGCTTGTGAGTGCCTGCCCTCGACTCGAAGTCATCAAGCGGTCCGTCTGTATAGAGGGTGCGCGAATGGCCTTCGCCCGTGCAAAAGTGCATTGGGGGAAGATGGATGCAGAAAAGCTGATGACCGAGGGACCGCCGGAGGGGAAGGAGCACTGCACGCCCGAAATGTATTATAAAGGTGTCTTGAAAGGAGCCCGCCTTGCAGCGGAGCAATGCACCAAGGACAATATATTTCCATGAATACGGTCATGTTTGTCTGTTGTAATGTTTGAACAAGGTCATTTCTATTATTTATTGCTTGTCATTTGAAAGTTTTTCCTCTTGTGTGGCCATTTTATATATTAATCCTGAGAGTTGGCCAATCGTCGGCTTCCGCCCCCACGCAGTGAGTACGGGGGTGTTCGGGATAAACCTGAGCAATCTTTATCCCAGTTTTGGGCCCTTGAAGGAGGTGTTCAGTACAGCGAACCAGGCAATCAGACTTTAGGGCTTTATCACTCTCACTTAGCCATAGGAATTTAAAAGTATGGTAGGCGCAGCCCCTGGTGTTTGGAAGACCGCCCGAGGGGCTCTATAAGCGCCTGATCAAAAGAAAAATCTGATCCTTCGCACGCTGCATTGGTTATAGCATTATGCGGAAGAAATCCTTAAAGATTTGACAACCTCTCGATCAGCTGACCAACTATCGCCGCATCATGACGTCAGTTTTCGGCTTTCTCTCCTAGCGCTACCTTAGCCGATATAGCGGAAAATAAGGTGCCAAAACATAGGAGCCGGTCAAACCCAACTATTGACCCAAGACATGATTCGGAGCTGATGCATATAATGCTATAAGTTCGGACTGCTGGACTACCGTGAAGGTGTTCGGACTTTTTTGCCGTAATATGGGTATAATGAAGCCCCTGGCATACTAAGGCATATCACAATAAGCAGCTGCCTTTTAACGAAAGAGTTTTATTAAGAAATAATAGCAGACTAGCATCATATAAACTCACATGTTGTATTTGAGTAATACGTCTAAGTGTATGAGTACAGGTAATGTGATAAAAAGAAATATGAGTGTGGAACCTGCTAAGACCAGGCGGGAGGAGGTTGTATGCGGATCTGAAGTATATTCGGATGATCAAAGAGGGGACTATCTGGCAATTCCCTTACGTGCCCACGCTGTTTCCACATCATCCATCCTGGCCTACACAAAAGTGAACCTGCGAAGAAAATGCAAGAAATGGTTTTTCGCCACAGAGCGGTTGAGCTGCAGTATGTGGCTTGTCTTTTAAGTTTTGCCGGTGTGTTTTTAGTTAAACTCCGGGCAGTAGTTCAGACTTCTTCTACAGAGTCCGTGAGCTTGGCCATCGACTTAAGGTTCGATTGGGAGGTGCCATTCGTTGCTCTTGTTGTTGAAGCGGTGGTAGACTCGGCAGTGAGGGGGAGTTTGGCCCTGCCATTAACCGTGATGACGCCGCGCGGACTGGGCATCTTGAGTTTACGGTAGGCATAATGTGGCATTGCGTTGAACTGAGCGAACGCGGTTCGTCCGAGCAATGCCTGATAGTCACTGCGAAAGGGGACGATGTCGAAGAGTAACTCTTCGGTAGGGTGACTGTCCGGGGATCCGAAGATCACTTCCGGTGTAATTGAGCCCGTACAACGGGCCTCTACACCTGGTATGACACCTTTGAAGGTGGTTTGTGTGGGTTTGATCCTCGAGGGATTGAGGCCCATTTTGCGCACTGTATCCTGATAGAGCAGGTTCAGGCTGCTGCCACCGTCCATGAGGACTTGTGTGTGGTGGAATCCGTCGATGATGGGGTCGAGGACCAATGCGGTTAATCGCCATGACGGATACTGGTAAGATGGTCCCTTCGATCGAAGGTGATCGGACAAGAGGACCATGGGTTGAGTTTTGGGGCGACTGGCTTTATTGCATGGGCGTCCCTTGGTTCACGCTCCTGCTTGGGAATATAGGTTTCGTGTATCATATTCACCGTTTTCACCTGGGGAGGGAATTTCTTCTGTCCTCCCGTTTTCGGTGATCGGGGATCCTCATCGTTGTCGTTGCTTTGAGACTCCTTCCCCTTGTTTTTGGCACTTGACCTGCCGGCTTGTTTGAAGACCCAGCATTCTCTGTTGGTATGATTGGCTGGTGTTCCTGGGGAGCTGTGGATTTGGCATGGACGGTCGAGTATGCGATCCAAACTGGACGAGCCTGAATTGTTTTTGTTGAACGCCTTTTTCCGCTGACCGGACTTGGAGCCACTGAATTCGGCATTAACTGTCGTGTCTTCGGTGTTATTGCCGTTTTTGCGACACTTATATTTGTTGCGCCTTGGTTTGTCGTTGCTATCCCGGGCTTTTGATGTGCCAGGGCTGCTTGCTGTGTTGTTGCTACGAGCCAACCAGCTATCCTCGCCCGCACAGAAGCGGGTCATGAGTGTTGTGAGGGCTGCCATGGACTTTGGCTTTTCTTGGCCGAGATGTCGGGCAAGACACTCGTCACGGATGTTATGCTTAAAGGCCTCTAGGGCTTCAGCATCCAGATAGTCGACAATTTGGTTCTTTTTAGTTAGGAACCGTGTCCAAAATTTCCTGGCTGACTCTCCGCTCTATTGTGTTATGTGACTTAGGTCATCAGCATCCGGTGGTCGCACATAAGTGCCCTGAAAGTTGTCAAGGAATGCGTCTGCCAGGTTTTCCCAACTTCCAATGGAGTTTGTGGGAAAGCTGTTCAGCCAATGCCGAGTTGGTCCCTTGAGTTTTAGTGGGAGGTACTTGATGGCGTGTAGATCGTCTCCGCGGGCCATATGAATATGGAGGAAGAAATCTTCTATCAATACTGCGGGGTCTGTTGTGCCATCATATGATTCAATATTCACGGGTTTAAACCCTTCTGGGAATTCATGATCCATTACTTCATCAGTGAAGCATAGGGGGTGTGCGGCGCCTCTATGCCGGGCTATATCACGACGCAGTTCGAATGAGTCTGGTCTGTTGTATTCGGCACAGCCAGACTTTTGTGTTGTGTATCCCGCTTGACGATCATCGTCGCACATTGTGGCGCGCCCTCGTGATCCATAGATCGATCTTGACTGTCCTGCTTTGTTTTCCAATACATCTCGCAGGTCCTTCGTGTAGCCCCCGGCCTTCATGTTTTTGCTTGTTTGGCAATAGGGTGCGGTCTGGACTTCGGGCTTGTACGCCACTTTATCTCGGCCACGGGGTGGCCGGTCAGCCGCATCATGCGCTGGTAGTGTGGGATTTAACGCCTCCTCCTCGAGTTGAGGCAACAACATGTGCTTTGGGTAGCTTTTTGTAGGGCGCTCGAGTCCGTATTCTGTTGGAAATATGCCCTAGAGGCAATAATAAAAGTATTATTATATTTCATTGTTCATGATAATTGTCTTTTATTCATGCTATAACTGTATTATCCGGAAATCATAATACACGTGTGAATACAAAGACCACAATATGTCCCTAGTGAGCCTCTAGTTGACTAGCTCGTTGTGATCAACAGATAGTCATGGTTTCCTGGCTATGGACATTGGATGTCGTTGATAACGGGATCACATCATTAGGAGAATGATGTGATGGACAAGACCTAATCCTAAGCATAGCACAAAGATCGTATAGTTCGTTTGCTAGAGCTTTGCCAATGTCAAGTATCTCTTCCTTTGACCATGAGAGCGTGTAACTCCTGGATACCGTAGGGGTGCTTTGGGTGTATCAAACGTCACAACGTAACTGGGTGACTATAAAGGTGCACTACAGGTATCTCCGAAAGTATCTATTGTTTTATGCGGATCGAGACTGGGATTTGTCACTCCGTATGACGGAGAGGTATCTCTGGGCCCACTCTGTAATGCATCATCATAATGAGCTCAAGGTGACCAATGTGTTGGCCACGGGATCATGCATTACGGTACGAGTAAAGTGACTTGCCGGTAACGAGACTGAACAAGGTATTGGGATACCGACGATCGAGTCTCGGGCAAGTAACGTACCGACTGACCAAAGGGAATTGTATACAGGGTTTGATTGAATCCTCGACATCGTGGTTCAACCGATGAAATCATCGAGGAGCATGTGGGAGCCAACATGGGTATCCAGACCCCGCTGTTGGTTATTGCCCGAGAGTGGTCTCGGTCATGTCTGCATGTCTCCCGAGCCCGTAGGGTCTACACACTTAAGGTTCGGTGACGCTAGGGTTGTTAGGAAGACTAGTATGTCACTACCGAATGTTGTTCGGAGTCCCGGATGAGATCCCGGACGTCACGAGGAGTTCCGGAATGGTCCGGAGGTAAAGTTTTATATATGGGAAGTTGTTAAACGGGCACCGGAAAGTTTCGGGGTTATACCGGTACTGTACCGGGACCACCGGAAGGGTTCCGGGGGTCCACCGGGAGGGGCCACCCCTCCCGGGGGGCCACTTGGGCTGCGTGGGGATAGCATCCAGCCCCTAGTGGGCTTGGCGCGCCCCCCCCCTTGGGCCCATGCGCCTAGGGTTGGGGGGGAAACCCTAAAGGGGGCGCACCCCCCTTGCTTGGGGGGCAAGCCCCCCACCCCTTGGCCGTCGCCCCCCTCTAGGGTTTCCCTAGAGGGCCGGCCCCCCTTGCCCCTTCTCCTATATATAGAGGGGTGAGGGGAGGGCTGCTGGACACCACAACTCAAGGCGCAGCCCCTCCCCTCCCCAACACCTCTCCTCCTCCGTACGTGCTCGGCGAAGCTCTGTCGGAATACTGTTGCACCAACTGCACCACGCCGTCGTGCTGCCCCTGGAGCTGCCTTCCTCAACCTCTCCTTCCTCCTTGCTGGATCAAGACGGAGGAGACGTCTCCCGTCCCGTACGTGTGTTGAACGCGGAGGTGCTGTCTGTTCAGCACTAGGACATCGGTGATCCGAATCACGTTCGAGTACGACTCCATCATCACCATCTCCTTGGCAAGCTTCCGCTCGTGATCTACAAGTGGTATGTAGATGCAAACTCTCTCCCTTGACTCGTTGCTTAGATGAACTCATAGATGGATCTTGGTGAAACCGTAGGAAAAAATTTAATTTTCTGCAACGTTCCCCAACAGTGGCATCATGAGCTAGGTCTATGCGTAGTTCTCTTTGCACGAGTAGAACACAATTTTGTTGTGGGCGTGGATCTTGTCATCTTACTTGCCTCTACTAGTCTTTTCTTGCTTTGGCGGTATTGTGGGATGAAGCAGCCCGGACCAACCTTACACGTACGCTTACGTGAGACCGGTTCCACCGACTAACATGCACTAGTTGCATAAGGTGGCTGGCGGGTGTCTGTCTCTCCCACTTTAGTTGGAGCGGATTCGATGAAAAGGGCCCTTATGAAGGGTAAATAGAAGTTGACAAAATCACGTTGTGGTTATTCGTAGGTAAGAAAACGTTCTTGCTAGAACCCAATTGCAGCCACGTAAAAGATGCAACAACAATTAGAGGACGTCTAACTTGTTTTTGCAGCGATTGATCAAGTGATGTGATATGGCCAGAAGTTGTGATGAATGATGAATTGTGATGTATGAGATCATGTTCTTTGTAATAGGATTCACGACTTGCATGTCGATGAGTATGACAACCGGCAGGAGCCATAGGAGTTGTCTTTATTTTTGTATGACCTGCGTGTCATTGAAGAACGCCATGTAACTTACTTTACTTCATTACTAAACGCGTTAGTCATAGAAGTAGAAGTAGTCGTTGGCGTGACAACTTCATGAAGACACGATGATGGAGATCATGATGATGGAGATCATGGTGTCAAGCCGGTGACAAGATGATCATGGAGCCCCGAAGATGGAGATCAATGGAGCTATATGATATTGGCCATATCATGTCACAACTATATAATTGCATGTGATGTTTATTATGTTTATGCATCTTGTTTACTTAGGACGACGGTAGTAAATAAGATGATCCCTTACAAAATTTCAAGAAGTGTTCTCCCCTAACTGTGCACCATTGCTACAGCTCGTCGCTTCTAAGCACCACGTGATGATCGGGTGTGATGGATTCTTACGTTCACATACAACGGGTGTAAGACAGTTTTACACAGCGAAAACACTTAGGGTTAACTTGACGAGCCTAGCATGTGCAGACATGGCCTCGGAACACGGAGACCGAAAGGTCGAACACGAGTCGTATGGAAGATACGATCAACATGAGAATGTTCACTGACGATGACTAGTCCGTCTCACGTGATGATCGGACACGGCCTAGTCGACTCGGATCGTGTAACACTTAGATGACTAGAGGGATATCTAATCTAAGTGGGAGTTCATAATTTGATTAGAACTTAATTATCATGAACTTAGTCTAAAAACCTTTGCAAATATGTCTTGTAGATCAAATGGCCAACGCTCATGTCAACATGAACTTCAACGCGTTCCTAGAGAAAACCAAGCTGAAAGATGATGGCAGCAACTATACGGACTGGGTCCGGAACCTGAGGATCATCCTCATAGCTGCCAGGAAACAATATGTCCTAGAAGGACCGCTAGGTGACGCTCCCGTCCCAGAGAACCAAGACATTATAAATG
This sequence comes from Triticum dicoccoides, assembly GCF_002162155.2. NCBI lineage: Eukaryota > Viridiplantae > Streptophyta > Magnoliopsida > Poales > Poaceae > Triticum > Triticum dicoccoides. Next base: position 83,873,557 of record NC_041393.1, on the reverse strand, counting down.
CTTGGCAGTCTCGTGCTGATGATTACTCCCTCGTTCAGTGCGGCATGCTTTACAGCTTAGAACCGGGGCTCCAAAAGCGTTTTGAGCATCACGGAGCATATGAGATGTTCGAAGAGTTGAAACTAGTTTTCCAAGCTCATGCCCGGGTCGAGAGATATGATGTCTCCGACAAGTTCTACAGTTGTAAGATGGAGGAAAACAGTTCTGTCAGTGAACACATCCTGAAGATGTCTGGGTTGCACAACCGTATGACCCAACTGAAAATTAACCTCCCAGATGAGGCGGTCATTGACAGAATCCTCCAGTCGCTCCCACCAAGCTACAAGAGCTTTGTGATGAACTACAACATGCAGGGGATGGAAAAGACCATTCCTGAAGTGTTCTCAATGCTGAAGTCAGCAGAGGCTGAAATCAAGAAAGAACATCAAGTGTTGATGGTCAATAAGACCACTAAGTTCAAGAAGGGCAAGGGTAAGAAGAACTTCAAGAAGGACGGCAAGGAGGTTGCCACGCCTGGTAAGCCAGTTACCGGGAAGAAGTCAAAGAATGGACCCAAGCCTGAGACTGAGTGCTTTTATTGCAAGGGGAAGGGTCACTCGAAGCGGAACTGCCCCAAATACTTAGCGGATAAGAAGGCCGGCAACACCAAAGGTATATTTGATATACATGTAATTGATGTGTACCTTACCAGTACTCGTAGTAACTCCTGGGTATTTGATACCGGTGCCGTTGCTCATATTTGTAACTCACAGCAGGAGCTGCGGAATAAACGGAGGCCGGGGAAGGACGAGGTGACGATGCGCGTCGGGAATGGTTCCAGAGTCGATGTGATCGCCGTCGGCACGCTGCCTCTACATTTACCTACGGGATTACTTTTGAACCTTAATAATTGTTATTTAGTGCCAAGTTTGAGCATGAACATTGTATCTGGATCTCGTTTAATACGAGATGGCTACTCATTTAAGTCCGAGAATGATGGTTGTTCGATTTATATGAGAGATATGTTTTATGGTCATGCTCCGATGGTCAATGGTTTATTCTTAATGAATCTCGAGCGTAATATTACACATGTTCATAGTGTAGATGCCAAAAGATGTAAAGTTGATAACGATAGTCCCACATACTTGTGGCACTGCCGCCTTGGTCACATTGGTGTCAAGCGCATGAAGAAGCTCCATGCTGATGGACTTTTGGAGTCTCTTGATTATGAATCATTTGACACATGCGAACCATGCCTCATGGGCAAAATGACCAAGACTCCGTTCTCCGGAACAATGGAGCGAGCAACCAACTTGTTGGAAATCATACAAACCGATGTGTGCGGTCCAATGAGCGTTGAGGCTCGCGGAGGATATCGTTATGTTCTCACTCTCACTGATGACTTAAGTAGATATGGGTATGTCTACTTAATGAAACACAAGTCTGAGACCTTTGAAAAATTCAAGGAATTTCAGAATGAGGTGGAGAATCAACGTGACCGAAAGATAAAGTTCCTACGATCAGATCGTGGAGGAGAATATTTAAGTCACGAATTTGGCACACACTTAAGGAAATGTGGAATCGTTTCACAACTCACGCCGCCTGGAACACCTCAGCGAAACAGTGTGTCCGAATGTCGTAATCGCACTCTATTGGATATGGTGCGGTCTATGATGTCTCTTACCGATTTACCACTATCATTTTGGGGATACGCTCTAGAGACAGCTACATTCACTTTAAATAAGGCACCGTCTAAATCCGTTGAGACGACACCGTATGAATTATGGTTTGGGAAGAAACCTAAGCTGTCGTTTCTAAAAGTTTGGGGATGCGATGCTTATGTCAAGAAACTTCAACCTGAAAAGCTCGAACCCAAGTCGAAAAAATGCGTCTTCATAGGATACCCTAAGGAAACTGTAGGGTATACCTTCTACTTAAGATCCGAGGGCAAGATCATTGTTGCCAAGAACGGATGCTTTCTGGAAAAAGAGTTTCTCTTGAAAGAAGTAAGTGGGAGGAAAGTAGAACTCGGTGAGGTACTACCTCTCGAACGGGAAAGTGGTGCAGCTCAGGAAAATGTTCCTGTGATGCCCACACCAATTGAAGAGGGAACCAATGATGATGATCAAGGTGCTTCGGATCAAGTTGCTACTGAACTTCGTAGGTCCACAAGGACACGTTCCGCACCAGAGTGGTACGACAACCCTGTCCTGGAAATCATGTTGTTAGATAACGGTGAACCTCCGAACTATGAAGAAGCGATGGCGGGCCCAGATTCCAACAAATGGCTAGAAGCCATGAAATCTGAGATAGAATCCATGTATGAAAACAAAGTATGGACTTTGACTGACTTGCCCGATGATCGGCGAGCGATAGAAAACAAATGGATCTTTAAGAAGAAGACGGACGCGGATGGTAATATCACCATCTATAAAGCTCGACTTGTCGCTAAGGGTTATCGACAAGTTCAAGGGATTGACTACGACGATACATTCTCTCCCGTAGCGAAGCTTAAGTCCGTCCAAATCTTGTTAGCAATTGCCGCATACTATGATTATGGGATATGGCAGATGGACGTCAAAACGGCATTCCTTAACGGGCATCTTAAGGAAGAGCTGTATATGATGCAGCCAGAAGGTTTTGTCGATCCTAAGAACGCTAACAAAGTATGCAAGCTCCAGCGATCCATTTATGGGCTGGTGCAAGCATCTCGGAGTTGGAATATTCGCTTTGATGAGATGATCAAAGCGTTTGGGTTTATGCAGACTTATGGAGAAGCCTGCGTTTACAAGAAAGTGAGTGGGAGCTCTGTAGCATTTCTCATATTATATGTGGATGACATACTCTTGATGGGAAATAATATAGAATTTCTGGACAGCATTAAGGCCTACTTGAACAAATGTTTTTCAATGAAGGACCTTGGAGAAGCTGCTTATATATTAGGCATCAAGATCTATAGAGATAGATCGAGACGCCTCATAGGTCTTTCACAAAGCACATACCTTGATAAGATTTTGAAAAGGTTCAAAATGGATGAGTCCAAGAAAGGGTTCTTGCCTATGTTACAAGGTGTGAGATTGAGCTCGGCTCAGTCACCGACCACGGCAAAAGATAAAGAAGAGATGAGTGTCATCCCCTATGCTTCAGCCATAGGATCTATTATGTATGCCATGCTGTGTACCAGACCTGATGTAAACCTTGCCGTGAGTTTGGTAGCAAGATACCAGAGTAATCCCGGCAAGGAACACTGGACAGCGGTCAAGAATATCCTGAAGTACCTGAAAAGGACAAAGGACATGTTTCTCGTTTATGGAGGAGACGAAGAGCTCGTCGTAAAGGGTTACGTCGACGCTAGCTTCGACTCAGATCCGGATGACTCTAAGTCACAAACCGGATACGTGTATATGTTGAATGGTGGAGCAGTAAGCTGGTGCAGCTGCAAGCAGAGCGTCGTGGCGGGATCTACGTGTGAAGCGGAGTACATGGCAGCCTCGGAGGCAGCGCATGAAGCAATTTGGGTGAAGGAGTTCATCACCGACCTAGGAGTCATACCCAATGCGTCGGGGCCAATCAAACTCTTCTGTGACAACACTGGAGCTATTGCCCTTGCCAAGGAGCCCAGGTTTCACAAGAAGACCAGGCACATCAAGCGTCGTTTCAACTCCATCCGTGAAAATGTTCAAGATGGAGACATAGAAATTTGCAAAGTACATACGGATCTGAATGTCGCAGATCCGCTGACTAAACCTCTCTCGCGAGCAAAACATGATCAACACCAGAACTCTATGGGTGTTCGATTCATCACAATGTAACTAGATTGGTGACTCTAGTGCAAGTGGGAGACTGTTGGAAATATGCCCTAGAGGCAATAATAAAAGTATTATTATATTTCATTGTTCATGATAATTGTCTTTTATTCATGCTATAACTGTATTATCCGGAAATCATAATACACGTGTGAATACAAAGACCACAATATGTCCCTAGTGAGCCTCTAGTTGACTAGCTCGTTGTGATCAACAGATAGTCATGGTTTCCTGGCTATGGACATTGGATGTCGTTGATAACGGGATCACATCATTAGGAGAATGATGTGATGGACAAGACCTAATCCTAAGCATAGCACAAAGATCGTATAGTTCGTTTGCTAGAGCTTTGCCAATGTCAAGTATCTCTTCCTTTGACCATGAGAGCGTGTAACTCCTGGATACCGTAGGGGTGCTTTGGGTGTATCAAACGTCACAACGTAACTGGGTGACTATAAAGGTGCACTACAGGTATCTCCGAAAGTATCTATTGTTTTATGCGGATCGAGACTGGGATTTGTCACTCCGTATGACGGAGAGGTATCTCTGGGCCCACTCGGTAATGCATCATCATAATGAGCTCAAGGTGACCAATGTGTTGGCCACGGGATCATGCATTACGGTACGAGTAAAGTGACTTGCCGGTAACGAGACTGAACAAGGTATTGGGATACCGACGATCGAGTCTCGGGCAAGTAACGTACCGACTGACAAAGGGAATTGTATACAGGGTTTGATCGAATCCTCGACATCGTGGTTCAACCGATGAAATCATCGAGGAGCATGTGGGAGCCAACATGGGTATCCAGACCCCACTGTTGGTTATTGCCCGAGAGTGGTCTCGGTCATGTCTGCATGTCTCCCGAGCCCGTAGGGTCTACACACTTAAGGTTCGGTGACGCTAGGGTTGTTAGGAAGACTAGTATGTGACTACCGAATGTTGTTCGGAGTCCCGGATGAGATCCCGGACGTCACGAGGAGTTCCGGAATGGTCCGGAGGTAAAGTTTCATATATGGGAAGTTGTTAAACGGGCACCGGAAAGTTTCGGCGTTATACCGGTATTGTACCGGGACCACCGGAAGGGTTCCGGGGGTCCACCGGGAGGGGCCACCCCTCCCGGGGGGCCACTTGGGCTGCGTGGGGATAGCAGCCAGCCCCTAGTGGGCTTGGCGGCCCCCCCTTGGGTCCATGCGCCTAGGGCTGGGGGGGAAACCCTAAAGGGGGCGCACCCCCCTTGCTTGGGGGGCAAGCCCCCCACCCCTTGGCCGCCGCCCCCCTCTAGGGTTTCCCTAGAGGGCCGGCCCCCCTTGCCCCTTCTCCTATATATAGAGGGGTGAGGGGAGGGCTGCTGGACACCACAACTCAAGGCGCAGCCCCTCCCCTCCCCAACACCTCTCCTCCTCCGTACGTGCTCGGCGAAGCTCTGTCGGAATACTGCTGCACCAACTGCACCACGCCGTCGTGCTGCCCCTGGAGCTGCCTTCCTCAACCTCTCCTTCCTCCTTGATGGATCAAGACGGAGGAGACGTCTCCTGTCCCGTACGTGTGTTGAACACGGAGGTGCTGTCTGTTCAGCACTAGGACATCGGTGATCCGAATCACGTTCGAGTACGACTCCATCATCACCATCTCCTTGGCAAGCTTCCGCTCGTGATCTACAAGTGGTATGTAGATGCAAACTCTCTCCCTTGACTCGTTGCTTAGATGAACTCATAGATGGATCTTGGTGAAACCGTAGGAAAAATTTTAATTTTCTGCAACGTTCCCCAACATATTCCTCGGCAGCCAGGACCTCGGTCCATCTATCAGTTAGCAGATCTTGATCAGCTTGAAGCTGTTGCTATTTTTTCTTCAGGCTTTTGGCAGTAGCCATAAACCGGCGCTTGAAGCGCTCCTGCTCGATGGGATCCTCACGCATGATGAATTCGTCATCGCCATAGCTCGCTTCGTCTTCGGAGAGAGGCATGTAATTATCATCCTCTGATTCTCCATCTGTTGCCTGTTCCTTAGGGCTAGTTTGCCCATCTTCTTGCTCGGCCTGCTCGAAGCCTGGCTCAGCAAGATTATTTTAATCTTCGGCACCATCCGGATTGTTGTCATCTCTTGTGCCGGTATCATTATTTTTGCTATGGTGGGGCTTGGAGCAGCGTCTATGACACCGGTGCCTAGATTGCTTCTCCAAGGGTTTATCCTCTGTTGCCTCATCGACATTGCCTTCTTTGGGGGTGTCCACCATATATATATCATACGATGAGGTGGCTATCCAGCGCCCAATAGGCGGTGGTTCCTGTTCGTCTCCTGCATCATCGTCCATACCGTCAATGTCTTCGGAGTCGAAGTCGAGCACGTCGGTTAGGTCATCGATAGTGGCTATTAAGTGGGTGGTGGGTGCGAAACGAATTTCTTCGTCATATGCTTCCCACTCGAGCCAGACATAGTTCGGCCAAGAGTCTCCTGACAAAGAGAGAGACCTTAATGAGCTTAGAACATCACCCAAGGGCGAGTGCTGAAAGATATCCGCGGAGGTGAACTCCATGACTGGTGCGTGATATGTCTCCGTTTTATTGATACGTCTCTATTGTATTGATACGTCTCCAACGTATCTATAATTTTTGATTGCTCCATGCTATATTATCTAGTGTTTTAGGCAATATTGGGCTTTATTATCCACTTTTATATTATTTTTGGGACTAACCTATTAACCGGAGGCCCAGCCCAGATTTGCTGTTTTATGCCTATTTCAGTGTTTCGAGGAAAAGGAATATCAGACGGAGTCAAAACGGAACGAAATCAACTAGAGAAGTTATGTTTGGAAGGAAAGCAACCCAGGGAACTTGGAGTGCACGTCAGGGGAGATACGGGCTGCCCACGAGGGTGCCCCCCCGGGTGCGCCCCCCTGCCTCGTGGGGCCCCCATAGCTCCTCCGACGTACCCCTTGCACCCATATATACTCTTGTACCCTAAAACTTCCAGAACAGAGATTAGATCAGAAGTTCCGCCGCCGCAAGCTTCCGTAGCCACGAAAAACCAATCGGGACCCCGCCGGAGGGGGCCATCATCACCGGTGGCCATGGAGGAGTATCCCGGAGGGGTCTTCATCACCATGAAGGCCAAGGACCAGAAGGTGGAGGCCATGGAGGAGGAAGCACAAGGGAGAGAACCTCTCCTCCTCTCTTCCAGTGGTGCCGGAGTGCCACCGGGAGGGGAATCATCGCCACGGTGATCGTCTTCATCAACATCACCATCATCATCACCATCCTCATCTCTTTTACGCGGTCCACTCTCCTGCACCCCGCTGTAATCCCTACTTGAACATGGTGCTTTATGCCACATATTATGATCCAATGATGTGTTGCCAGCTTATGATGTTTTGAGTAGATATATTTTGTCTTTGGGTTGGTTGATGATCTAGATTGGTATGAGTTGTATGTTTTACTTTGGTGCTGTCCTATGGTGCCCTCCGTGTCGCGCAAGCGTGAGGGATTCCCGCTGTAGGGTGTTGCAATACGTTCATGATTCGCTTATAGTGGGTTGGTGAGTGACTGAAACACAAACCCGAGTAAGAGGGATTGTTGCGTATGGGAATAAAGAGGACTTGATGCTTTAATGCTATGGTTGGGTTTTACCTTAATGATCTTTAGTAGTTGCGGATGCTTGCTAGAGTTCCAATCATAAGTGCATATGATCCAAGTAGAGAAAGTATGTTAGCTTATGCCTCTCCCTCATATGAAACTACAATAGTGATTATCGGTCTTGTTAACAATTGCCTAGGACAATTCCGCACACCGATCCACCATTATTCCACACTCGCTATTTATATTATTTAGTATTATATTCTAACTTTATGATAACATCACCTACTTTTATGTTTTAGCTCTCCGATACTATACAAAGTTATCCTCTCCATACCCACAACGTAGTTTTATTTCTCGTTGCTAGTTGGAAGCAAACGTTCGGTGCACGTAGAGTCGTATCAGTGGCAGATAGGGCTTGAGAGAATATTGATCTTACCTTTAGCTCCTTGTGGGTTCGACACTCCATACTTATCACTTCCATCTTTGGAAAGTGCTACTATGATTCCTTGACCTTGGGGATTATCAAGCTCTTTTCTGGCGCCGTTGCCGGGGAGCAATAGCGTGGGGTTGATATTCTCGTGTGTGCTTGTTTGCTTTCTTTACTTAGTAGATTTTGTATTTCCTTTTTGTTTCTGTTTAGTTGTGGGTGAAATATACAAAAAAAATTCAAAAAAATGAAAATACCAAAAAAATATTTACTTGCCTCTCATGCCTAAAAACTTTTTCAAAAAGAGAAGTGATTGGAAGGTTTTGCATTGAAGAAGTGAGGGTCGACCTTGAGCACTTGTGCTCATGCTCACGGAAACAATGTAGAATTTTTCATGGAAGTTTATCTGTAAATAATTATACCCTTGTATATATTCTTTGTATATTAAAAATAATGTGCCAAGCTTGGTTTTAGGATGATTAAATTGCTTGTTTGCTTTGTGCAGAATAAAAAGTGAAACTTTGGCTGTAGTGCATGAATTTACATTTTTAATTGGAAAGTCAAATTGTTCTGATTCTTTTTGAAAATTACTTCTGCACAAATTTTTCAAATTTTCAAATTTCGTTTATAATTTTAGGAGTTACAGAAGTTTGGCAAACTTCCAGATTACTACAGACTGTTCTGTTTTTAACAGATTCTGTTTTGCGTGTGTTGTTTGCTTATTTCGATGAATCTATGAGTAGTATCGGAATGTATGAACCATAGAGAAGTTGGAGTACAGTAGATTTACCATCAACACAAATAAAGAATGAGTTCATTACAGTACCTAAAGGTAGTGATTTGCTTTATTACACTAAGGGATTTCACAAGTTTTTGTTAAAGTTTTGTGTGGATGAAGTGTCCGAAGGTCGAGGAGCTATCAATAGGAGAAGAATAAAGAGAGGCAAGAGTTCAAGCTTGGGGATGCCCAAGGCACCCCAAGAATAAATATATCAAAGTATACTCAAGCATCTAAGCTTGGGGATGCCCATGTTGGCATCCGATCTTTCTTCTGCAACAAATATCGGTATACCTCGATTTTTGTTTTGTTCACATGATTTGTGTCCTTTGTGTTTTTCCTTTTCTTCAAGAACCATGCTAGCATGAGATAACCCTTCATTGATTTATAGAATACTTCATGTGCTTCACTTAAATCTTTTAAGTATGATCTTATAGAATTGCCCTTTGTGCTTCACTTAAATCTTTTGAGTATGGTTTTATAGAATTCTTCATGTGCTTCACTTATACATTTTGAGCTTGGATATTGGTTAGTTGTAGAATGCTCCATGAACTTCACTTATATATTTTGGAGTGTGAATAATACTATCATTTAAAGTGGGTTTGGAAGAGTGTCAACTTTAGGAATTAGTGATCCCACTATTTTGGAAGATATTGAATCTTAGTGTGATATTTATGAAAGTGGATTTGGAAGAGTGTCAACTTTAGTTAGTAATGATTCCACTATTTTGGAAGAGGTTCCAATTGAGTATGAGAACAAAGTTGTTATTCATGATGCCTCTGAAAATTATTATGAGGGAGGAATACATGCTTGTAGGAGTTGCAATAATATTAAGTATCCTCCTTATGTGCTTAAAGTTTTGAAAGTTATGCTTGTTTTGCCTTCCTATGCTAGTTGATTGTTGTTCTTATAAATTGTGTACTCACAAAATCCCTAGGCATAGGAAGTGTGTTAGATTTAAAATTGCTAGTCATATTCTTCAAGATGCTCTCATTGTGCTTTAATTCCTATCTTTTATGTGCGCATCATTGAAATCATCATGCCTAGCTAAAAGTCATTAAAGAAAAGCGCTTGTTGGGAGACAATCCAATATTTACCCTTACTATTTTAGTGCTTATACATGATTAATCTACTGTAGTAATCATGTTTTATAGCTTTTGTTTCAATAAAGTGCCAAGTAAGACCTTTGGGAAGACTTGGGTGAAGGTTAAAGTGATCTTGCTGTAAAAAACAGAAACTTTGCGCTCACAAGAATAGATGTCATTTTTTACAGAAAAGTGATTTTGAGTTGATTCTTTTTGCAGAAGATTAATAGACAAATTCCTCACGTCCACCAATTTATTTCATAATTGTTGGAGTAGCAGAAGTATGGTTATTGTTTAGATCATTACAGACTGTTCTGTTTCTGACAGATTCTGTTTTCATTGCATAGTTTGCTTGTTTTCTAGTTTCTATGACTTATATTTCTCAATATAAATTGTAGAAATGATATGGTACAGTAGGCGTTGTGTGAGAACAATTATGAACCTTGTCTCTGACAGTACCCAAGTACATGGTTTACTCTTTACCATACTAACCTATCTCACGAAGTTTGGATGAGTTTTGTGTGATTGAAGTTTTCAAGTTTTGGGTAAGATATCGATATGAGGAGAATAAGGAGTGGAAGGACCCTAAGCTTGGGGATGACCTAGGCACCCCAAGGTAATATTAAAGGAAGACTCAAGCACCTAATCTTGGGGATGTCCCGGAAGGCATCCCCTCTTTCGTCTTCAAAACTATCGGTACACCTTACTCGGAGCTATATTTTTATTCGTCACATGATATGTGTTTTACTTGGAGCGTCATTTTATTTTGTTAGTATTAGCTAGCTTCTATTTAGAATAGTGTTTTGCATCTTTAGTTTCAATAAAAAAAGTCAAGGATAGCCTTTGCCTTGCTTATTTTGCTTGTATACATGTTGCTGTTTGAAAACAGAAAGTTTACCGCTGTTTCAAAAATTTCCTAGAAAAATCAGAGCATGGTATAACGTTGAATCTTTTTGCATATTGAGCTCTGATAAGTTTCTTACAGTGGGGATTTTAGGTCATAATTTTTGGAGTTAGGGAAGTATTGATACTCTTGCATTCTTTACAGGCTGTACTATTTTGACAGATTGCTGTTATGTTTGCATTGTTTGCATATGTTTGCTTGTTTAATGATTCTATTTGAGGATAGGAGTATTAAATATGCAGAGGCATTTAGTATGGAATGTTGAATAATAATTCTAGTGTTTTTTACAGTATAAAATGATAAGGTTTTGCATTTGGTTTATACTAACCTATCTCACGAGTTCTTGTTGAGTTTGTTGTGGATGAAGCTTTTGATAAAAAGAGAAACCGTGATATGAGATGAATTAAGGAGACACAAAAGTTCAAGCTTGGGGATGCCCATGGCACCCCAAGATAAATATTTCAAGAAGACTCAAGCTTCTAAGCTTGGGGATGCCCCGTTAGGCATCCCACCTTTCTTCTTCAACAACTATCGGTTAGTATCGATTGAGCCTAAGTTTTTGCTTCTTCACATGAGTTGTGCTATCCTTGCAATGTGATTTTTACTTGCTGTTTGAATACAATCATTGGATCTGAAATTTTGAATAGAAAAGGAACCCTCCCATGGCTAGTTAATTATTTGCCTACTCAGTGTCTTTCACTCATATCTTGTGGAGTAGTTTGTCATTTACTCTTGTGCTTCATGTATATCCTAGGAGTAAATGGGGGAATGAATTGAGTGTCATAAATCTGAATTTTTATATGTTTCATATGCCTATAACATGGTTAGTGATGACTTCACACATAGAAAGTATGAGGCATAAAAGTTGTTGAGAGTTGGCAAACATGGTTAGTGATGACTTCACACATAGAAAGCATGATTCAATTAATAGGAAATAATAAGGAAAGAGAGGTTCACATACAAATATATTATCTTGGACATCTTTTATGATGGTGAAGCACTCATTAAGTATGACATGCTAAAAGAGTTGACGTTGGACAAGGAAGACAACGTAATGGTTTATGTTTTCCGACATCTCAGTTAAAGTATATTGTCATTGACCTTCCAACCATGTTGAGCTTGCCTTTCCCCCTCATGCTAGCCAAATTCCTCGCACCAAGTAGAAATACTACTTGTGCTTCCAAATACCCTTAAAAACCCAGTTTTGCCATAAGAGTCCACCATACCTACCTATGGATTGAGTAAGATCCTTCAAGTAAGTTGTCATCGGTGCAAGCAATAAAAATTGGTCTCTAAATATGTATGACTTATTAGTGCAGAGAAAATAAGCTTTGTACGAACTTGTTGTGGAAGTAATAAAAGCGACGGACTGCATAATAAAGGTCCACATGCAATTGGTAATATAAAGTGAGGTTCTTGTGCATTAAGATTTTGTGCATCAACCCTAAGCGCGCATGACAACCTCTGCTTCCCTCTGCGAAGGGCCTATCTTTTACTTTATGTTATGCTTGAGTCGAGGTGATCCTCACCTTTCCCTTTTTCATTTTATCCTTTGGCAAGCTCCTCGTGTTTGAAAGATCAGGTTATATATATCCAATTGGATGTAAGTTAGCATGGGCTATTATTGTTGACATCACCTAAAGGTGAATATGTTGGGAGGCAACACAATAAGCCCCTATCTTTCTCAGTGTCCGGCTAAAACTCCATAACCACAAGTATTGCGTGAGTGTTAGCAATTGTAAAAGACTATATGATAGTTGAGTATGTGAACTTGCTGAAAAGCCCTATTCTTGACTCTTCTGATGTTATGATAAATTGCAATTGCTTCAATGACTGAGATTATAGTTTGTTAGCTCTCAATGAAGTTTCTGAACCATGCTTGACATTGTGATTAGATTGTTACTTGATCATGAAAAGTTTTATGAGATAAGCTACTATTATGACACATTTTGATGCTAGAAAAAGTGATTGGAATTATCATTGATCAAACTTAAGCACTTACTAGCATTCCACATCAAAAATTATCTTTTTTATCATTTACCTACTCGAGGACGAGCAGGAATTAAGCTTGGGGATGCCTGATACGTCTCCAACATATCTATAATTTTTGATTGCTCCATGCTATATTATCTACTGTTTTAGGCAATATTAGGCTTTATTATCCACTTTTATATTATTTTTGGGACTAACCTATTAACTGGAGGCCCAGCCCAGATTTGTTGTTTTATGCATATTTCAGTGTTTCAAGGAAAAGGAATATCAGACGGAGTCAAAACGGAACAAAATCAACTGGAGAAGTTATTTTTGGAAGGAAAGCAACCAAGGGAACTTGGAGTGCACGTCAGGGG
>NC_041393.1:83851807-83859978 GCF_002162155.2 Triticum dicoccoides | reverse complement strand
GACGTAGCCCTTGCACCCATATATACTCTTGTACCCTAAAACTTCCATAACAGAGATTAGATCAGAAGTTCCGCCGCCACAAGCCTCCGTAGCCACGAAAAACCAATCGGGGGCCTGTCCGGCACCCTGCCGAAGGGGGCCATCATCACCGGTGGCCATGGAGGAGTATCCCAGAGGGGTCTTCATCACCATGAAGGCCAAGGACCAGAAGGTGGAGGCCATGGAGGAGGAAGCACAAGGGGGAGAACCTATCCTCCTCTCTTCCCGTGGTGTCGGAGTGCCATCGGGAGGGGAATCATCGCCACGGTGATCGTCTTCATCAACATCACCATCATCATCACCATCCTCATCTCTTTTACGCGGTCCACTCTCCCGCACCCCGCTGTAATCCCTACTTGAACATGGTGCTTTATGCCACATATCATGATCCACCGATGTGTTGCCATCTTATAATGTTTTGAGTAGATATATTTTGTCTTTGGGTTGATTGATGATCTAGATTGGTATGAGTTGTATGTTTTACTTTGGTGCTGTCCTATGGTGCCCTCCGTGTCGCGCAAGCGTGAGGGATTCCCGCTGTAGGGTGTTGCAATACGTTCATGATTCGCTTATAGTGGGTTGGTGAGTGACTGAAACACAAACCCGAGTAAGAGGGATTGTTGCTTATGGGAATAAAGAGGACTTGATGCTTTAATGCTATGGTTGGGTTTTACCTTAATGATCTTTAGTAGTTGCGGATGCTTGCTAGAGTTCCAATCATAAGTGCTTATGATCCAAGTAGAGAAAGTATGTTAGCTTATGCCTCTCCCTCATATGAAACTGCAATAGTGATTATCGGTCTTGTTAACAATTGCCTAGGACAATTCCGCACACCGATCCACCATTATTCCACACTCGCTATTTATATTATTTAGTATTATATTCTAACTTTATGATAACAGCACCTACTTTTATGTTTTAGCTCTCCGATACTATTCAAAGTTATCCTCTCCATACCCACAACGTAGTTTTATTTCTCGTTGCTAGTTGGAAGCAAACGTTCGGTGCACGTAGAGTCGTATCAGTGGCAGATAGGGCTTGAGAGAATATTGATCTTACCTTTAGCTCCATGTGGGTTCGACACTCCATACTTATCACTTCCATCTTTGGAAAGTGCTACTATGATTCCTTGCACTTGGGGATTATCACGTATCTATAATTTTTGATTGTTCCATACCAATATTATTCAACTTTCATATACTTTTGGCAACTTTTTATACTATTTTTGGGACTAACATATTGATCTAGTGCCCAGTGCCAGTTCCTGTTTGTTGCATGTTTTATGTTTCGCAGAAAACCAATATCAAACAGAATCCAAACGGATAAAAACGGATGGAGAATTATTTTGGAATATTTGGGATTTTCCGGAGGAAGAATCAACGCGAAACGGTGTCCGAGGTGGCCACGAGACAGGGGGGCGCCCTCCCCCTGGGTGCGCCTGGCACCCTCGTGGGCCACCCATAAGGCGGTTGATGCCCTTCTTTTGCCGCAAGAAAGCTAATTTTATGAGAAAAATCTGGGTGAAAGATTCACCCCAATCGGAGTTACGGATCTCCGGATATAAAAGAAACGGGGAAGGGGAAGGATCTGAGAACGCAGAAACAGAGAGAGACAGAGAGATAGATCCAATCTTGGAGGGGCTCTCGCCCCTCCCAAGCCATGGGAGCCAAGGACCAGAGGGGAAACCCTTCTCCCATCTAGGGAGAAGGTCAAGGAAGAAGAAGAAGAAGGGTGCCTCTATGCCCTTTGCTTCCGGTGGCGCCGGAACGCCGTCGGGGGCCATCATCATCACCGCGATCTTCACCAATACCTCCATCATCTTCACCAACATCTCCATCACCTTCCCCCTTCTACATCCAACGGTCCACTCTCCCGCAACCCGCTGTACCCTCTACTTGAACATGGTGATTTATGCTTCATATTATTATCCAATGATGTGTTGCCATCCTAAGATGTCTGAGTAGATTTTCGTTGTCCTATCGGTGATTGATGAATTGCTATGATTGGTTTGAGTTGCATGTTTTATTATTGGTGCTCTCCGTGTCGCGCAAGCGTGAGGGATTCCTGCTGTAGGGTTTGCAATATGTTTATGATTTGCTTATGGTGGGTGGCGTGAGTGGCAGAAGCACAAACCCGAGTAAGTAGGTTGTTTGTGTATGAGATAAAGGGGACTTGATACTTTAATGCTATTGTTTGGTTTTACCTTAATGATCTTTAGTAGTTGCGGATGCTTGCTAGAGTTACAATCATAAGTGCATATGATCCAAGAAGAGAAAGTATATTAGCTTATGCCTCTCCCTCAAATAGAATTGCAATAGTGATTACCCATCTAGTAACATAGACAATTGCTTAGGGACAATTTCACAACTCCTACCACCACTTTTCCACACTCGCTATATTTACTTTTTTGCTTCTTTATCTAAACAGCCCCTAGTTTTTATTTACGTGCTCTTTATTATCTTGCAAATCTATCCTATCACACCTACAAAGTACCTTTAGTTTCATACTTGTTCTAGGTAAAGTGAACGTCAAGCGTGCATAGAGTCGTATCAGTGGCCGATAGGACTTGAGAGAGTATTTGTTCTACCTTTAGCTCCTCGTTTGGTTCGACACTCTTACTTATTGAAAGAGGCTACAACTATCCCGTATACTTGCGGGTTATCAAGACCTTTTTCTGGCACCGTTTCCGGGGAGTCATAGCGTGGGGTGAATATTCTCGTGTGTGCTTGTTTGCTTTATCACTAAGTAATTTTTATTTGCTGTTCTAAGTTGTTTCTATCTTTAGTTATGGATATGGAACACGAAATACCAAAAAAATTAGGTGTACTTACTGCTCATGGAGATGGGGAACCTCCTAAAACCCTCGATGATCATTATGTGAAAAATATTATGTACTACTTTGATAATCCTGAGAAAACCCTACTCAACTTTATAATGGGAGTAACGTTGGATCAACGTGAATACTTTAGGGATTATCGCTTGACACAAAAAGGGAAACTATTATGGGATCAAATTTATATGTTACGTTGGTATGCTCGTCAACTATGTTTGATACATGATTATACTTGCTGCTCTAGGATGAAGGCTCCACACCTTCCCTTTTCATGCAAATTTAATGATAATGAAACCTTAGCTTCTTATGCTAATGGTAGATATGATTCCTATGATGTGGAACAAATATAAGAATTTGTTGCTTTTATGGGTGCTTATGAGATTGAATCTATGTTTAAAGCGTTTGACGATTTTGATGATTCAGTTTATAGACCAGGAAATTTTGCTATACTTAGATATTGCTATGCAAGTTATGAATACAATTACAATATTAATGCATTTATTGAGAAAGTCTCCGCTGTCCAAGAAGAGACTAATATTTTGCAGAAAGCTGTGGAAGAAGAAACTGATGAAACTGTGAGCTCATTGGATGAAAAAGATGAGGAGGAGAGCGCAGAACAAAAGGAGGAAGCACTACTAGGGAAAAGGCTAGCAGCAGCGCGGGTTTTAGATGTATCAGTAGCGCGGGGATAGGCGCTACTAATAAGGCGCTACAGCTAACATATAGCAGTAGCGCGTGCTCACCGGCGCTACTGCTACACAAGTGTAGCAGCAGCGCTGTTTGCGGAAGCTCGCTACTGCTAGTATCTCTGGCGCTCTTTACCTTGGCGCGCTACTGCTATCGCAGTGCTGCTGCTAACTTTTGTACACTTGCTACTGCTAATTTAAGTAGGTTTTTTTGTTATTTTTTTTGGCATATTTGTTTTGTATTTGAACAGGCTTTATAGAAGAATCTTTAGAACATATAAATGTCATCATGATACACATACAAATGTCTGCGAGACCACAAATGTAATCATAGCATGTACATACAAATAGTCTCATCATAATCATCATCCAACACAAAGTGATATCTTGTCATCATCTCGAAAATAGGGATACATGCAAGTCTCGAATACTTGCAACTACAACAACGTCATCCATCTAAACAAAGGTATACGCAAGCAGTGCTATCACTATGAGTGAGAGCGGAACTATGCAGTACATGAGGTGGCGGTTACGAGTCCTCTCTCGCGCTAGTGTGAACCTCAAGTAACTAGCTTCTCCTTCTTGTCTGCTTTTGAAGCCTTTATGGCTGGCGCCCATGAACCCATTCACTTGCGCCTGACACTCATGCCACTCGTTGTACACCCCCGGAACCTTCCCTTTGTACACGACATAGCAATTCCATCTCGCCATCAAGAAACTAGGTACCTGTTAGAGATGCATGTTCATGAAGAGGATGTACAATCATATATATGCAACAAAATATACTAGAGCAACACCGAAAAAGAAAGGGTTAGCAACTAGATGCAACATACGGTACGCAAATTAATTAACTAGAGGTACGCAGGTCATCGTACGCAAACTAACAAAGTAGTGTTACGCAAGTTCGGCACATGGACCGTGGACATCACAAAGTTTCATCGCTACAAGAAGTATACAAGTTCAACCGACACATATCATCATCATCGGCATCATAAATCACTAGAAGTTCCATCCTTCCATATCATCGAGGACGAACCCTAGCTTCTTGAACGGCGTGAGGTCTAGATGTTGCATGCCTATGCGAGTTCGGACGTCAGCTCGCGATATAGGGCCGTGGTGGAACATCCCCTTCTCATCGACGACTTCTTTCATGATGATCGTCGCAATGTCGCTTTGGATGCGAAAGAAGTCATCTCTAAGTTTATAATCCGCTTCTCCATGAGATTCTAGCCACTTGTGGATACGATCATCATTTCTGCTGTTAATGCGAAGCTTTTGGTGATCCGTGTTGAACTGAATCATGAGATGGACGATGTAGAATCCATCCTTCTTGCTTGGTTTTGGGACATGGATGCAGGAGAAGTTAGTTTTATGCGCGAAACCCATCTTCTTGTTCCTTTGTTTCTTGGTATACATGTGGCCACCTATAAAGCTGAAGCCTTGGAGAGCATCATCTAGAATATTCATTATGTGGGTGTAGTCTTTTTTCTCGTAGTCTCTGGAAGGGTCAAAATACACGGCGTGGGAGACTTGCGGGTAAAGAACGATAAGGACGGCATGCCCGTTGCTGCGGGGAAAAGACACCTCAAATTATTCCCCATATGAGAGAGAAGGAATGATTGAAATTTACGAAAGGGTTGTTCGGAACTGACTTACTTTGGATGATAAGGCACGAGGACAATTTCTCGGTCCTTATTCTGTACCATGAAGTTTTGGAGGTACTCCCTAGCAGTTTCACGCTCAAAGTCGCCGAGACTCAAGAAAGACTCGTGCATGTAGTACGGATCCGCCACACAGATTTGCGAGACTTTTTGCAATCCATGGTATGACC
This sequence comes from Triticum dicoccoides, assembly GCF_002162155.2. NCBI lineage: Eukaryota > Viridiplantae > Streptophyta > Magnoliopsida > Poales > Poaceae > Triticum > Triticum dicoccoides. The sequence goes on along the minus strand of NC_041393.1, from coordinate 83,854,589 downwards.
CTGCCCGGGCATATCATCCATATCCTCATTAGCAAGCTGATAGCCCGATTCGTCATATGGTTGACTCATCATATCTATGTCACAGTCATACGCGTTTGTATTGAGGTAATCCATAGGGTCGACCTCCGTCTCATCATCCATTCTCTGTTCTACAGGAGAAATTACATCAGCCAGTACTATTGCACCCCCTTCATCATGTCGTCCGCCGCTCTCACCTGGCACTATAGGAGCTGGTAATTGCGTAGGCGGGGGGTGGTCTTCGCACATGCTTGTTGATGTGTGGTAGTTATTGGTATGCTCTCGGCCGGCTCCAGACGAATAAGATTCTTCGGCCATAGCACCACCCAATTCTTGCAGCTTCCTATCCGTGGCGGGGTCTCGTCGTCCGCTCCCACATGCTGTACTGGAGGAGGCAAATCCTCGTGCCTCGATTTCACACTGGTCAAGCTAACCCTGAAGTGCCCAGCGGGGATCGGCTAGTTGTGGAACGTGCGTTGAGAGGGGTCCATTATCATCCCCTTTCCCACATCCACCTTCTGGCCTTTGATCAAGTAGAGTATGGTGCACGGGGTTTCTTTCGCTTGCAAACACATATGTCTGTGGCGTAAAACAACCGAAAGGCAACAAAAATGGAATATTATATATATATATATATATGTTGGTGCGACATGTAATTACCGTGACGGCGTCGAGCTCAGCCAAAGACGAAGGCCCACCTAGCGCGCCTGAGACTGAGGACGGGCTGCTATGAGCGGGAGCAGCTGCGAGAGGAGGCCCGGTTGCGTGAGCAAGTGATGGTGCGATGGTGTTGTTGTTCATGGAGTTGCTCCCGACGAAACCGGGAATCGGGAAATCATGTACCGTCTTGTCTGGATTTTCCTTCGCCCAGTTGATGATAACTGGAACCAAGTTAGTAGTGAAATCATTTCTGCAGGCAGTTACAGCTGCATTGACTGCCTGCTGTAGCAACTCATATTTGTCCTCGGCTGCTTTTTTTGCGTCCTCAGCTGCTTTTTTCTCGACCGCAAGCTTCACCTTCGCGTCGATGTCTGCCTGACTAAACTTTGTTTTCAGCTTCTTGGCCTCCGGGCCCTCGTTGTAAAACACCTTCCACGTGGCGCCGTCTCCAGTGCCGTGCACACGACCATATTGCGGCCGCTGATCCAAAGGGAGTCCCTTAAGTTCGTTCAAGGCCCAGTTGAGAGGGGTGTCCCACTTGGGCCTCATCAGAGAAGTAGGGCTTTCGGCTGCAAGCTGGTGTTGCTTCTCCAGTAGTCTAATCAATTTCCTCGTGATCTTGTCCATGTAAAAAAACCTTTTTCTCCCTGTCCCACTTGTAGCGGGCCCTGATGAAGTCATGCTCCAAGGGGTTGGTGAACTTCGCGAAGGGGTCTGGGAGACCCGCGGCTTCACGTTCCGCGTTGTCCTTATCCCATATGGGCCTTTTACTGAGGTAGCCACGGCTTCCGAGGCGATGCTTCCCCGTGTTCCTTTGCTGAAGGCTCTTGAATTTCGCAGCCTTAGCCTTGGCTGCCTCGGTAGCGCAAGTGTCCTTGAACTTTTCGAACTCCTCTTCCGTAAGTGTCGGATTTTCCTCCAGAATCTTGGACAGGGGTTCATCAGCCTCAATAGCTCGTTTCACCCTCATTTTCCAGGAGGCCAAATCATTGCTGAACATGCCCATGGCGTGATTGTTAATCTTTTTCATCTTCGGATCATCCCACGGTTGTTCTATGTTATCATCCCGGTCGGGGAACTTGAATCTCTTGTGCAACTTTGTTAGGAGCAACTGCGCCAAATGTTCTTTACTCCTTAAGTCATCATCGTTGATGCTCGTGCATTCCCGTAGGATGCATCCTACTTGGTTCCCATAGCACTTGCGAGGTTCTTCCGGATCTAACGGCTCAAACTTGCCAAGTGCCATCTTTGTGATCACAAGTCGTCCAATCCCTAGTTTGTTAGGTTTTCGTATCCTCTGCTTCTTATGCTTCCTCTTTTCGGTAGCGGCATCGGGGCCGGTACCTTCCCCGCCGGTACCTTCCCTGCCGGTACCTTCCCCACCAGTCTCGGTGCCGCCATCGGTGCCAGCGTTGTCGGTGTCGATGTCGGTGTCAGTACCATCATCGAGGCCGACCTGCAAACCTTGCTTAGCAGTCAAATAGTCGAGGTACTCTTGTTCACCCTCATAATCCATCTCGTCTGCATCTTGGTCAGAAGGCCCAGTTTCTTCGTTGTTCGACATGTTTCCTATGATTAAGTGTCCTCATTTATTTCTAAAAGTATGAATAAATGATAAATGACATAAAAAGAAATCTATGTGCCAGCACTCGATATGCCAACTATGTAGCACAAAATCATGCCTTTATTCACGGGAAATTTCGGCATGACCTTTGCTAAAAAATGGACATATCGAGCGCCTGAAATTCACCGGAACAGAAATGAATCAACATTCCGGTGTAACATAGGCCACTCAGATCATTTTCCAAACATGACATGTCCAAAACATGACATATGCACATATCACATGTCCAGTTCAAATTTGCACATGTCACATGTCCAGTTCAAATTTTGAAACCTAGCTAAATTCATAACTAAATAGATAACCTAATTAACATACTGCCCTAACTAAAACCTAAGTAAATTAACCGAAGAACCCTAGCAGAGAGAGGGGGGGTTTACAGAGGGTGCAGGGGCGAGGAGGCAGGCCCGACGACGGTCGGGAGGGGAGAGGAGGCAGGTGAGGGCCGACGGGTCGGGGGCGAGCGCGCCGGGGTCGGGGCGA
>NC_041393.1:83846902-83851420 GCF_002162155.2 Triticum dicoccoides | reverse complement strand
AGGGCCGGGTCGGGGGCGAGCGCCGGGGTCGGGGTCGGGGCGAGGGCCGGGTCGGGGGCGAGCGCCGGGGTCGGGGGCTAGCACCGGCACCGGAATCGGGAGCGAGCGTCGGGGCCGGGTCGGGCGCGGCGGTGCGACGGGGGATAGTGGGGATTTCAGGGGGGGCGGGATGAAGCAGGGCGGGTGAGAATTTTGGGTTAAGTGGACGTAGCAGTAGCGCATTTGGACAAAACGCGCTGCTACTACCTTCAGTAGTTGTAGCGCTTTACATGAAATTCGCTTCTACTAATTTCAGTATCTATAGCGGTTTAGGAAAAACGCGCTGCTACTACCTTCGCTACTGCCAGTTTTCCTTTTCCTTTATTTTATCCCACTTTTATTTCCCGAGGGCAGTGAACGAAGGGAGGGCGATATATATTGCATCATTTGATGGTTAAATATGTACCCAAAATAGGAACATATATATTACACATCATTGGACCCATGCATAATAATGGCTAAGTGTGTATACAAAATAGGAACATATATATATATATATTACATCATTTGACCGATAACATAAGTTTCCTCATTGCTGACGTTTTCGTTTTTGAGTCAGCTTCTTTCCCTTCTTGTTCATCGAAGAACAATTGAGCCCCTCATTGTGACTTTGCCTTTTCCATGGAGTACGATTTTTCTTAGGTAATGTAGTATTGATTCTTCTTTTGACGTATACTTCATCATCATCGTCATCTTCCCTCATTGGGTTACCGTACTGATCATAGTCTTCCTCGTTGGCGACTCCATCCATTCCAATGATGTTCCTTTTGCCTCTCCTCAGGACAACATGGCTGGGATTGCGCGGGTCAGTTATGACGAAGCATTGTGTCACGTGCTTAGCGTGTACCCATGGCTCGTTTTTTGCGATAGCGTTCACGGTAGCGCTCTTGGCGTCGGGTATAGTCATGGTAGTGAAAATGCGGCTTTCTCTTTCGACATTCTTAGCCCATCTGACACGGAACATCGTCGTGTTGTGCAGTCCAGAGTAGTCAAGCTCCCAGATCTCCTCGACCCTTCCATAAAATCATTCAGATGCGCCGTTGTCGCTGCCGGTCATGCATTCCATCGTCACCCCTGAGTTCTGATCATCGCTGTCCATATCTTTGGCCTCCGTGTAGAACGTGTATCCGTTGATATCATATGCCTCATAGGTTACGAGGTTGGGCGAGGGGCCATGTGCTAAGGCGTATATGAGCAATCCGTCCTTAGAGCCCTCCTCCGGAGGATTAGCAATAATATGCTCTTTGAACCAATGCAGGAAAGTGGAGTTGTGCTCTCTAGTAACTTCGGCGTCCGTCCTGCATACCCCCCGGTCACGATACTTCTTTGCGATAATTTCTTTGTGCAGTTCCACAAAAGGATCTACCTTGTCTAGGTGTTGTAGCACTACCAAGTTTGCTCTGTCAAAGTCACTGCGTCGATCTGAGTATGCCACATGCAGTTCCCTGCGACCGTTGTAGTGACCATCTCCTTCGAGCCTCCCATCCTGCTTGTTAACGGGCAAACCAACACTAACACCAGGCGGCTGGTCTGCGCCATATAGAAAATTCTCACAGAAAGAGATGCACTCTTGTGCCAAATAGCCCTGGACGATGCTTCCATCCGGACATGACATGTTACGAACGAATCCTTTGATGATCCCATTCATCCTCTCAAATGGCATCATGTTGTGCAGGAATGACGGCCCCAGGTCTATTATGTCATCCACAATATGGACACACAGATGCACCATCACGTCAAAGAACGCGGGCGGGAAGTACATCTCAAGCACATTCTGTATCACAACAATCTCTTCCTGTAGCCTTTGGAGTTGCTTCACACTGATCGACTTTCGAGAGATGACGTCAAAAAAGTTGCAGAGACCAATAAGCGTGTCACGGATGTGCTTGTCCATTATCGCTCTAAGGGAAACAGGTAGTATCTGCGTCATCATCACATGACAGTCATGAGACTTCATCCCGCTGAACCTTTTCTTGTCCGTGTCTAGATATCTGCTTATCTTGCCACAGTAACTGGAACTAACTTTGACTCCGGTAAGGCACTTAAAGAAGGCATTGATCTCAGCCTGACTTAAGGTGAAGCAAGAAGGGGGGCAATAATCCTCTTTCTTTATTTTCTTGCCCTTCTTCTCCCGTGCCTCTGTCTCCGTCTCTGTCTCGTCTGACATTTTACGGGGCGGCATGTGCAGATCTTCCCTAATTTTCAAATCTTGCAAGTCTTTTCTTGCCTTCGGCCCATCCTTGGTCTTATCCGGCATGTTCATCAGTGTTGCGAGCAAGCTCTCAAGGACATTCTTACAGATATGCATTTGATCAAGGCAATGAGGTGTATCGAGTTTGTGCCAGTACTCCAAGTCCCAGAACACAGACCTCGTCTTCCATACCTTCAGCAGCGGCTCCGGCGCCTTTCTCATCGTCTTTCCCGGCGCGGGGCACTCCTTCCAGTTTTTCAACAGCTCATCGATTTCGGCACCGCTCCGCTTACGTGGAGGTCCTCGATGCTCAGCGTGACCATTGAATAGATGTCCACGGTTTCTCCACGGGTCGTCCTGTTCAAGCCATCTTCGATGCCCCATGTACACGATTTTCCCAGACCCGCCATCTTTCCTTGACGTTAGCTGCTGAGACGTCGTATCATCCATGCATCGCGTGCATCCGCAATATCCATGGCACACCTGGCCTGCCACATATCCGTAACCGAGATAGTCCTGCACTGTCGTGATCAGTGCGGCTCTCATGTTGAAATACTCACCTTTGCTGGCGTCCCATGTCTTGGCCGGTGTTTTCCATAACGTGTCTAACTCCTCTTGAAGTAGCCCCAGATACAAATTAATATTATTTCCTCATTGTTTCGGCCCTTGAATAAGCATGCTCATGTGAATGTACTTCGATTTCATGCACAACCAGGGGGAGGTTGTACATCCATACAAACACGGGCCATGTGCTATGGTTGGTGTTCTGGTTGCCAAATGGATTCATGCCATCGGTACACGCGCCGAGCACGGTGTTCCTTGCATCACATTCAAAATACCGATAGAAGATGTTCAACGCTCTCCACTGGCTTCCATCCTTCACGTATCTCAGCTTCGGATCATCTCCATCGTCGGGCTTCTTCCTCTCCGTGTGCCAGCGCATTAGCTTTGCTTCCTTGGGATCTACAAAATACCTCTAGAGACGGGGAGTGATCGGTAAGTACCATACAACTTTCTGGGGACATTTCTTCCCGGCCTTCTTGTATCGAGAAGCATTGCACACCGGACAGCTTGTTTTTTCCGCGTGCTCCTTCCGATAAATTATGCAATCGTTGATGCATGCATGGTATCTAACGTGTGGCAGATCAAGAGGGCACACGATCTTCTTGGCCTCATCAACACTAGTAGGACATAGATTACCCGCGGGAAGAACATCCTTTAGGTACTTGAGATGCTCATCGAGGCTAGTGTCGGTCCATTTGTTTTTAGCCTTCGTCTTCAGGAGTTGGAGCGTGAAACTCAAGCGGGTCACCTCAGGATTGCAACCATCATACAATGGAGTGTTCGAGTCTACCACCAGTTGCTCCAGCTTAGCCTCCTCTCTAGAAGCAGCTCTCTCAGTACTCGTCTCCTTGCGAAGCAATGCTTGAACATAAGGGTCCCGCACGATTGAACTTAGTACCGATGAACTCTGCTGCGTGGAGTCCATGTCGTTCTCTCCGCCGCCATGTCCGGCCCCTTCTCCTCCGCCATGTCCGACCCTTTCTCCGCCGCCATGTCCGGCCTCTTCCTCGCCGCCATTATCGATCATCTCTTCGTCTTGCCCCGTGTCATCATTGCCTGCCCCGTCGGCATCCTCAACATCGTCATCCTCATCTTCAATTATCCACCGCGTATAGCCATCCATGAAACCAGTCATGAGCAGGTGTGCTTCGACACGACCATCATCATGGGGGTCGAGCCAAACTATTCCTTTGCATTTTCGACACGGACATAAAACCTCTGTCCGGTTATTTTCTTTCATGTCCTGCACCGCCGACCGCAACCACCTGTCCACCATCGTTCCACTGACCATCGTCAACTCTGCGCGGTAATAATAAACAAATTGATTATAAAAATGCATGCATGCATCAAAGTCATACAAAAATTTGGCATGACCTTCCCTAAAAATAGGACATATATGGATCTTTGCCCGGAATTCGCCGAAACAGAAATAAATCAACATTTCAGCAAAACATAGGCAACTCCAAAGCACAATTTGGCGTGCCACACACACAATTTCCACAAACATATCACACACACATAAACATATTTTCATTTTGCAAAAGCATGAAATTTTCATCACCTCGATCGAGATCTAGCACACGGTGGAGATGATGTTGTAGGGAGATCAAAAGTGCACAAAGCTCTTGTTGACAAAGATAGATCTAGTTTGGGGGCAAATAGGTCACTTAATTAAATGCTACATCTACCTAGCTAGCTAATTTGGGAGGAGACAACTTCAACTA
>NC_041393.1:83846249-83846569 GCF_002162155.2 Triticum dicoccoides | reverse complement strand
TCGAGATCGAGCACACGGTGGAGATGATGTTGTAGGGAGATCAAAAGTGCACAAAGCTCTTCTTGACAAAGATAGATCTAGTTAGGGGGCAAATAGGTCACTTAACTAAATCCTACATCTACCTAGCTACCTAATTTGGGAGGAGACAACTTCAACTAGTGGAGGGGAAAGGAAAAAAGAGAAAGGAGATGCATTAATGGAGGTGGTGTAGTTAGGTAGGAGTAATGAAGAGAGAGAAAGGTGGATAGAAGAGAGAGAGTAATGGGGGGGAAGTATTGAGGAAGAAGAAGAGTGAGAGTGGGAGCATGTGGGGGAGGTAG
>NC_041393.1:83830764-83846232 GCF_002162155.2 Triticum dicoccoides | reverse complement strand
GAGAGAGAAAGGTGGATAGAAGAGAAAGAGTAATGGGGGAGAAGTATTGAGGAAGAAGAAGAGTGAGACTGGGAGCATGTGGGGGGGGGGTAGGGGAAGGGAAGAGAGGAGGGGGAGGGGAGGCACGGGTGGGGAAAGGTGGTGGGTTGGTGCGGGTTAGCAGTAGCGCGGGAATAGAAATGCGCTGTTGCTAAAGAATTAGCAGCAGCGCGCTTTGGGCAACGGCGCTACTGCTAACAGTGACAAAAAAATTTGCCAATTTGAAATGTAGCAGCAGCGATCCCAGTAAAAGCGCGCTGCTACTATATCCGTAGCAGTAGCGCAGTTCAGGCAACGACGCTACTGCTAAATGGAGCTCGGTGAACACCACCGGTGGATATTTATAGCAGCGCGGTTTACACAGAGCGCGCTACTGCTAAAAACTTATCAGCAGCGAGTTTCCCGCACACTCGCTACTACTAATTAGCAGCAGCGCTCCTTTTTGACCCGCGCTGCTGCTAAGATTCTGTGTATAGGCTTTTCCCTAGTAGTGAAGAGCGGATTGATCACCCGTGCCCACCTTCTAATGAGAGTAACTCTTCACCTCATACATTGTTTAATTCCCCTTCGTGCTTACCGAAGGATGATTGCTATAATGATTGTTATGATCCCTTTAATTTGTATGAAATATCCCTTTTTGACGATGCTTGCTATGCTTGTGGCAAAGATGCCAATATGAATTATGCTTATGGAAATGAACTTGCTATAGTTCCTTATGTTAAACATGAAATTGTTGCTATTGCATCCACGCATGATAGTCCTATTATCTTTTTGAATTCTCCCTACTACACTATATCGGAGAAGTTTGTGCTTATTAAGGATTATATTGATGGGTTGCGTTTTACTACTACACATGATGATTTTGATAGATATAATATGCATGTGCTTGCTGCTCCTACTTGCAATTATTATGAGAGAGGAACTATTTCTCCACCTCTCTATGTTTCCCATACTACGAAATTGCAAGAAATTACTTATACTATGCATTGGCCTTTACTATGTGTGCATGAATTGTTCTTCTATGACATGCTAATGCATAGGAAGAGAGTTAGACTTTGTTATTGCTTGATATATGTTACTTTGTGCTCACTACTAAATTACAAATCATTGTTAATTAAAATTGGCTTTGATATACCTCGGGATCCGGGTGGATCCATTACTTGAGAACTATATGCCTAGCTTAATGGCTTTAAAGAAAGTGCTGCCAGGGGGACAACCCGGAAGTTTTAGAGAGTCATCTATTTCTGTTCAGTTCTTTTATATAGTTTAAAAACAATAAAAATAAAGAGGGGAACCTAAAACTTTTCAAAAAGGAAAGTGAAAGTGAGAGAGACAAGCATTGTTGAAGTGGGAGAGCTCCTTGAAATTTGTTCATGCTCACGGAAACATTGTGAATCTTGATTACAGAAACTTTTCATCAAAAATAATTATACCCTTGTACAATTCCATTGTATTATAAAAATAATGTGTCAAGGTTCGCCTTTAGGATGTTTACAATGCTTGTTGGTTTGTACGGTGCAGGACAGAAACTTTGGCTGTAGTGCGCGATTTTAAATTTTTAACTGGAAGTCAAATGGTTCTGATTCTTTTGGAACTGTCTTTCTGTACAAATTTTTTATTTTTCCTAACTTTGGTAGAATTTTTGGGGTACCAGAAGTATGGTGAATGTTCAGATTGCTACAGACTGTTCTATTTTTGACAGATTTTGTTTTTGATGCATAGTTTTCTTGTTTTGATGCATCTATCAATTTATATCAGTGGATTAAGACATGAAAAAGTTATTTTACAGTAGACACAATGCAAAACAAAATATGAATTGGTTTGCAACAGTACTTAAAGTAGTGATTTGCTTTATTATACTAACGGATCTTACCGAGTTTTCTGTTGAAGTTTTGTGTGGATGAAGTGTTTGATCGAGGAGGTCTCGATATGAGGAAAAGGAAGAGAGGCAAGAGCTCAATCTTGGGGATTCCCAAGGCACCCCAAGTAAATATTCAAGGAGACTCAAGCGTCTAAGCTTGGGGATGCCCCGGAAGGCATCCCCTCTTTCTTCAACAAGTACCGGTATGTTTTCGGATTCGTTTCGTTCATGCGATATGTGCAAGTCTTGGAGCGTCTTTTGCATTTAGTTTTCACTTTTCTTTTATGCACCATGCTGGTATGAGAGAGTCCTTGATTGATTTATAGAATGCTCATTGCACTTCACTTAAATCTTTTCAGTATGGCTTTATAAAATGCTTCATGTGCTTCACTTATATCATATGAAGTCCGGATTTCCTGTTTCTCTTCACATAGAAAACCGCCATTTGTAGAATGCTCTTTTGCTTCACTTATATTTGTTAGAGCGTGGGCATATCTTTTGTAGAAAGAATTAAACTCTCTTGCTTCACTTATATCTATTTAGAGAGATGACAGGAATTGGTCATTCACTTGGTTAGTCATAAAATCCTACATAAACTTGTAGATCGCTGAATATGATATGTTTGATTCCTTGCAATAGTTTTGCAATATAAAGGTGGTGATATTAGAGTCATGCTAGTGGGTGGTTGTGGATTGTAGAGACACTTGTGTTGAGGTTTGCAAGTCCCGTAGCATGCACGTATGGTAACCGTTGTGTGACCAATTTGAAGCATGGGGTGTTTCTTTGATTGTCTTACTTATGAGTGGCGGTCGGGGACGAGCGATGGTCTTTTCCTACCAATCTATCCCCCTAGGGGCATGCGTAGTAGTACTTTGCTTCGAGGGCTAATAAACTTTTGCAATAAGTATATGAGTTCTTTATGATTAATGTGAGTCCATGGATTATACGCACTTTTATCTTTCCATCATTGCTAGCCTCTTCGGTACCGTGCATTGCCCTTTCTCACCTTGAGAGTTGGTGCAAACTTCGCCGGTGCATCCAAACCCCGTGATATGATACGCTCTATCACACATAAGCCTCATTATATCTTCCTCAAAACAGCCACCATACCTACCTATCATGGCATTTCCGTAGCCATTCCGAGATATATTGCCATGTAACTTCCATCATCATCATATACATGACTTGAGCATTCATTGTCATATTGCCTTGCATGATCGTAAGATAGCTAGCATGATGTTTTCATGGCTTGTCCATTTTTTGATGTCATTGCTACGCTAGATCATTGCACATCCCGGTACACTGCCGGAAGCATTCATATAGAGTCATATCTTTGTTCTAGTATCGAGTTGTAATATTGAGTTGTAAGTAAATAAAAGTGTGATGATCATCATTATAGAACATTGCCCCGTAAAAAAGGAAAAAAGGGAAAAAAGGATAGGGAAAAGAAGCCTAAATAAAAAAAGGGGGGCCAAAGAAGCCCACCCAAAAAAAGAGAAAAAGAAAAAAAAGAAAAAAAAGAAAAGAAAAGGGGCAATGTTACTATCCTTTTACCACACTTGTGCTTCAGAGTAGCACCATCTTCTTCATATAGAGGGTCTCTTATGTTGTCACTTTCATATACTAGTGGGAATTTTCATTATAGAACTTGGCTTGTATATTCCAACGATGGGCTTCCTCAAATGCCCAAGGTCTTCATGAGCAAGCAAGTTGGATGCACACCCACTTAGTTTTCAGTTTGAGCTTTCATACACTTATAGCTCTTAGTGCATCCGTTGCATGGCAATCCCTACTCCTCGCATTGACATCAATTGATGGGCATCTCCATAGCCCGTTGATTAGCCACATCGATGTGAGACTTTATCCTTTTTTTGTCTTCTCCATATAAACCTCCACCATCACATTCTATTACACCTATAGTGCTATATCCATGGCTTGCGCTCATGTATTGCGTGAGGGTTGAAAAAGCTGAAGCGCGTTAAAAAGTATGAACCAATTGCTCGGCTTGTCGTCGGGGTTGTGCATGATGGGAGCATTTTGTGTGACAAAAATGAAGCATGGCCAAACTATATGATTTTGTAGGGATAAGCTTGCTTTTGCCTTGTTGTTTTGAAAAGACATGATTGCTTTATTAGTACGCTTGAAGTATTATTGTTTTTTATGTCAAATGACAGACTATTGCTTTGAATCACTCGTGTCTTAATATTCATGCCATGATTAGACATATGATCAAGATTATGCTAGGTAGCATTCCACATCAAAAATTATCTTTTTTATCATTTACCTACTCGAGGACGAGCAGGAATTAAGCTTGGGGATGCTGATACGTCTCCGTCGTATCTATAATATTTGATTGTTCCATGCCAATATTATTGAACTTTCTTATACTTTTGGCAACTTTTTATACTATTTTTGGGACTAACATATTGATCCAGTGCCCAGTGTCAGTTCCCGTTTGTGGCATGTTTTATGTTTCACAGAAAACCAGTATCAAATGGAATCCAAACATGATAAAAACGGACGGAGAATTATTTTGGAATATTTGGGATTTTTCGGAGGAAGAATCAACGTGAAACGGGTGGCCACGAGACAGGGAGGCACGCTTGGCACCCTCGTGGGCCACCCGTAAGGCGGTCGATGCCCTTCTTTTGCCGCAAGAAAGATAATTTTATGAGAAAAATCTGGGCGAAAGATTCACCCCAATTGGAGTTACGGATCTCCGGATATAAAAGAAACGGTGAAGGCGAAGGATCTGAGAACGCAGAAACAGAGAGAGACAGAGAGATAGATCCAATCTCGGAGGGGCTCTCACCCCTCCCAAGCCATGGGAGCCAAGGACCAGAGGGTAAACCCTTCTCCCATCTAGGGATAAGGTCAAGGAAGAAGAAGAAGGGAGGTTCTCTCCCCCTTGCTTCCGGTGGCGCCGGAACGCCGGCGCGGGCCGTCATCATCACCTTGATCTTCACCAACACCTCCATCATCTTCACCAACATCTCCATCACCTTCCCCCATCTACATCCAGCGGTCCACTCTCCCGCAACCCTCTGTACCCTCTACTTGAACATGGTGCTTTATGCTTCATATTATTATCCAATGATGTGTTGCCATCCTATGATGTCTGAGTAGATTTTCGTTGTCCAATCGGTGATTGATGAATTGCTATGATTGGTTTGAGTTGCATGTTTTATTATTGGTGTTGTACTATGGTGCTCTCTGTGTCGTGCAAGCGTGAGGGGTTACCGCTATAGGGTTTGCAATATGTTTATGATTTGCTTATGGTGGGTGGCGTGAGTGACAGAAGCACAGACCCGAGTAAGTAGGTTGTTTGCGTATGGGATAAAGGGGACTTGATACTTTAATGCTATGGTTGGGTTTTACCTTAATGATCTTTAGTAGTTGCGTATGCTTGGTAGAGTTCCAATCATAAGTGCATATGATCCAAGAAGAGAAAGTATGTTATCTTATGTCTCTCCCTCAAATAGAATTACAATAGTGATTACCGGTCTAGTAACGTAATCAATTGCTTAGGGACAATTTTACAACTCCTACCACCACTTTTCCACACTCGCTATATTTACTTTATTGCTTCTTTATCTAAACAGCCCCTAGTTTTTATTTACATGCTCTTTATTATCTTGCAAACCTATCCTATCACATCTACAAAGTACCTCTAGTTTCATACTTGTTCTAGGTAAAGCTAACGTCAAGCGTGCGTAGAGTCGTACCAGTGGCCGATAGGACTTGAGAGAGTATTTGTTCTACCTTTAGCTCCTCGTTGGGTTCGACACTCTTACTTATCGAAAGAGGCTACAACTATCTCGTATACTTGCGGGTTATTAGTGCCCATCAGATTTGATAGGCACGGGCATACGCGGTTCGGATCCTGTGTAGCCGGAGATGAGTCCAAGGGCCCGATGGTACCGACCTCATAGGAGGTGGGATCAGTGTTCGTCTCCAAGGCCTATAAGTGTGCAGCCTCTGTGGCGGGGTCCATCCGCCCGTCCTTGGATGGCACAATTTCCTCCGGATTGTTTCTCGGGGCAGCCGTAGGTGTGATCCCCCGAATACTGTCTGATGGCAGATCTAAGCCATGCTCATCGTGACTGTTCGGTGCACCTGACACGGGCTCAAATCCGTCGAAGATCAAGTCTCCGCGGATGTGGGCGGTGTAGTTCAAGCTTCCAAACCTGACCTGATGGCCAGGGGCGTAGCTGTCGATCTGCTCCAGATGGCTAAGCGAGTTGGCCCGCAGTGCGAAGCCGCCGAATACGAAGATCTGTCCGGGGAGGAAAACCTCCTCCTAGACCGTGTTGTTGAAGATGATTAAAGGGGCCATCAAGCCTTATCGCGACGACACAGTGGAACTCTTAATGAAAGCACCAATGTCGATGTCAAAACCGGCGGATCTCGGGTAGGGGGTCCCGAACTGTGCGTCTAAGGCTAATGGTAACAGGAGGCTAGGGACACGATGTTTACCCAGGTTTGGGCCCTCTCGATGGAGGTAATACCCTACTTCCTGCTTGATTGATCTTGATGATATGAGTATTACAAGAGTTGATCTACCACGAGATCGTAGAGGTTAAACCCTAGGAGCTAGCCTATGATTCTGATTGTTGTTGTCCTACGGACTAAACCCTCCGGTTTATATAGACACCAGAGGGGGCTAGGGTTACACAGAGTCAGTTACAGAGAAGGAGATCTACATATCCGAATCGCCAAGCTTGCCTTCCATGCAAAGGAGAGTCCCATCCGGACACGGGAAGAAGTCTTCAATCTTGTATCTTCATAGTCCAACAGTCTGGCCAAAGTATATAGTCCGGCTGTCCGGATACCCCCTAATCCAGGACTCCCTCACCCATACTACCAGCGCAGGATGTGGCTGACCGACCACCTTGTGGCCGAGACAAAGCGGCTTATCAGTCTGAACACCAGCCCGCACCCAGTCGCCGAACAAACAAAAACACGAAGGCCCGGGGCTACACGCATGACCTACGAGACAAGTTGGAAAACAAAGCAGGACAGTCAAGATCGATCTACGAATCGCGGGGGCGTGCCCTACCGCGTGATGATGACCGCCATGTCGGATATACTAAATACAAATCCGTCTGGACCGAATACCGTAGACCATGATCATCCGAACTGAGTCGCGATGTAGCCCAGCATAGAGGCGCCGCACACCCCCTATGCTTCACTGACGAAGTAATGGAGCATGAATTCCCAGAAGGGTTTAAACCCGTAAACATCGAATCATATGATGGGACAACAGACCCCGCGGTATGGATTGAAGATTTCCTTCTCCACATTCACATGGCCCGCGGCGATGATCTTCATGCAATCAAGTATCTCCCACTAAAACTCAAGGGACCAGCTCCTCATTGGCTGAATAGCCTGCTAGAAAACTCCATTGGCAGTTGGGAGAACCTGGAAGATGCGTTCCTCGACAACTTTCAGGGCACTTATGTGCGACCACCGGACACCGATGACTTAAGTCACATAAAGCCCAGAGAATAAGCCAGGAAATTCTGGACTCGGTTCTTAACTAAAAAGAACCAAATCATTGATTATCCGGATGCCGAAGTCCTAGTGGCCTTTAAGCATGACATCCGTGACGAGTGGCTCGCCCGACACCTCGGCCAAGAGAAGCCGAAATCCATGGCAGCCCTCACGACACTCATGACCCGCTTCTGTGCGGGCAAGGATAGCTGGCTGGCTCGTAGCACCAGCACCTCGGGTAAACCTGGAAATTCTAAATCCAGAAACGACAATGGCAAGCCCCGAAGCAGCAAGCACAAACGTCGAAACAACGGCGACAATGCCGAAGACACAGCTGTAAACACCGGATTCAGCTGCTCTAAGACCGGTCAAAGGAAGAAACCATTCAAAAGAAACAATGCGAGCATGTCCAGTCTGGGCCGCATATCCGACCCTTCATGCCAAATTCATGGCACCCCAGATACACCAGCTAATCATACTAACAGAGAATGCTGGGTCTTCAAACAGGCTGACACGTCAAACGCCGACAACAAGGAGAAGGGGTCGCAAAGCGATGACGATGATGAGGAACCCAGGCCACCAAAGACGGGAGGGAAAAAGAAGTTCCCTTTGCAAATCAAAACAGTGAATATGATATACGCCACCCATATTCCCAAATGGGAGCGGATGCGCGCACTTAGGGACGACTGCACGGTGGAGCTAGTCGCCCCAATATACAACCCATGGTCGTCCGACTCGATCACTTTTGATCACAAGGATCATCCGACCAGTATTCATCATGGCGGCTCAGCCGCACTGGTCCTTGATCCTATCATTGATGGATTCCACCTTACACGAGTCCTTATGGATGGTGGCAGCAGCCTGAACCTGCTTTATCAGGATACAGTGCGCAAGATGGGCATCGATCCCTCAAGGATCAAACCCACTAAAACCACCTTTAAAGGTGTCATACCACATGTAGAGGCGTGTTGTACAAGCTCAATCACACTAGAGGTGGTCTTTGGATCCCCAGACAATTTCAGAAGCGAAGAGTTAATCTTTGACATCGTCCCCTTCCGCAGTAGTTATCATGCACTACTGGGACGAACCGCATTCGCTCGATTCAATGTGGTGCCACACTATGCTTATCGTAAGCTTAAGATGCCCGGTCCACATGGCGTCATAACAGTCAATGGAAACACTGAACGCTGCCTCCATACCGAAGAACACACCACCGCCTTAACGGCAGGAGCATAGAGCGGCCTCTTTCAATCGAATATTCATTCGACGGCCTGGCTCCTAGACACTGTCAGAAGAGTCTGAACCACCTTGCAGCACAATAGCCCAGCTCGTCAAGAGCCCAATTAACCACTTAGGTGATGGACGGGGGCGCAATAAGGTTGTGTGCCACAATACGGATAAATCGCTCGAGGACACACAAACATTTTTTTTGCATTTTCTTTCAGGTTCACCTTTCGACTAAGCTATCACTGGCGACCTGGAGACCGAACCTACGAAGGGACGAACACACCACGGAGGGAAACATCTTGAACGCGCAGGGGAATCCCTAGATACTCTCCTCAACGATCATCCTACTATTATCCGGATCCACATGCAGCTCCCACCCTGGCCTCAGCAGGTTCCGGAGTCATATTTCTTCTTTATCGCACTACTTGTACTCATACGCATTGACGTATTATTAAATTACCAATCTGCGGCTTCATATGAAGATCACCTGTTGTTCCTTTTTATTGACATTTTTTGTCAAATAGCAGTCGTACACTTTGGTACGCCTTAATATGCCAGGGGCTTCGTTGTACCCATAATACGGCAAGCAAGTCCGAACACCTTCACGGTCGTTCGGCACCCCAAACTTATAGCATTATATGCATCAACTCTGAATCATGTCTTGGTTCAAATGTTGGGTTTGCCCGGCTCCCATGTTTTGCTACCTTACGTTCCGCCATATCGGCTTAGGCGACACAGGGAGAACTACTGCGATTGTGTCCCGGTTCTTCCGAACATGCACCTCAGTAGAGAAAGCCGAAAACTGACTGTCATGATGCGGCTAGAGCTGTTCGCTGTTCAAGAGGTCACAAAATCTTTAAGGATTTCTTCCGCATTATGCGATAACTAACGCAGTGTGTGACGAATCGGGGTTTTTCCGATTAGGTGCTTATAGAGCCCCCAGTGCGGCCTTCCGAACACCAGGGGCTGCGCCTACCTTTCTTTTGTCACACTCCTATGGCTAAGTGAGGGTGATAAAGCCTTATAGGCCGATTGCCTGGTTCGTTGCGTCGAACACCTCCTTCAAGGACCCAAAATTGGGGTAAAGAGTGTTCGGGTTTATCCCGAACACCCCCGTACTTCCTACATGGGGGCAGAAGCCGACGACTGGCCAACTCTCAAGATTAATATATAAAACGGCCGCACAGGAGGTAAAATTTTCCAAACAACAGGCATTATACTACATAAACGACCTTGTCCAATATTACAAAGGATAACATGAATGCATTCACGGCAATATAATATCCTTGGCACATTGCTCCACTACAAGGCGGGATCCTTTCAGGACACTGTCATAATATAACTCGGGCTTGCGGTGTTCCTTCCCCTCCGGCGGTCCCTCGGTCATCAGCTTTACGACATCCATCTTCGCCGAGTGCACCTTGGCGCGGGCGAAGGCCATTCGCGCACCTTCCATACAGACTGACCGCTTGATGACTTCAAGTCGAGGGCAGGCATTTACAAGCCGCTTCACGAGCCCGAAGTAGCTGCTGGGAATTGCCTCGGTGGACCATAGCCGGATAATTAAATCCCTCATGGCTAGTTTGGCCACCTTATGCAGCTCGAGCAACTGTTTCAGTTGATCGGCAAAGGGCACTGGATGCTCTGGCGCCAGATATTGCGACCAGAAGAGCTTCTCCATAGAGCTCCCTTCCTCGGCCTGGTAGAATTGTGCGGCATCAGATATGCTGCGCGGCAGTTCCACAAACACCCCTGGAGAAAATCGAACTCGGATTATCGATATGATTTTCTTCCTTTAAATATTTGCTTTACATAGAAAAAGCCTTACCCACCACGATCTTTCTGGCCTCTTGGATTTCCTGAAGGGCGCCTTGGGCTTCGCCCCGAGCATCGTGTGCGGCTTCACAAGCCTTGGTGAGTTCGGACTCTTTCTTCGTTAAACTCTGCTCCAAGGTCCAACATTTCTTCACGGCCTCTTGGAGCTCTTGCTGGACTTCAATAACCCTAGCCTCGTGCTTTTCATGAAGGGCCTGCTCTTTGGCCCCCTTCTTCTCGGCCTCGGCCACTGCCTTTCTAAGAGCCTCGACTTCGGCCGTTGCTCCTAGAACAAATCACGAAATTTTTCGTCATACTTAATTGTTCATTCGTACTGAATGCAAACGAGGTCTTTCGCATACCTCGGTTACCCTCTAACTGCTTCTTCACTTGGCCGAGCTCTTCTTCAGCCCGCTCTAGACTCTGCTTCATTCCAGAGACTTCCGTAGTATGAGAGGTGGCAATCACTACAGATGCTTGCTTGAAAAATAAGAGAAAGAGAGGTATTACAAGGTCAGTCTCCTGCGAACATATATTTGATCCTCTGTCCGGCTTTTCCTTCCGAACACCGAACAGTGTATCAGGGGCTACTATCTATACTATGACACTTTTTAAAACCTCACAACATACCTCAAAGCCTGTTATAAGGCTGATGCAGGCTTCAGTCAGCCCGCTTTCGGCAGACTGAATTTTCTCAATCACCGCACCCATAAGGGTACGGTGCTCTTCTACGATGGAAGCATTCTTCAGCGCTGCTGATAAGATATCCGGCACCTCTGGTTGGGCAGAGGTCGTCGGTGGAACAGGTGCACCCCATTCTGTCGAGGGAGGTTGCCCGCCTGACTCTGGAGCCGTGTTGGTCTCCGGAACTGTGTCCGGCTGGGGCCCGAATTCAAGATAACCCCCGCCGTCGATGTCCATGGGGGCCTTTTTCTCTGTGTGACCGGCCGCCGAGGTTTGTCCCTCTGGCGCCTCCTTGACTGTCTCCCCATTCCTCTTTGGCCTGGGACCCTTGGGGACGATACCTTGGTGTCGTCCACTCATTTTGAGGAGGAAGCCGTCGGGGGAGTCCCGATGTCCATAGCATCCGAGCCTAGTGAATCCTCCGATGAGGATTGCGCAGTGCGGGACTTGGCCGGACTGCAAAATAAAGGGGCATGACTCAATGCGTTAATGCTACCCGATAGTGAATCTGGATATACAAACATGTTTGGGTTTTATATACTCACGAATTAACCAGGGGCTAGACACTGGGATCCCACTTTGTGCTGTTGTCGGTGGCGGTGTAGGGTTCGTCTGGAAAGGGGGTTTTTCCCTTCTTAAGTGACTCGGCCTCCAAGCTTGTGGAGGTCGTCCTTTTCTTACTCCCCCTCGCTGGGGGAGGTCGGCTTTCCTCCTCTTCCTCGTCCTCTTTGGATGAGGAGCGGGCCTTAGAGTCCTCGAACACTATGTCCGAAGTACCCTGGTGATGAAGGCATCCACTGGTCTCTTTGGCCTCTTTCTTGGTCTTCTTCTTCGGCGCCTCGTAAGGCACCGGGACCAGCATCTTTGTCAGAAGCGGGCTGGCTTGTTCTTCTGGTAGCGGGGCCGGACAATAGATCAGCTCTGCCTTATTGGTCCAGTCCTAGGAGAGTTGTTGGAAAGTATGTTAGGCATTTCCTTTGGGGTATGCGGATAAAGCGTACGATTATCCGACATACGAAGGCTTATCGAACTCACGGGTCGGGACAATTTATACACGCGGTCTTCGGCTGAGTCCGGCCATGATTTGCAGGACTTAAAGAGAACCTTCCAGATGTCTTCGTGCGATGAGCCGAAGAGCCCTAGTAGGGTCTGGTGCTTGGCCGGATCGAATTCCCATAAACTGTCAACCCAGCGTTGACAGGGGAGAGTCCGGCGAACTAACATCACCTGGACTACGTCAATAAGTTTGATGTTCTTGTCTTCCATACTCTTGATACACGCCTGGAGCACCGCCAACTCATCTGGCGAAGACCAGTTCGGCCCCTTTTTGGGCCAGGACGTAAGCCGCAATGGCGCTCCGGATCGAAATTCGGGAGCCGCGACCCATTTTGTGTCACGTGGCTCAGTGACATAGAACCACTGTTGTTGCCATCCTATGACGGAATCTTTGAAGGTACCTGATAGCCATGTGACATTGGGCATCTTGCTCACCATGGCTCCTCCGCACTCGGCGTGCTCTCCGTTCACCACCTTGGGCTTCACATTGAAAATCTTCAGCCATAATCCAAAGTTTGGAGATATGCGTAGGAAGTCCTAGATTAGGGGGTCCTCGGACAGCCGGACTATATGCTTATGCCGGACTATTGGACTATGAAGATACAAGATTGAAGACTTCGTCCCGTGTCCGGGTGGGACTCTCCTTTGCATGGAAGGCAAGCTTGGTAATTCGGATATGTAGATTCCCTTCTCTGTAACCGACTTTGTGTAACCCTAGCCCCCTCCGGTGTCTATATAAACCGGAGGGTTTAGTCCGTAGGACAACAACAATCATAATCATAGGCTAGCTTCTAGGGTTTAGCCTCTACGATCTCGTGGTAGATCAACTCTTATAATACTCATATCATCAAGATCAATCAAGCAGGAAGTAGGATATTACCTCCATAGAGAGGGCCCGAACCTGGGTAAACATCGTGTCCCCCGCCTCCTGTTACCATTAGCCTTAGACGCACAGTTTGGGACCCCCTACCCGAGATCCGCCGGTTTTGACACCGACAGTAGGCGCGCCCCCCACCCTCGTGGACCCCTCGTGGCTCCCCTGACCGACTTCCTTTGCCTATATGTACTCATATACCCTGAAAACATCCAGGAGCACCATGAAACCCTTTTTCCACCGCTGCAACCTTCTGTACCCGTGAGATCCCATCTTGGGGCCTTTTCTGATGCTCCGCCGGAGGGGGAATCGATCATGGAGGGCTTCTACATCAACACCATAGCCTCTCCGATGAAGTGTGAGTAGTTTACCACAGACCTTCGGGTCCATAGTTATTAGCTAGATGGCTTCTTCTCTCTCTTTGATTCTCAATACAAAGTTCTCCTCAATCTTCTTGAATATCTATTCGATGTAATTCTTTTTGGGGTGTGTTTGTCGAGATCCGATGAACTGTGGGTTTATAATAAAGATTATCTATGAACAATATTTGAATCTCCTCTGAATTCTTTTATGTATGATTGGTTATCCTTGCAAGTCTCTTCGAATTACCAGTTTGGTTTGGCCTACTAGACTGATCTTTCTTGCAATGGGAGAAGTGCTTAGCTTTGGGTTCAATCTTGCGGTGTCCTTTCCCAGTGACAGCAGGGGCAGCAAGGCACGTATTGTATTGATGCCATCGAGGATAAAAGGATGGGGTTTATATCATATTGCTTGAGTTTATCCCTCTACATCATGTCATCTTGCCTAATGTGTTACTCTGTTCTTATGAACTTAATACTCTAGATGCATGCTGGATAGCGGTCGATGTGTGGAGTAATAGTAGTAGATGCAGAATCGTTTCGGTCTACTTGTCGCGGACGTGATGCATATATACATGATCATGCCTAGATATTCTCATAACTATGCACTTTTCTATCAATTGCTCGACAGTAATTTGTTCACCCACCGTAATACTTATGTTATCTTGAGATAAGCCACCGTAATCCAGTGAAACCTATGGCCTCTGGGTCTATTTTCCATAATATAAGTTTCTGATCTACTTTATTTTGCAATCTTTACTTTCCAATCTATATCATAAAAATACCAAACATATTTATCTTATTATCTCTATCAGATCTCACTTTTGCAAGTGGCCGTGAAGGGATTGACAACCCCTTTATCGCGTTGGTTGCAAGGTTCTTATTTGTTTCTGTAGGTACGAGGGATTTGCGTGTAGCCTCCTACTAGATTGATACCTTGGTTCTCAAAAACTTAGGGAAATACTTACGCTACTTTGCTGCATCACCCTTTCCTTTTCAAGGGAAAACCATCACATGCTCAAGAGGTAGCAAGAAGGATTTCTGGCACCGTTGACGGGGAGTTTGAAGGAAATGTGCCCTAGAGGCAATAATAAAGTTATTATTAATTTCCTCATATCATGATAACTGTTTATTATTCATGCTATAATTGTATTACCCGGAAACATAATACATGTGTTAATACATAGACAAACATAGTGTCACTAGTATGCCTCTACTTGACTAGCTCATGAATCAGTGATGGTTAAGTTTTCTAACCATAGACATGAGTTGTAATTTGATTAACGAGATCATATAATTAGTAGAATGATCTGATTGACTTGACCCATTCCGTTAGCTTAGCACTTGATCGTTTAGTATGTTGCTATTGCTTTCTTCATGACTTATACATGTTCCTATGACTATGAGATCATGTAACTCCCGCTTACCGGAGGAACACTTTGTGTGCTACCAAACATCACAACGTAACTGGGTGATTATAAAGGTGCTCTACAGGTGTCTCCAAAGGTACTTGTTGAGTTGACGTATTTTGAGATTAGGATTTGTCACTCCAATTGTCGGAGAGGTATCTCTGGGCCCTCTCGGTAATGCACATCACTATAAGCCTTGCAAGCAATGTAGCTAATGAGTTAGTTACGGGATGATGCATTACGTAACGAGTAAAGAGACTTGCCGGTAACGAGATTGAACTAGGTATTGAGATACCGACGATCGAATCTCGGGCAAGTAACATACCGATGACAAAGGGAACAACATATGTTGTTATGCGCTTTGACCGATAAAGATCTTCGTAGATATGTAGGAGCCAATATGAGCATCCAGGTTCCGCTATTGGTTATTGACCGGAGATGTGTCTCGGTCATGTCTACATAGTTCTCGAACCCGTAGGGTCCGCACGCTTAAAGTTAGATGACAGTTATATTATGAGTTTATATGTTTTGATGTACCGAAGGTTGTTCGGAGTCCCGGATGTGATCATGGACATGACGAGGAGTCTCGAAATGGTCGAGAAATGAATATTTATATATTGGACGACTATGTTCGGACACTGGAATGGTTTC
>NC_041393.1:83738429-83830390 GCF_002162155.2 Triticum dicoccoides | reverse complement strand
TCTCCACCTCCCCCTTCCCCCTTCTCCTACTTGGAATAGGAAAGGGGGGGGGGCAAACCTACTTGGAGTAAGATTGCCCCCCCTGGGCGCGCCTCTCCCCTTGGTCGGCCCTCTCCTCCTCCCCCCTTTATATATGGAGGAGGGGGGCACCCCATAGACACAACAATTGATCATTGATCTCTTAGCCGTGTGCGGTGCCCCCCTCCACCATAGTCGTCCTCGATAATATCGTAGCGGTGCTTAGGCGAAGCCCTGCATCGATAAGGATTATGGAATAAGGAGTGGCAAGAGCCTAAGCTTGGGGATGCCCAAGGCACCCCAAGGTAAAATTCAAGGACAACCAAAAGCCTAAGCTTGGGGATGCTCCGGAAGGCATCCCCTCTTTCGTCTTGGTCCATCGTTAACTTTACTTGATGTTGTATTTTTATTCACCACATGATATGTGTTTTGCTTGGAGCGTCTTGTATGATTTGAGTCTTTGCTTTTTAGTTTACCACAATCATCCTTGCTGTACACACCTTTTAGAGAGACACACATGAATTGGAATTTATTAGAATACTCTATGTGCTTCACTTATTGAAAGTGCAACTATCCCTAGGTGGTTTTGGTAATTCATATCAACATATAGCTCATTGAGCTAATACTATTCCAAGACAAATATTTCAGGAAAGTTCAATGAATGTCATGGCATGGATGATGAAAGTGGACCCTCAAAATATTAAGGACAAAAGGATTGGCTCAAGCTCAAAATCTCAAGACTCTACATTTTATATTTTAGAGATCCAAGATCACATTGAGTCTATAGGAAAAGCCAATACTATCAAGGAGGGATGAGGTGTTGCTTAATGAGCCTCTTGCTTCAAGTGCTTAGTGATATGCTCCAAAAACCCTCAACTACTTTCTCATATCCACATATGACCTAAACCTAAAGTCAAAATCGGTCCCACCGATTCTTTCTATCCGGCGCCACCGAGTTCAGATGTCATAGCCACTGCCACAAACCCTAGGCAAATCGGTCTCACCGATAGCGATCTCGGTCTCACCGAGATGGGATTGTAATCTCTCTATTTCCCTTTGTAACGTTTCGGTCTAACCTAAGTGAGCGATCGGTCCCACCGAGATTGCAATGTAAACTCTCTGTTTCCCTTTCGTAACATTTCGGTCTCACCGAAAAGAGCGAATCGGTCCCACCGAGTTTACCTGACCAACTCTCTGGTTAGCTAATAACCAAAATCGGTCTCACCGAGTTTGTGTAATCGGTCTCACCGAGATTACGTTATGCCCTAACCCTAACCATATCGGTCCCACCAAGTTGCATGTCGGTCCCACCAAAATCACTAACGGTCACTAGGTTTACTGAATTGGTCCAACCGAGTTTGTTGATTCGGTCCCACCGAGATTGGTAAATTGTGTGTAACGGTTAGATTTTGTGTGGAGGCTATATATACCCCTCCACCTCCTCTTCATTTGTGGAGAGAGCCATCAGAACAAACCTACACTTCCAACTTACCATTTCTGAGAGAGAACTACCTACTCATGTGTTGAGGCCAAGATATTCCCTTCCTACCATATGAATCTTGATCTCTAGCCTTCCCCAAGTTGCTTTCCACTCAAATCCTCTTTCTACCAGATCCAAATCCTATGAGAGAGAGTTGAGTGTTTGGGAGACTATCATTTGAAGCACAAGAGCAAGGAGTTCATCATCAACGCACCATTTGTTACTTCTTGGAGAGTGGTGTCTCCTAGATTGGCTAGGTGTCACTTGGGAGCCTCCGACAAGATTGTGGAGTTGAACCAAGGAGTTTGTAAGGGCAAGGAGATCGCCTACTTCATGAAGATCTACCGCTAGTGAGGCAAGTCCTTCGTGGGCGACGACCATGGTGGGATAGATAAGGTTGCTTCTTCATGGACCCTTCTTGGGTGGAGCCCTCCATGGACTCGCGCAACCGTTACCCTTCATGGGTTGAAGTCTCCATCAACGTGGATGTATGATAGCACCACCTATCGGAACCACGACAAAAACATCCGTGTCTCCAATTGCGTTTGAAATCTCCAAACCCTTACCTTTACATTCTTGCAAGTTGCATGCTTTAATTTCCGCTGCTCATATACTCTTTGCATGCTTGCTTGAATTGTGTGAAGATTGCTTGACTTGTGCAAAGATAGCTAAAATCTGCCAAAGTCTAAAATTGGGAAAAGGTTAAGTTTTTAATTGGTCAAGTAGTCTAATCACCCCCCCCCCCCTCTAGACATACTTCAAGGTCGTACAAGTGGTATTAGAGCTTTGGTCTCCATTTGCTTTGATTTCCATAGCTTTTGGTGGTCATAGCCTTGGTTTCACAACCTAGGAGAGTATGGCGTCTAGCGAGGGAAATTATCACCGTAGAGGTCCTTTGATGGAACTAATTTTGCTAGTTGGAAGCATAAGATGAAAATGCATATTCTCGGACATAACCCCGCCGTTTGGGCTATTGTGTGTATTGGCTTGCAAGGTGAATTCTTTGATGGGAGGGAACCAAACCGTGAAGCTAGTGCGGATGAATTGAAGATGCTGCAATAAAACGCTCAAGCTAGTGATATCCTCTTCAATGGATTATGCCCTAAAGAATTCAACAAAATCATCCGTCTTGAGAATGCAAAGGAAATTTGGGATACTTTGATTGATATGCATGAAGGTACCGACTCCGTCAAGGAATCCAAGTTGGATGTGCTCCAAAGTCAGCTTGACAAGTTCAAAATGAAGGATGGTGAAGGTGTCACTGAAATGTACTCAAGGCTTGCTCTTATCACAAATGAGATTGCTGGCTTAGGAAGTGAAGAGATGACTGACAGATTCATCATCAAGAAAATCCTAAGAGCATTGGATGCAATGATGCCCAATTACAAGAATCTCAAGCCAACAGAAGTCATTGGTAGAATCGTTGCTCATGAGATGTCACTCAAGGATAAAGAGGAACTTCACAACAAGTCAAGTGGTGCTTACAAAGCCTCATGTGAAGCTCCTACATCATCAAGTGATAAACAAACCTTCAATGAAGAATTGAGCTTAATGGTGAAGAATTTCAACAAATTCTACAAGAGTAGAAGCAAAGAAAGAAGCTCTAAGTCAAGGTCCTACAATGACAAAAGATCTTCCTGTCGAGAGCGCAATTGCTACAATTGTGGGAGACCCGGACACTATTCCAATGAGTGTACGGCACCCTACAAGAGAAGAGAAGATTCTCCCAAGAGAAGAAGTAGAAGAGAAGAATCACCACCAAGAGAGAGAAGGAGTAGAGATAATCGTTATGAACAAAGAACATCCCGGAGAAGCAAGGATTCGGAAAGGAAGGACAAGTCATCAAAGAGCTACACAAAACGAAGACATCAAGCTCATGTTGGTGAATGGGCCTCCAGTTCCGACTCTGAACATCACTCTGAGAGAAGCTATCACTCCGACCCCGAACATACTCAAGATGAAGGTGTTGCCGGTCTAGCACTTGTGTCAACCAACTCCTACGACATATTTGATTCACCAAATGAAGGAATTGGAAGATGCTTCATGGCTAAAGGCCCCAAGGTAACTCATCCTGAGTATGTTGATTTCAATAGTGATGAAGATGACTTGTTAGGTGATGATGATTTACTTATTGACAACTCTAGTGATGAATACTATGATGAAACGTCAATTAATCATGCTAAACAAGATAAAACGAATGAAAATGATAAGGAGAAGATTGAGTTTTTAACTAAAGAACTAAACACTCTTAAGTTAGCTCATGAAACTATCTTAGGGGATCATCGAGAACTTTTGAGGACTCATGAGAAGTTACGCTTTGAAAAGCTCAATCTTGAGCAAGAGCATGAGTTCTTAAAGGCAATAAATGATGATCTTCGCAAGAAAAGTTCTTCTTACATTGCCAAGCGTTTACTCTTATCTACTTACATGCCTCAAGTCAAGTCTAGTAACAAAAACAAGAAGGATTCTTCCTCTAGTAGCAGTAACAATAATAATGCTAAATCCAATATTGTTGCTTCTAGTAGTTCTCTTGATTCCACTAATGATTATCTTAGCCAAGTTACACTTGAGCAAGAAAATAGCTTATTGAAGGGAATTTTAGAGAAAGGTGTTTACAAAAGCCTTGCCGGGAGTAAGAAATTTGAGGAAATTGTTCGCAAGCATGGAAGGCACCGGAAGAATCAAGGTGTTGGTTTTGAACGAAAGTTCAATGCCAATGGAGTTGAGTGGGAAGAAGATCAATACCCCAAGACGAAGTTTGTTCCTCAACAAGAGAAGTATGATCCTACTTCCTTCAAGGGAACACAAGCACAAGATGATCTTCCACCACAAGACCACAAGAACAAAGGCAAGGACAAGCTTCAAGAGGAGATTGATGCATTTGAAGAAGCACCTAAGGCCTTGGTCAAGTGGGTTCCCAAGACTATGTCAAGTTCTACTTCATCAAGTACAACTACAACTCCAAGGATTCCCATCAAGATGATGTGGATACCAAAGAAGAAGAACTAGAGAGTTCTTGAGGGTGACTCCGCCAACATTCTTCACTTATATCATTATGGCAAGGACA
Source organism: Triticum dicoccoides (assembly GCF_002162155.2). Classification (NCBI taxonomy): domain Eukaryota; kingdom Viridiplantae; phylum Streptophyta; class Magnoliopsida; order Poales; family Poaceae; genus Triticum; species Triticum dicoccoides. The sequence goes on along the minus strand of NC_041393.1, from coordinate 83,825,825 downwards.
AGTGCAATCAACTTCCATATCTTGCACTAGTTCAAGGAGTCACAAACCCTCATGTTGGTAAAGCAAGGGACAAGGTAACCTAATGTTTTCATGGACATCATCTTGTGCGTGCATCACTCTATGTCTATGGATATTCTTGTTTGTTCCTTGTGGGACTAACCCATGTAGGTATTGAAAGTGCAACTCACTCCAACGGATTGCTCCAAATGATCTACATCAACATTAAGCATCCACATCTTCAACACCTACATGAAGTCATCATCGACAAAACCCAAGGTTAGTTCATCCCTCTAAGGGGGGATCTCACATCTAGGGGGAGCTTAACTCTAAGAATTGAGTCAAAGCAACTCTAATGATGTGAACACATTAATGCATTATGTAAAAGTGGAAACCCCACTTGAGCTTAAATGATGAGTATGACCTATGATCAAATGTTCTCATTTGACTCCTAAGTCAATATACTCATATATAGATAACCTAGTCATCGCCAATTGTTTGATAGATGCTAGAATTGGCTGTGCATGCTTTGCCACATATTTCATTTTCCATCTTACTGTGTGAGCATGTTGGTTGCATATTTAACTCATTCGAGGACATCCACTTGTTGCTTTGATTGATTGGTTTTCTTTTCTTTTGCCAAGTGGATGGACAAGAATGCCTAAGAACCTTCTCTAGCTATCTATGCTTTTCTTGTCTCAAACTCTATTCATGCTACATCACAAAATTTGACCAAGTCAGATTCGAACCACTCTGTGTGAGGAGCACTTGGAGTCCCCAATTCGTCATAGACTTAAACTTCTTTGTGTGTTTCGGTCTGACCGATTCTTCCATTTCGGTCATACCGAGATCACTAAGTCGATCTAGGTTTTCAATCTCGGTGCAACCGATTTGAACTTTTCGGTCTCACCGAGTTGCTGTAACTGTCAACAGTTATGCATCTCGGTGCCACGGAGTTGTTCAACTCGGTCACACCGACAGTATCGGGCTATATATACAGACGGGCAAAATTTTGGAAAACTTTCTCCAAACCTCTCGCCCGCGCATAGCTCGCTCTGCCTTCTAGGTCTCTGGATCGTTCGTCGCCAGCCGCCTCCTGTCGCTGGTCTCCGCCGCTGTCAACAGATTTCATCCCCGCCGATGCCGTCATAGCGAGTTCATCGCCGAATTAGGGTATGAACTCGATCACAGTGCTATCCTCGTCTGATTCTCAGCACATTGTGTACATTATGATTCTTTCCACGATTGAAACACATCTATCATGTCAAAACAATCCGTAGAATAGATGCGATTTGAAAATTTAGGGTTAGGTTTCCACCGAAACCATCTTGGACCCACCGAGTTGAAAAACTCGGTCCCACCGATTCGGCTAATGCCATTGTACTAGTAACTCTCGGTCTGAACGAGAATGCCTAATCGGTGTGACCGATTTTAGGACTCAGTGAAACCCTAGCAGTCTCGGTGCCACCGAACTGTGACTCGGTCTGACCGAGATCACTAGTTTAGGTTCCAAAACTGCTTCGGTATCACCGAGTTTGAAAATCGGTTGATCCGAAATGCTTTTTGTGGAAAACTAAAACTAAGTTTTTGAATCATTTGTTTGCAAAAATCTCTACATTTTGTGATGCTCATCCATTCTATAGCATCCATAACTATTCACAGGGTCAGCAATCAGAGTTCTCATCATGTCAGACCAAAGTGATAGTCAAAATAGGGAAGAAGAGCAGATTCACATGAGTGAGGGCACTAGTCCCTCCAGTTCCTCAGATGATGGCAGCAAAAGTACTCCTAGCAATTTGCCAAAAGCAGCCACAAGAGCAAGAAGGAAGAGAACCTCAGACTCTGAAGATGAGGACTATGTGGCAGCTGAAGATGAGGCTACTTTCAAGAAAGTAGTGCTCAAAAAGGAGTATGGCTCAGCTAAGACCACAAAGCCTGGACTGAATAGGAAGGTCCCTGCCAAGAGGACACCTATGCTGAAGCTCAGAGGATCAACACAAGAACCAGACAAACCTGATCCCAAGGAGCCAGCTGCAGAAGGAAAGAAGAGAAAGGAAAGGGTCAGAAAGACCATGGCCAACCTTCCATGATGGAAGAGGAGGAGGAAGAAGAGGTTGTTGCACCAGCACCCAGGGCACAGAAGCTGATGGGTGATGCTATAAGGTCAGGGGCTGCAACATCAAAACCCAAAGAAGCACCCAAAGCTGCCTCCAAGGCCAAATCTGCACCTAAGAGGAATACCAGGAGTATACCAGCTACTAAGAAGAACAAGGCCCCAGTGCCTGAAGTTGCTGTTGAGGAAGAAGATGAAGGACAAGTCCTAAGGAAGCTCAAACCCAAGACTCCAGACCACAACGATGCTTATGCAGTGGCTGAAAATATGAAGATGACGAAGGATGCAGGGCTCAGGCAGTGGAGATTGTCTGATCCATACGCAATCAGGAGAAGAACTGCTGTAGATTACAGGTTCCACACTAAGGAACAACAGGACTTCTATGAGACTGTGTTATTGGATAAGAAGCCCATAGTCTGTGACATGAGGTGGGTGGACTGGAAATACATGAAGGCCAATGAGGATCATTACCCAGGAGTGTATGACAGCTTTAAGGCTTGTGGAGTTGATGAGTTTGTTGGACAGAAGTTCACAAACTGGAATGATGAGCTAGTTATGCAATTCTACTCCATATCTCATTTTTATCCTGATGGCAGAATTGTCTGGATGTCTGAAGGTAAAAGGTACCAATCAACTATTGAGGAATGGGCCAATCTGATTAATGCCCCAGAGGAGAAGGAAGATGACTTGGATGTCTACTCCAAGAAGAAGAAGGATCACAATTCCATGTCTCATATGTACAAGTAGATCCCAGACAAGGCCCTTGAAACTTTCAAGTTTGGGTCTGTCCACTTTCTTCTGTCAGGGCTGCCAACAATCAACTGGATTCTTCGGCACACTCTTTTGCCCAAGTCAGGTGACCACAACATGATCAGAGGGCATGCAATTAATATGCTTCACATTTTTTATGTTCCACAGAGATTCAAAGTCATGAGCCTCATAATTGAGACTATCAAGAGGACAACAGTAGACCAAAAGAGAAGTTGTGGATATGCCCCACAAATCCAGGAGCTGATCAACTCAAAGATGGGCACAAGAAAATATTTGTTGGATAAGGAACACTTTATTCTCTATCCAGATTTGGAGGACAATCAAGTTGTCATGAATGAGGATGACCCATCATCAGTGCAAGCTCAAGATAAGAAGGAGAAAACAAATAAAGAGAAGGCTGCCAAGATGCCAACAGTAGAGGAGGCATCTGAATACTTTTTGAAGAGCAAGCAGGACCAACTTGGTTACTTGATAGCATCAACTCTGAGGATTGAGAAGGGGTTGGCCACCCTAACCCAAAACCAGGAGAGCCTGGAAAGAACCATGGAACAAAAATTCTATGATTTAGATGTCAAAGTAACTGAGATTCAGTCAGTTGTGGAGCAGCTATAGGATGACATGCAGGAGAGGAAGGGCAGGACAACTACTGATGCATTTTCCAGAGTGCCTCGAGCTCAGAGATCAGCTGCAGAGCCAGTGATAGACACCAGAGCCACTTCATCTGCACCAGATACAGCTCCAGTGCAACCAGCTCCAGCATCAACTCCTTCAGCTCCATCCACATCAACTGAAGTCTTCGTCCAAGGAGCCATCTCTACACCACCAACTGAAGACCAAGCCTGAGAGACGATATAGTACTATGCATTTTCTAGGAACTTTTTGGTAACTTGTTGCCAAAGGGGGAGAAAATGTATAGATCATAGGCTTCGAGAGAGAGAGAGTTTGCTTTTGTTCTCTCTTGTCTTTGTGGTTGAAACTTTGTTTGCTATTGCTTGCTTGAGATACTATGCTATTATCTATGAGACATTGATGATCATGTGTTTAATCATAAGCTACACTTATGCTTGTTAGATGATATTATCTTATTTATCCTTATATGATCATTCACTTTGCTTGGTGATGAGTGCATGTATTCAATCTTTATTATTTTGAGCGCTCCACCAAGATGTATGTGACATGGAAGAGTAACCCATGAGCCTAATTCCTTGTACATTTGCAGTCCAAAGCAAATCTTAAACTATGCACAAATTTAGGGGGAGCTCTTGCTTATCACATACTTCTCAAAGCGACGATGTTTTTCAATCTTATTAGCATTTGTCGAAGCTTTGATATATATGTTGTCATCAATTACCAAGAAGGGGGAGATTGAAAGTGCAACTATCCCTAGGTGGTTTTGGTAATTCATATCAACATATAGCTCATTGAGCTAATACTATTCCAAGACAAATATTTTAGGAAAGCTCAATGAATGGCATGGCATGGATGATGAAAGTGGATCCCTCAAAATATTAAGGACAAAAGGATTGGCTCAAGCTCAAAAGCTCAAGACTCTACATTTTATATTTTAGTGATCCAAGATCACATTGAGTCTATAGGAAAAGCCAATACTATCAAGGAGGGATGAGGTGTTGCTTAATGAGCCTCTTGCTTCAAGTGCTTAGTGATATGCTCCAAAAACCCTCAACTACTTTCTCATATCCACATATGACCTAAACCTAAAGTCAAAATCGGTCCCACCGATTCTTTCTATCCGGCGCCACCGAGTTCAGATGTCATAGCCACTGCCACAAACCCTAGGCAAATCGGTCTCACCGATAGGGATCTCGGTCTCACCGAGATGGGGTTGTAATCTCTTTGTTTCCCTTCATAACGTTTTGGTCTAATCGAAGTGAGCGATCAGTCCCACCGAGATTGTAATGTAAACTCTCTGTTTCCCTTTCGTAACATTTTGGTCTCACCGGAAAGAGCGAATCGGTCCCACCGAGTTTACCTGACCAACTCTCTGGTTAGCTAATTACCAAAATCGGTCTCACCGAGTTTGTGTAATCGGTCTCACTGAGATTACGTTATGCCCTAACCCTAACCATATCGGTCCCACCGAGTTGCATGTCGGTCCCACTGAAATCACTAACGGTCACTTGGTTTACTGAATCTGTCCGACCGAGTTTGTTGATTCGGTCCCACCGAGATTGGTAAATTGTGTGTAACGGTTAGATTTTATGTGGAGGCTATATATACCCCTCCACCTCCTCTTCATTCATGGAGAGAGCCATTAGAACAAACCTACACTTCCAACTTACCATTTCTGAGAGAGAACTACCTACTCATGTGTTGAGGCCAAGATATTCCATTCCTAGCATAAGAATCTTGATCTCTAGCCTTCCCCAAGTTGCTTTCCACTCAAATCTTCTTTACACCAGATCCAAATCCTATGAGAGAGAGTTGAGTGTTTGGGAGACTATCATTTGAAGCACAAGAGCAAGGAGTTCATCATCAACGCACCATTTGTTACTTCTTGGAGAGTGGTGTCTCCTAGATTGGCTAGGTGTCACTTGGGAGCCTCCGACAAGATTGTGGAGTTGAAACAAGGAGTTTGTAAGGGCAAGGAGATCGCCTACTTCATGAAGATCTACCGCTAGTGAGGCAAGTCCTTCGTGGGCGACGGCCATGGTGGGATAGACAAGGTTGCTTCTTCGTGGACCCTTCTTGGGTGGAGCCCTTCGTGGACTCGCGCAACCATTATCCTTCGTGGGTTGAAGTCTCCATCAACGTGGATGTACGATAGCACCACCTATCGGAACCACAACAAAAACATCCGTGTCTCCAATTGCGTCTGAAATCTCCAAACCCTTCCCTTTACATTCTTGCAAGTTGCATGCTTTAATTTCCGCTGCTCATATACTCTTTGCATGCTTGCTTGAATCGTGTGAAGATTGCTTGACTTGTGCAAAGATAGCTAAAATCCTCCAAAGTCTAAAATTGGGAAAAGGTTAAGTTTTTAATTGGTCAAGTAGTCTAATCACCCCCCCTCTAGACATACTTCAAGGTCCTACACTTATATCTTTTGAGCTAGATAATTTTGCTCTAGTGCTTCACTTGTATCTTTTTAGAGCACGGTGGTGGTTTTATTTTGTAGAAATTATTGATCTCTCATGCTTCACTTATATTATTTTGAGAGTCTTTTAGAACAGCATGGTAATTTGCTTTGGTTATAAAATTGGTCCTAATATGATGGGCATCCAAGTTGGATATAATAAAAACTATCATATAAAGTGCATTGAATACTATGATAAAATTGATACTTGATAATTGTTTTGAGATATAAAGGTGGTAATGTTAGAGTCATGCTAGTTGGGTAATTATGAAATTGAGAAATACTTGTGTTAAAGTTGGCAAGTCACGTAGCATGCACGTATGGTTAACGTTGTGTGACAAATTTGAAGCATCACTACTAGGAAAAGGCCTGCTAGTGGCGCACCTGTTTTGGCCATTAATGGCGCACTACAGGTGCGCCACTAGTATCACGCCATTAGAATTTTTTACTAATGGCGCACCACCGGTGCGCCATTAGTATACCAGATACTAATGGCGCACCTATAGTAATGGCGCCCCACCTTCGTGGGCCCCTCGTGGCTCCCCTGACCGACTTCCTTCGCCTATATATACTCATATACCCTGAAAACATCCAGGAGCACCACGAAACCCTATTTCCACCACCGCAACCTTCTGTACCCATGATATCCCATCTTGGGGCCTTTTCTGACGCTCCACCGGAGGGGGAATCGATCACGGAGGGCTTCTACATCAACACCACAGCCTCTTCGATGAAGTGTGAGTAGTTTACCACAGACCTTCGGGTCCATAGTTATTAGCTAGATGGCTTCTTCTCTCTCTTTGATTCTCAATACAAAGTTCTCCTCGATCTTCTTGGAGATCTATTCGATTTAATTCTTTTTGCGGTGTGTTTGTCGAGATCCAATGAATTGTGGGTTTATGATAAATATTATCTATGAACAATATTTGAATCTCCTCTAAATTCTTTTATGTACGATTGGTTATCTTTGCAAGTCTCTTTGAATTATCAGTTTGGTTTGGCCTACTAGATTGACCTTTCTTGCAATGGGAGAAGTGCTTAGCTTTGGGTTCAATCTTGCGGTGTCCTTTCCCAGTGACAGCAGGGGTAGCAAGGCACGCATTGTAGTGTTGCCATCGAGGATAAATAGATGGGGTTTATATTATATTGCTTGAGTTTATCCTCTACATCATGTCATCTTGCCTAATGCGTTACTCTGTTCTTATGAACATAATACTCTAGATGCATGCTGGATAGCAGTCGATGTGTGGAGTAATAGTAGTAGATGCAGAATTGTTTCGGTCTACTTGTCGTAGACGTGATGCCTATATACATGATCATGCCTAGATATTCTCATAACTATGCACTTTTCTATCAATTGCTCGACAGTAATTTGTTCACCCACCATAATACTTATGATATCTTGAGAGAAGCCACTAGTGAAACCTATGGCCCCGGGTCTATTTTCCATCATTTAAGTTTCCGATCTACTTTATTTTGCAATCTTTACTTTCCAATCTATATCATAAAAATACCAAAAATATTTATCTTATTATCTCTATCAGATCTCACTTTTGCAAGTGGCCGTGAAGGGATTGACAACCCCTTTAACGCGTTGGTTGCAAGGTTCTTATTTGTTTGTGTAGGTACAAGGGATTTGCGTGTAGCCTCCTACTGGATTGATACCTTGGCTCTCAAAAACTGAGGGAAATACTTGCGCTACTTTGCTACATCACCCTTTCCTCTTCAAGGTAAAACCAACGCATGCTCAAGAGGTAGCAGACGCTTCCTCGGAGTGTTCGGTAAGCCGGAAGATAGTTCTTCATCCCTGCTAGTCCATGTCTGTCGCCGGCTCTCGTGATGTTGTTGCTTCAAAAGAAAGTGAGGATCCAGATGAGCTAAGGGGTGTGAAAAGCTTACTTTCCGGGTTACTCTTCGAATTTTCTGTCTTGGCAAGGGCTCGGAGTTGGAGGAAATGATAGTTACCTCTTCTTCAATTGCTTGACTTGTCCTCGTGTCATCCTGATGATAATCAATGTCAACAAGATGGTTGAAAAAGGAGCCAAGAGAGTCAAGGGCTACTTCTGACTCAGAGCTGTCGTCTAGTTCAAGCATCTCAGAAGCACTTGGGGTCTTCTTTCCTTTCTTCTTAGTGGTTCTCTTGGCGGCTTTCTTGGCTTTCCTGACCCTTTTGGCATCTTCATGATCATATTCCTTCTTCCAGAAGTCATCATCAGCTTGTCAAAGTCGTCAAAATTGAGTTAAACTAACAATATTAAGGATGAAGGTAAAATAAGTAATTTGGCGGCTTACTTCTGGTGTCGGTTAGATTTGCCGAAAGGGCTTAGGCCCACCTTGCTGCAGTCTACCAGGCATTCATGTAGAAGAGACTTTGTCATCTCGTTGATGGCGTTGTCAGTTAAGTCCTCAGAGATGTGGCGCAGCGGATCTTTTTTGGCACTAGTGTAAGTGCACATTAAGCTGGAGCAGCGATTTAAGGGAATGACCCGCCATGAAACCCAGCATCGAACTAAGTCAATGCTAGTCAAGCTGTTTCCCAACAAAGCCTTAACTCTGGCAATTGTAGGGGAGAGTTTTTTGCGTTCAACAGCTGTCAGCTTGTCAGGGAGAGGATGATTTGATTCAAGACGCAGGGTGTGAAAGCCGGGCAGCCGGTTCTCATCAGCCAGAGAAGTATCCTTGCAATAGAACCATGTCTGGTTCCAATCTTTGGGATGACTCGGCAGGCGCGCATAAGGGAATATGGCATCTCTTCGTCGCTGGATTGAGATCCCACCAAGTTCCAAGCTGGGTCCGTTGGAGTACTCATTCTGGCGGTTCAAATAGAAGTACTCTCTGAATAGCTCCACACTGGGCTCCTCTTGAAGATACACCTCACAGAACACTTGGAAATAGCATATATTTGACACGGAATTGGGTCCGATGTCTTGAGGATGAAGGTTGAAAAAATGCAGAACGTCTCGGAAGAATTTAGAGCCAGGCGGTGAGAAGCCCCGGTTCATGTGGTCGATAAAGACAATGACTTCATCGTCTTTGGGTTGAGGTTTCTCCTCTTCCGTCTTGGGGGTGCGATAATGCATGGCAGATTTCTTGGGCAAGTAGCCGGTTTTCACAAAATCCTAGAGTGTACTCTCAGTGACAGTGGAGGGAACCCAATTACAGGAAGTGGCTATTTTTGGGGCCATTGCAAAAGAAGCCTAAAAATAAAAGAACAAGTCAAATTAAGCCGGAGGGGAAGTACTACAACACATATTCAAAATGGTGGCTTAAAAAGGGGCCTAATGGTATATGACTAGTTACAGCGGGTTATGTAAGCCGCCATGAGCAGTTTGATGTCTATCAAAAGAGAAATCTGTTGAGCATTGAATTTAACTACAGCCGGTGATATGAGCTGCCATGACTAGGTGGATCTATCAAGATGCAGTTTTTTGCTAAGTATCGTACAAACAGGTTTCATAGATTACAAATATTATTTCGGATCAGTGGCAGTTCAGAAAAAGAAAATAAATCAAGACCTAAAACTAGTACAAGGGAGTTCATAAGCTCTAATGAGATCTCTTTTCAAGAAAAAAGGGTCCGCTGGCATTGAAGGCAAGGGCAAAACCACTACCGAACAAGTTATATGCTATTTCCAGATCAACAGGTGCCTAGGGTTGAAGATGAACGACGAACTACGAAGAACACGAAAAGCTCAAAAACCCTAATGCAGATCTGGGGAGGAGAGCGAGTACTTACAGAGGCAGATGAGCTGCGAAGGAGCGCTGCCGTTCTCTGGTTTGTTCAGGGTGATGCAGCGGCCAAGGGCGAGGACGGCGGCACTACTACAAAAAGGGCTATAGATGGAATGGCCATTAATGGCGCACCTGTGATGTGGTGCGCCATTACTATATTCTAATGGCGCACCATGTCTCGGTGCGCCATTAGTAATATATTACTAATGGCGCACCTGGTGTGTGGTGCGCCATTAGTAGTTTTGAAAAAAACATAATTTTTTTATTACTAATGGCGCACCGTTGCATAGTGCGCCATTACTAATTGACATAGTAATGGCGCACCACATCCGTCGTGCGCCATTAGTAGTTTTGAAAAAAAAGTAAAAAAAATAATAAAAAAATTGTAACTAATGGCGCACCATGTCTCGGTGCGCCATTACTAGTTTTAACTAGTAATGGCGCACTTTCCACTGGTGCGCCATTACTAAGTTTTTTTTTCAAAAAAAAATCAAAAAAATATCAATTTTTTTATTTTTTTTCAAAACTAGTAATGGCGCACCGTGGGTGTGGTGCGCCATTACTAGTTAAACTAGTAATGGCGCACCACCCCACGGTGCGCCATTACTAAATTGCCCCAACACCGAATGCACCCCCCCCTGGATCGCCTTTTTAGTTTTAAAAAAATAAAAGAAAATGATGGAAATGTCAAAAAAATAAAAGAAAATATGTTTCCCATGTGATATGTGCTCTAGTTTTTGGGAAAATTTACAAATATGAATTTTGACTTTATTTGCAAAATCTCTCTGCAAATTTGTAAAATGGGCATAATTTTTGCATACGAACTCGGATGAAAAAGTTTTTTATATGAAAAATCATCTACTCGAAAAGTTACATCCAAATGGTCATCCGAATGCAGATCTACTCGAACCCGGTTGTCATACTCATCGACATGCAAGTCGTGATTCCTATTACAAGAACATGATCTCATACATCACAATATATCATTCATCATTCATCACAACTTCTGGCCATATCACATCACAAAGCAATTGCTGCAAAAACAAGTTAGACGTCCTCTAATTGTTGTTGCATCTTTTACGTGGCTGCAATAGGGTTCTAGCAAGAACGTTTTCTTACCTACGAGTAACCACAACGTGATTTGTCAACTTGTATTTACCCTTCATAAGGACCCTCATCGAATCCGCTCCAACTAAAATGGGAGAGACAGACACCCGCTAGCCACCTTATGCAACTAGTGCATGTCAGTCGGTGGAACCTGTCTCACGTAAGCGTACGTGTAAGGTCGGTTCAGGCCGCTTCATCCCACAATACTGCTGAAGAAAAATAAGACTAGTAGTGGCAAGAAAGTTGACAACATCTACGCCCACAACAGATTTGTGTTCTACTCGTGCAATAGAGAACTACGCATAGACCTAGCTCATGATGCCACTGTTGGGGAACGTTGCATAAAATAAAAAAATTCCTACGTTCACCAAGATCAATCTATGAGTTCATCTAGCAATGAGAGAAAGGAGTGCATCTACATACCCTTATAGATCGCGTGCGGAAGCGTTCAAGAGAACGGGGTTGAGGGAGTCATTCTCGTCGTGATCCAAATCACCGGAGATCCTAGCGCCGAACGGACGGCACCTCCGCGTTCAACACACGTACGGTCAGCGTGATGTCTCCTCCTTCTTGATCCAGCAAGGGGGAAGGAGAGGTTGATGAAGATCCAGCAGCACGACGGTGTGGTGGTGGATGCAGCAGGGCTCCGGCAGGGCTTCGCCAAGCGACTACGGGAGGGAGAGGTGTAGCAAGGGGGGAAGGGAGGTGCCAGGTGTAAGGCGCGGCTGCCCTCCCACCCCCCTCTTTATATAGGGACCCCAGGGGGGCGCCGGCCCTAGGAGATGGGATCTCCTAGGGGGGGGGGACGGCCAAGGGGGAGACTTGCCCCCCGAGGCAAGTGGAGGCGCCCCCTCCCCTAGGGTTCCCAACCCTAGGCGCAGAGGAGGGCCCAGGGGGGCGCACCAGCCCACCAGGGGATGGTTTCCCTCCCACTTCAGCCCATGGGGCCCTCTGGGATAGGTGGCCCCACCCGGTGGACCCCCGGGACCCTTCCGGTGGTCCCGGTACAATACCGGTAACCCCCAAAACTTTCCCGATGGCCGAAACTCGACTTCCCATATATAATTCTTTACCTTTGGACCATTCCGGAACTCCTCGTGACGTCCGGGATCTCATCCGGTACTCTGAACAACTTTCGGTTTGCTGCATACTCATATCTCTACAACCCTAGCATCACCGAACCTTAAGTGTGTAGATCCTACGGGTTCGGGAGACACGTAGACATGACCGAGACGGCTCTCCGGTGAGTAACCAACAGCGGGATCTGGATACCCATGTTGGCTCCCACATGCTCCTCGATGATCTCATCAGATGAACCATGATGTCGAGGATTCAAGCAACCCCGTATACAATTCCCTTTGTCAATCGGTACGTTACTTGCCCGAGATTCGATCGTCGGTATCCCAATACCTCGTTCAATATCGTTATCGGCAAGTCACTTTACTCATACCATAATGCATGATCCCATGACCAGACATTTGGTCACTTTGAGCTCATTATGATGATGCATTACCGAGTGGGCCCAGAGATACCTCTCCGTCATACGGAGTGACAAATCCCAGTCTCGATCCATGTCAACCCAACAGACACTTCCAGAGATACCTGTAGTGCACCTTTATAGTCACCCAGTTACGTTGTGACGTTTGGTACACCCAAAGCACTCCTACGGTATCCGGGAGTTACACGATCTCATGGTCTAAGGAAAAGATACTTGACATTGGAAAAGCTCTAGCAAACGAACTACACGATCTTTGTGCTATGCTTAGGATTGGGTCTTGTCCATCACATCATTCTCCTAATGATGTGATCCCGTTATCAATGACATCCAATGTCCATAGTCAGGAAACCATGACTATCTGTTTCAACTAGAGGCTCACTAGGGACATATTGTGGTCTATGTATTCACACGTGTATTACGATTTCCGGATAATACAATTATAGCATGAATAAAAGACAATTATCATGAACAAGGAAATATAATAATAATCCTTTTATTATTGCCTCTAGGGCATGTTTCCAACATGAAGCACACCAAAAGCACATTCCACATCCTTTCTAGAACTCTCTTGCATTTGGGCAAATCTCTTTCTCTTCTCACCTTGGGGCTTCGAGATTGTCTTCACAAAAGTTGACCACTGAGGATATATACCATCAGTTAGATAGTATGTCTTATTGTACTGGTGGCCGTTGATCTCAAAGTTGACAGATGGGGAGTGGCCTTCTGCAAGCCTTGCAAAGACTGGAGAACATTGCAGCACGTTGATATCATTGTGAGAACCTGCCATGCCGAAGAAATAATGCAATATCCAAAGATCTTGCGAAGCCACCACTTCTAATATGACAGTGCAAGCTTTGACATGCCCCTTGTATTGGCCCTGCCAAGTAAATGGACAGTTCTTTCACTCCCAGCGCATACAATCTATGCTGCCAAGCATGCCTGGATAGCCTCTAGTTGTGTTGGTCGCCGCCAACAATCTCTCTGTATCAGCGGCAGTTGGCTGCCTCAAGTACTCAGGGCCAAACACCTCGATCACAGCCTGACAGTACTTGTACATTGACATCAGACATGTTGTCTCACTCATACGCACATACTCATCCACTAGATCGCCTGGAATTCCATATGCAAGCATGCAGATGGCAGCAGTGCATTTCTGGTAAGAGGAGAATCCAGGCTTGCCAAGGGCATCCTCTTGCAATCGAAGTATGGGTCATGAGCAACCACACCCTCTCGGATACGATTGAACACACGCCTTGCCATACGAAAACGACGACAGAATTTATCCGGCTTGAAGAGCGGGGTGTTCGCAAAGTAATCGACATAGAGTAGGGCGTGGCCTCTCTCCCTGTTGCGGTTCAGGTTGGGAGCACGGCCAGGGACTGACCCCCTGTGCCGAGGAAGCTGCCGTTGAATTTGGTCGTGAACCACCAGTGCAGCCACCACAAGATCTTCATCATCCGATGACGAATCGTCCGATGAACAAATAAAGTGGTGGAAGAAAAACTCATCACCACTGTCCATAACTACGTGGGCAAAGTGTCGAACACCTTGCAGTCGTGGTGGCAAAGTGGCCACGATGATCACGTCGACGCAGGTGTGGTCGGCGGCCGGCTACTGGCCTCTCTGGAGCACTCATCGGAAGCCGCCGTGGTATGTCGCCTGCGGTCGTATCCCCTCTGCCGCCTGCTACGATGGCGACGGCCAAACCTCCTCAGATCGACGGCCTAAAACTATGGCGAAAGCGCGGGCGTGGTGGCGGCCATGGCGAGGCGTGGTTGGCTATGGACGGCCGGGGGCTGCGTGGAGATGGCGGCCAGAGAATAGCGGCGGCGCCGTCCGCGGGGCGGGGCAAGGGAGGGGATGGAGGCGTTGGAATCGAATGGGACTACTTGTCTCCCGACAGGCGGGCCACGGGGGGACAAGGGCGAGCGGCGAGCCCGCCCGCACGATGTCCGTTTCACCCCAAACTCGACGTAAATTTGAGCCAGGGATGGGTCGAAAACGGACGGATTTCAGATATTTGTCCGTTTGGGGTCGCGCGTTGGGCCGCATTATTCGTCTGTTCTATCCCAAACGGACGCACCCAGACAAGTTGGGGTCGCGCAGTGAAGATGGCCCGAGTGAGAAAAAAAAAGAGAGAGAAAACCGAAAAGTCCATTCTGCACCCGAGCTCATATGCACCCGCATGAACAGTAAAATCGAAAAAAAATCGAAAAAAATTCAAAATATTCCAAATTTTTTTTGAGAGAAACATTGACAAAAGTTCTAAGTGCGTGCAAAAATTCATCATGAAATCACATTCCTGTAAGGCGTGGCAAAAAAAAACAAATTCATTGCTTCAAAATGCATTTGAAAGTAGCTTTTTCAAAGTACTATTTTTGTTTTTTTTGCCACGCCTTCTAGGAATGTGATTTCACGACGAATTTTTGCAGGCACTTAGAACTTTTGTCAATGTTTCTCTCAAAAAAAGTTTAAATTTTTTTCAATTTTTTTTAATTTTACTGTTCATGAGGGAGCATATGAGCTCGGGTGCAGATTAGACGCGTCCGAAAGAAAACACGATCTCCCTTCTAAAAAGAGAGCATGGACGAAGTGTACCCCACAGCACTGTCTGGGATTGCAGCCAGCCGCATTTACGAAGTGTACCCCACATGGCAATGCAATTTATGCGGGTGCCTGGCATTCAAGGGCTACCGGGCGCGCGGCGGCCCGCAGGGCGCACGCTCCGTATACAGCCCTCTCCAGCGTCCCCAGATTTTCATTTTTTTACGCGAGCTCTCCCTTCATTTTTGATCGTTTATATTTTATCGTGGCTCGATCCCTCCATAAATAAGCAGGTGCCATCAGCAGCTTCCTCTTCCAGTCGCTATGCAGTAGCGGCAGCTTCCTCCTTCCATCCATTGCCTTTCCCACCAACATTCTCCTTGTCCTTGACTCCGTCCTCTGTTCGTCCACGGCCACCACCGCCGCCGCATCCATCCAAACCCCATTGCTGCGTCCCAGCTCCTCACCACTATGCCTGCCTTCCCGGATGCGGCCGTGCTGGCCTACTACCTCGCCGACGGCTGCGCCAAGATCCTGCTGCCGCTCCTCTGCTTCCTGGGCGGCGGCGGGCCGTCCACCCGCAGCCCCGCCGTCGACGAGGCAGCCTCCTTCCTCCTCGTCCTCCTCCCGACGGCCTACCTCGTTGGCGTCCTCCTCGCCCACTTCGCCGGCGTCGTCCTCGCCCCGATGCCGGCCACAACCGCAGCCGCGGCCGACCCGGCGCGGTTTGTCGTTCTGCTCTTGGCGCTCGTCGCCGCGTGGCTTCTCCTCATTGTCGTGCCGTTCGCCGCCGTCTCCTTCTTCCTCGGCGCCGGCAAGCGGGGGTCTGGGCCGGGGGTCAGCTCGAACGTGCTGAGCTAAATCTCAGCTTAATCGCCACGGAAGGAAGCATATTACTCTGATAGTCCTAGTAGTAGTACTACTCCTGTAGAGGTGGGGTGTTAGATTTGTGCATTTAGCCAGGAATAGCATATGACGCCATGGACGTCAAGGTCGATGGTGGCCGGCGGCGCATCAGACAAGAGTCTACGGAGTGCGACTGAAGAGTGGCCCCGTGCCCGTCAAGTTCCCAGGTGATGTACTCCGTCGCTGTCCTGTGTCCAATGGATGGATTCAGCTCCGGCAAGGGACCGGGGGATGACCCACATGTGGACCAGTGTGCCACGTCGTCGGCGTCCAGCCGATTAGCTCCCCCGACAAGCCATTTTCAACTCAGGCTTGTTATAAGAGACCTGCTCGATGTCCTCCCCTATTACTCGTAGTTGATCGCATAAGCTTAATGCAATGTAATCTTCTCCATGTTGTGTTTCTATCGGTGCTCGGTAACTTCAGCATGTTGACCCAAAGTTTCTTTCTTAATTTATGGTAAAACTGCTGTTCTTTGCTTGATCCCCTGTTGGTAATGGTGTGCTTCGCCGTAGAGTTAATCCTAGAGAGTGTGAAGCGATTAGCAAAATTTTACATCCTCTGTTCACTAATGCAAAACACAGCATATACACGTTCCGAACAAAGATAGTACTAAATGCAACCGAATATGCAAGGAAGCCCCTTTGTTCAGATAGACCAGCAGTGCTAATAATGCTAAACACACGGGCTGCCTTTGACGGACTGTACGGGGTGGGTAAACGCACCCTCTTCTAATTCAATCCCTCAAATTTCACCGAATTTCACCGGTGGGCCCATAATCCCCGGTATATCCTCCTTGTGTGCAATCGTGCTAGTTGAACTCTTTTTCTCCATTTGTTCTAGTTTTTCCTTTTTGATGTGAAACACCATGAATTCCTTTACCTAGTGGTCATGGCATTTGCTTAATCTATTTTAACATAAGCCGCTAGTCCGAACGCTCCCTTGTCGCCTCTATAAATATAGGGTTAAGCTTCACTCTGAAAAGGCAGCCAAACCCGATAAAAATGGAGTGTCAACCGGCTTACATCAACCTTCGTAAATGGCTATAATACACTCTCATTTGAAAATATTGTGATTTCTAGGCTGCATTGGAAACACAAAAATCGGCCTATCTTGGTTTTGTCGTCACATGTGAAAAAATATTGTTATGAAATTTTGCATGTATGTAGTGTACATCTGTATGTGCATTCATATTTTTTTTCTATTCTTTTGCGTTGTAAATATGGTATTTTAATAGCGGGCTCCCTAGCCGGACTTCCATTAGCATTGTTTGGGTAGGAGACAACGATTGTAAGCAAGTACTCCCTCCGTCTAGGTGTGTAAGTCATCTTACGTTGCGCACCGTGACCAAGATGGAGGGGAAAACGAGAGAACTTAATGTGTTTTTGCTAATTAATAACAATGCATGCAACGAACTGACCAATGCATGTCGTGTTTGGTAGTCTCAAATCATTTAAAGCATGCATGACCCACATCTCTTATTGGTTGATATGTCACGAAATAAGAAACGAGATGAGAGTTAATGTACCGCGCCTAAGTGTTTTGAGATTATTTGGTTTTCGTAAGATGACTTACACACCTAGACGGAGGGAGTAAAAGAAACGTTTGGATTGTAAAGACCAATTTTTTTTTGATCGGGGGTGTAATTATAAGGAATAAAGGATCAGGATATATAACTTCACTACTGACATCTCTCCAGAAAAATAAAGGAACAAGGATTCTAGAGGAAAATTTCCTATAGATGCATACGGTTTACAGAAAATGCATACAACAATTTCGTAGGAATACTATTCATTTTTGTGTTTTTGAAGAAAACTACACATCCATTCAAAACTCATTTTACGCGTAGGAACAAGGCAAGTCAATTCCTTAGGAAGACAAGTGTCATCCTATCAAATTCCTATACTAGTCCTAATTTCTACGTTTTGATTTTGTCCAAATCGAATGAGCCCTTAGTCAGTTTTAACGTTGAGCTAGGATGATTCTTAACGCTGCAACCCCTGCCCCCTTGTCACTCCTCAGGGGAGACACGGGTGGTGAACTCAACACTAGCCACCACCGCCCCGCCGTAAATCACCGTCCCTTCCCTCACCCGTGGGAAACCCTATCCTGCCTTCAAGGATGACGATGGCGAGGCATTCTTCGATAGGAGGGCCCGGGTCGCCTCATCAAGCAGCTCTGAGCGCGACACACCTCTCTCCATCTAGTCCTCATTGCCTTCGTCGATGTTTAGGGCGAAAGGGCTCGGCACCGCGTGGTAGGCGTGGTGCTCGCGCAAGGTTGCTCGACGACGCATGTCTCATCCCGTGATTGGCTGGGCCTGAATCTGGGCTCGGTGTGGGGAGGAGTGAGCGTGATGGTGGTTTGATGGTGTCGTTGGTGGTGCTGGTAGGGGCAATCGTCTATGCGGCTGCGGCTACGGGAAGGTAGAGGTGGTTTAGCGCTATGGATTGACGCCGAGCGACAGTGAGTCAGATTTAGGCTCCGATGAACAGTTCTACATGTGGTTGCGGCGTTCGTCGGGCCTATGGGGATGACGACCGTCGGACAAAGAATTGGATGGTAACGGCGGTCCAACCAGCATTCGATCAAGTAGTAAGCGGTGGCATTGTGTTGGGATATATAGCCTTGCTTTCGGTTGCCTCCGGGCAGACGACATCGATGCCCATGGCATATGCTTCCTTCACGAAGGCGTTGTTGAGGCGGCGTTTTCGTGCCTTTTCCTGCAGTAACTTTGGGGAAACCTCATATCCTATCGGGGATCGGACAATGATGATGTTGTTGCATCGTTGCTATTTGGGCACCATTTTAGGAGTGGCTGCCAGTTACAGGGACCAGTGGTGCCTCGACAGATGTGACCCGAGTTCTCGATTTTGTGGAGGGCAGGCCTGATGTTTTCATTTGAAGCCAGGTTACCGAGTAGTGATCCTCCTCGGTTACCTCATTCTCATATGATACTCAGCCGTGTCTTTGACCGGTGTTGTCAGGTGGCAACCGAACGTCCAACACTAAGGCATCTGCCTTGCTTGGTCAGATGATGATGGAAGCCAAAGGTCTCCTTTCTCTTGTCGTGCCTTCGTGATCCTTGGTTTACAAGGGCATGCGTACAACGTACATACAGCCATCCATTTGCTTCAAGATTGGTATTACTAGTTTATCCCACTGGCCCTTAATCGTTGCACTAGGGTCCATGCATGCCAACTTTTGGCAGAGTTGCAGGTATCACCCACTCCATCTCACATGTTTTTCATTTTATCTACAATTCAAAATCTACTGTATATTTTGAAGCAAAAGTCCAAATTATGTTTTATTTGCGTATACGTATTTGTTGCAATGAGTACTTTCGAGCAAGACCAATTTGCATACATTTATAACCCTTTCTAAAATTTTATCAAGTTTCAGATATTGAAACTGGACGAACGTAACACTAGGTCTTACAAAGTTTCTTCAAGTTTCATTTGCTTTTAGGGTTTTGCGGTTTAGGGTTAGGGCTTAGAGCATCTCCAGCCGTTGCGCCTCCCAGGAGGCATTTTTTCAGCCTACTCGGGAGGTGCCGGCGAACATATTTGCGTGTGGGTGGAATTTCTTCCAGCCGTGCCCCCACCCAACAACAGCTGGGAGGAGCTCCTACGGCGGCCACCCCGTCCCGCGCCCACACCTCGCCGCCCCGTCGACGATCACGCCTAGAGCGACCAGCAAACAGCAGCGGCAGCAGCAGCAAGAAGTAGCAGTAGCAAGAAGGCAACAGCAGTAGAGCTTCAGCGGCAACAGCGGCAAAGTAGCAGGCAGCGGCCACGAGCAGCAGCAGTTGCCCCCGCGCACGGGCAAGGGCAGCTGCGGGCGCAGCGTACGACGACGGGAGCAGCGGGGTGCGGCCAGGGGACGGCCGCCTCGCGGTTGGACGCGGCCGGGGGGAGCGTACGGGGCGCCCTGGCGCGTGGCGCGGGCCCGCATCGCGGCCAACGGCCGGAGCTTGGGCCGCGGCCGGCGAGTGGATGCGGAACGCGGGCAAGGATGGGCGTGGCGCGGGCGCAGGCAGGAGAGCCCAGGCGGCGGGCTAAGCGCGGTGACAACAGGCAGGGCGTGCGGGATCGGAGCATCGTGTGTGGCGGCCTCGTCGGGTGCGTGCGACTACGACGACGGGTCAAGGTTGAGGAAGGGGTCAAGGCGAGGAGGAGCGCCCATTCCCGTGTCTGGCCGGCTCCGATGCCGCCTCCCGTTGCGGCCCGGCGCTGTTCCAGCGCGACGGCTCGTCGTCCATGTCCGGCGCCATGGACGAGCTCCCCGCCTCCCTGCTCCGGTGCCCTCCCCGCGAGCTCCGGCGCCCGCCCGCCGTGACGCCCCCGTGCCCCAGCTCCGGCGCCCCTGCTCACCGCGCCTGTCCTGTTCCGTGCGCGCCTGCTTCGGTGGGTGGGGGATGGGGGAGTGTGAGCACGTGGGTGGGTCTGCAAAAAAGAGAGGGACAGAGAGAGGAGAGAGGCAGTTGAGACACTGAAAGTGGGCCATTTGCATGCAAAATAAGAGTGCCGGTGTCCCCAGCTGCCTCCCGGGGGCTGGGTTTCGCCTGCACGCGCCGGCCATATTTTTCGTCTAATCCGGCAAAAAGTGAGGTCCTGGGGTCCGAGTGGGACGTTTTTTGCTCGCCGGTGGTCAAAAATTGACCTGGGGAGACATCTTGAGGGCGCTAGTGGAGATGAGGCTTTGGTGCTCGGGTCGCATCGCACGGACATTTACCCATCGCATTGCGAACTTTTGTCTAAAAGACCAGCTGCCGAGTCAAATTGCCAGAAAAGACCACCTCCGATACGACTTGACAAAAAGGACCAGCTGCACCGTGGCGGCAGGCGCGGCAGGTGACACATGGCACCTGCCGCCACAGCCGCTAGCGGCAACCCCTGCCGCCACGAGCGCAGGCGGCAACTCGAGCATAACAGGTTTTTTTGTTCGCGCCAGCTGCAACGGAACGGCCAGGCGGCAGCTACTGCTGCGCGTGTGCCGTGACACACCAGATGGGCCCTGCCGCCACGGCCAAAGGCGGCAGCCGCTACTGCTGATCTGCAAGCGAGGAACAAATGCACAATATTATATGACTATTTGTGTCAGCCAGTCAGGTGGTGATGTATTCATCCGGTAATACCAACGAGTGGGTGGAGTTCATGTGCTTGACATATCGAGGACGGCTGAACATATCATTTCACGTTTTTCAGTAACCTATCCAGTAATCTTGAACCAAGAGAAAAAAATGCATTAATACGAAGCTTTTGTGTGTGCAGGCATTGGCCTGCCTGCCTGTGTGATTAGTGATCAATCTACATCTCTGACAAAATTGGATTTGTCGAAGCAAGGAAGCAGCGCGCAACAGCAATAGCGGCTGCCGCCTCGGGCAGTGGCGGCATGGCCCACCTGGCCTGTCGCGGTACGCGCACCAGCCGTACCACTCCGGCGTTCGGTTGCAGCTGGCGCGCCAGACGAAAAAACCTATTGAGCCATGTCTGCCGCCTGCACCCGTGGCGGCGCGTCCTGCCGCCGGCCTCCATGCCGGCAGGTGCCACGTGTCGGCTGGCGCACATGCCGCCACGGCTCAACTGATCTTTTTTGACAATTTAACTCAAAGGTAGTCTTTTTCTGTTAATTTCACTCAGCGGGTGGTCTTTTTGAACAAAAATTCTCGCATTGCACGAGTCTTGCTAATCACCGGAGCAAGCAAGCGAAGGTGTAGCTTTTTCGGTTTCATTATGGTAGCTGCGGCCAAGCAAATAAGGACAACGCTTCACCACTGCCAGGGAATCTAGACGACGAGGTCGAAAGTTCTGGTCTAGGATTTGATTGCCGCAAGGCATTCGTACGCCACGCGTGTCTCGGACCGGAGGCCCAAAGCCACCTCTGTATCGATGACATGTGGGGTAGCATCTTTCCGAGCCCACAAGTCAGACACTGAAAAGGTTAGTGACCGATGTCAGGATCCGCAGCCACTGCGTTAAAGTTTGGCTGAGGCAAGTACGCAACCCATCCCAGATGGGGTAGACGCCAGTACTGTGGTACTACTACAGTACCATTCGCCACCCAGGGAGAGCATAAGTTTTCTCACTCTCACTCAGACACTTCAGTCAAACCACGAGTGGTGCTCGTGGCATACCAACCATTTCACGTACCTCTACTTGTCTACTTTGCTAACGAAACCGGTGCCCGTTTCTCGATCTCTTTGCACCGTTGCCATCCTTGTAACGCGACCAACAGTTCAAGCCCAGCATCGCCTGTGTCGGTTATGTTCAAGAACATTTTTTTGCGGGAGATATTTTTTTTGTGAGAGATGTTCCAAGAACATTTATCCAGAAAAAAAACACATGAGTCAGTTATACAAAAGAAAACAGATAGCAACTGTGCGCTCTGTGACATTCTCGGTGGCTCCATGCTTGTTGCGGCCGCTCAACCTGCCGCTGCACGCGATGCATGGGAGAGCTGCTGTCCGGGAGGCCGGGCAGGAGCCCAGGAGTGGACCACGCACGCAAGCGGCACGCAGCGAAGGAAGGCGCAGCGCGTGTCGAGTCGTCCAACAGGCGGGGCGCGGCACATATGTGATATGTGGAGGTAATCTGGCGCGGACGCGGTCATGGTTGCACGGCGCCGAGCCCGAGAAGGGTGTAGCACCGCATGCACGAACTTTCTTCTTTTTGTAGTATGCAGTGCACACACACCCTGACGCAGGATATTTTTTAAGACCCGCGGAAAAAAACACCCTGTGTGTGCAGCTTTGGCCAGAGCCACAGGGAAACCAGCTCGTACTACGAGACGGTGACACTCTACGTACGCTCACGCGCTCGTGTCGTGGCTCCGTGAATCTCTCTTTGTTTCCATCTTTTCCAAATGAGTTTCTCTTAGCAGTTTGGTGCTACATTGACGCAGTAGACACCCCGCGGGTGTCCCGTTGAGGAGTACGCCTGGTACACATACGTTTGTGGACACGATGATTGGCCAGCTGGGTAGCGGCTCCGGCCGCATCGCATGGACACTTCTCCATGGAGCCGGACAAGTGACGCGGGTTAGACATCGCACCGCACCGCACCGCACCGCACGAGTCTTGCCAACATCGGTTCATGCAATCATGCTGCACGTAGAGTACGTACACTGGGCAGTTATCGGCCGCACTCGCACACCTCCGCGCGCGCTGCGCAAAATGCAACCGACCCCAAACGCGCGCGCTTGTTGAGCTCACCTGAGCGATGACAAGAACATGCCAATGATCGAACGCAGGCCAAGTGACCGCTGGCACGTGTCTCACACTCTCACTCCCGTAGTCCCGTGGTTCTCGCGTGACGATCTACTGAGTCTGAGTGTGACCGAGTGAGAGAGAGCGAGCGAGCTGCGAGCATGCACCTACTCTCCCCCAGCCCTCGTTCTCCCGTTTTTCGACGTGAACCCCGACGGGGTGTGGACGCTGGCTCAAATCCTATAAAATGACCGTCGTCTGTGCTGCCGATTCTCAGCTGATTAGCAGCTTCCTCCTTCCGCCCCCTTTCCCTTCCCCCCACCACCGCGAGCTGCTGCATCGATCCAAACCCCATTGCTTCAGCTCGCTCGCCACCCACCACCATGCCTGCCATGCCAGATGCGGCCGTGCTGGCCTTCTACCTCGCCGACGGCTGCGCCAAGATCCTCGTGCCGCTCCTCTGCTTCCTCGGCAGCGGCGGGCCGTCCACCCGCAGCCCCGCCGTCGACGACGCGGCCGCCTTCCTCCTCGTTCTCCTCCCCACGGTCTACCTCGCCGGCGTCATCCTCGCCCACTTCGCCGGCGTCATCCTCGCCCATCTCCACATGGCCACCCCGACGCCGGCCACGGCACCGAGCACGACTGCGGCCGCGGCCGTCTCTTCCGCCGGTCCGACGCGGTTCGTCGCTCTACTCTTCGCGCTCCTCTCCGCGCTACTTCTACTCATTGCTGTGCCGTTCGCCGGCGTCTCCTTCTTCCACGGCGCCGGCAAGCGCGGGACTGGGCCGGGGTTCAGCGAGAACGTGCTGAGCTAAATCTCAGCTCAATCCCCCCTCCTACTGCGCCATACGGAAGAAATTATACTCCTTTTGCTTTTGTAGAGGTGGTGTGTTAGATTTAGTTACTCATATTAGCATGTGACTCCATCGACGTCAAGATCTGGGAGGCCATGGATGCTGGCCGGCGGCGGCGCAGCAGACAAGAGACTAAGGAGTGCGACTGAAGAGTGGCCCCGTCGAGCTCCGAGATGCTGTACTCCATCGCTGTCTGATGACCATGGACAGATTCAGCTCCGGCGAGGGACCGGGGGATCACCACATGTGGACCGCTGGGCCACGTCGGCGGCGTCCATGGCTGATTAGTTATCCCCGACAATACATTTTCAACTCAGGCTTGTTATAGATGTCGTCCCCTATTATTACTAGTAGTTGATCACAGAAGCTTAATGTAATGTACCCTCCGTCTAGGTGAGTAAGTCATCTTAGGCTGGTTACAATGGGCAAAAACATAACCTAGTAAGTTACACACTTCCCTAGACTATGTTACTACCTCCATAGTAGGTATGAACATCTATGTAGTGTCATGCAACAATGTATTTATTAGGTTATAGATTCATTGTTTCTTGGAGTGTGTGATGTTTCGGTAACTTAGGCTAGCCATAGTGGGAGTAACTTAGGTAGTAACTTAACACATTCCAAAACAATTTTGTTTATATGGCAAGTATTTAATAAGAAAAGAGGTGCTTGTGGTAACATAATATGTTACTGTAACATAGCACTTCCCGAGGCAAAATGAGTCTATGAGATAATAAATAAAGCAATCTATGATACTATTACTATGTTACTTTGCACTATGGAGGTAGTAACTTACACTAGTGTCATATGCATGACACTAGTCTAAGTTACTCCCCACTATGACCAGCCTTAGCTAGTTACCACAAGCACCTCTCTTCTCATTAAATACGTGCCACATAAGCAAAGTTGTATTGGAGTGTGTGATGTTACTCTTAAGTTCCTCCCCATTGTGACCAGACTTATGTTGTGCACCGTGACCAAGAAGGAGGGGAAAAACGAGAGAACTTAATGTTCATTTGGTAATTAATAGCATTGCATGCAATGAATTAACCACTGCATGTCGTGTTTGGTAGTCTCAAATTATTAAAAGAATCCCAACAAAAAAAGTCCTAAAACGAGAGTACAATCTTCTCCCTGTCGAGTTTCCATCAGTGGTCCCGTCTATGTTCATTATGCCCCTTTTATTTTGAGCCAAAATTTGATCATGAATTTAATTAATAAAATATAAACTATATATCACGAAAATTATATCATAGAAAACCTCTTTCAAATACAAATCAAACAATACTTTGGGTAGCATATGCTTTATATATTTTTAGTTAAATACATGGTCAAACTTGAACTTAAAATACAAAAAGGCCTAATAAACCTGGACAGACACACTAGGAACACTCAATCTTTCCGGCAAAACTAAAGTGTGTTCAAGTTTGTACAAGTACGCCTTGAAGAGGCAGAAAGCCTCGTCACGGCCCGTAAAGTCTGCCACCGTCGGGCACAAGCAGATTTCACTTACTCCGCCAAGCTGCACCGCGTTTGTAGGATTGCACCGTGCACGTCAATGCGGTTCATGTTTCTTGCCCTTGACGCCATACATCTGTTTAGGACATACCTAGATGTGACATAACTAAATCACATCTAAGGATAACATCATCCATCGTAATCCCGTTACAGGTCGTGTGTTTGTCAGCGTTGGTTGTCAATTGTTGCTCTTTTTTTAGACAAGCCAATTGTCGTTGTTGGTTATCTAACCTCTATCAGCCAACGCAAAGGCCCATGGCCCATCCACGGCAGACGTAGAAGTAGCATGAGCAGCGGGCCTTGGCGTTGCTCCACGCCAGCTCTGTGTGGAAAGTTTGAGACGAGATGCATGGCTCTCTTAGACCCTGTTTGATTCATAAGTTTTAGAATTTTTTTTAGTCTCAACTTATAAGTTCCAAGTCTCTAAAAAAATTCCTACCTGTTTGGTTCCTGGGACTTATAAGTCTCTATAAGACCATATTACAATTATAAGTCCCTATAAGACTCTCCTTAAGAGTCTTAGGCCATGCTTGGATCCAAGGGACTATTTTTAGTCTGACTAAAACTAGTCTCTTTTAAAGGCTAAAGTTGCAACCACCCCTGACTAAAGAGAGGCTAGAACTAGTCTTGAGACTAAAAAATTTTAGTCAGTGGAACCCTACTAAAATGTGGATTAGTCCTCTCTCTCCTCATTTAACTCCTCTCCTTTAACACATGCGAGTTCGGGATTGGAGGGTTTGAAGGATAATAAAAGCTCATTAGCTCATTTTAGTCTATTTAGTATTCGTATCCAAGCATGGGTGAGGCTAGCAAGTTTTAGTCCCACTACTTTTAGTCATGGGACTAAAACGTATCCAAGCGCCCTCTTATTTCATAAGTCCCAAATGCCCACTTTAAGTCCCTATAAGTCCCTCCTGTTTGGTTTAGATGGGACTTTTAGGGACTTTTTTAAGTCCCTAAACCAATAAATCCCTGGAAACAAACACCCTCTTAGAATAAAAAACAATTTTGCTAAAGCACATCTAGATGTGCTATAAGTATTGCACATCTAAGTTTTATGTCATTGATCTTACGTTGAGATTCGTGTGAATATTTTCTTTTTTTTCTTTTTCTTTTTATGCTTGATTCACTCACTTAGATGTACAATAACTAGAGCACATCTAGATGTGCCCTAGACACACCCAATAAAAAACGCGTGCATGTTTTTTTCGCGGGATGGCTTTTATAATGCACATACTATTTTGAGGGGATAATGCACATACTGTGACTTATCGCACACGGGTTTTCGAGAATTTTGCACGGTACATACAAATGTGCAGTACTTTTGCCCCAAAAATAAAATAAAATATTATAGAATTATCGATAGGAATCATAAAACATGCAAGTTCATAATATTTTCATTTGTATATACATGCACCAAGTGATTTTCTTATTAGTTTCAGGGACGACACTTGTAGTTGTGTGTCTAACGGTGGATATGCAACTGGGTCGGGATTCACTCACAACTGGGTTGATCGTGGACTTGCACTGGGGTGGGAAAAATTCAGACTCGGTTGTAAGTCAAATGGTGGAATTGCAAACCGTGGCAAAAAAAAGATAAAAGAGAGCAGTTGCATGTCAGTGGTGGACTTGTAACTACAACAAAAAAGGATCGTACTAGCTGTGCGTTGATGGTCCAACCCAGTTGTCAGCCGATGGTGGACTTGAAATTGAGTCAAAACATGCCGCACAAGTTGGGAGTCAAACGTGGACATGCAACTAACGCAAAAAAGGATCAATGGCCCAATTGCATGTTAATGAAGGATTTGCAACTATGATAAAAACGGGCCAGGCCCAGTTGTGAGTCATTAATTGTCTTGCAACAAAGGCAAAAAAATGATCACGAACCCAATTGTGAGTCGATAGTCGTCTTGCGACTGGGGAAAAAAGGCGGGCCTAGTTGCGATGGAGTAAGACCAAAAAAAGCCAGTCCCTAGTTGCGAGTCATTGGTTGACTTGCAACTGAGGCTGCGAAAAAGAATCAGGCTGAGTTCGATACAAAAGAAATATCGAGCCCCAGTTGCTAGCCGAGGGTGGACTTGCAATTGGAGACAAAAAAATCAAACCGAGTTGTGGGTCAAGGTTAGACTTGTAACTTGCGAAACAAAAGGATCAAGGGACCAGTTGCATGTCAATGGTGAACTTGCAACTGGAGCGGAAAAAATGGTCGGGCCTAGTTGCGAGTTATTGGTTGACTTGTGAAAGATCGAGGATCTCGCCTAGAGGGGGGGGGGGGGTGAATAGGCGCTTTAAAATAATTACGGTTTAGGCTTGAACAAATGCGGAATAAACCTAGCGATTAATTTGTCAAGCACAAAACCTACAACAACTAGGCTCACCTATGTGTACCAACAACTTATGCTAAGCAAGATAAGCAACTATGTGATAGCAAGATATATGACAAAGAACAATATGGCTATCACAAAGTAAAGTGCATAAGTAAAGGGGCTCGGGTAAGAGATAACCGAGGCACGCGGAGACGACGATGTATCCCGAAGTTCACACCCTTGCGGATGCTAATCTCCGTTTGGAGCGGTGTGGAGGCACAATGCTCTCCAAGAAGCCACTAGGGCCACCGTAATCTCCTCACGCCCTCGCACAATGCAAGATGCCGTGATTACACTAAGGGACCCTTGAGGGTGGTCACCGAACCCGTACAAATGGCGACCCTTGGGGGCGGTCACCGAACCCATACACTTTGGCAACCCTTGGGGGCGGTCACCGGTACCCGTCAAATTGCTCGGGGCGATCTCCACAACCTAATTGGAGACCCCTACGCTTGCCGGGAGCTTTACACCACAATGATTGAGCTCCGAACACCACCAACCGTCTAGGGCGCCAAGGCACCCAAGAGGAACAAGCTCTAGGGTGCCGAAATACCCAAGAGTAATAAGCTTCTCAAACTTCACTTCCACGTATCACCGAGGAGAACTCAAACCGATGCACCAAATGCAATGGCAAGGGCATACGGAGTGCCCAAGTCCTTCTCTCCCAAATTCCACCAAAGCAACTAATGCTAGGAAAGAAAATGAGAGGAAGAACAAAAGAAGAACACGAAGAACTCCGAGATCTAGATCCAAGGGGTTCCCCTCATTTAGAGGAGAAAGTGATTAGTGGAAACGTGGATCTAGATCTCCTCTCTCTTTTCCCCAAAAAACTAGCAAGAATCCATGGAGGGATTGAGAGATAACAAGCTCGGGAAAGGTCAACATTGGGGGAAGAACACGAGCTCAAAGGATTAGGTTCAATGAGGAAGAAGACCCCCTTTTATAGGTGGAGAAAAATCCAACCATTATGCTCATAGCCCGCACAGAGCGGTACTACCGCTCCAAGGAGCGGTACTACCGCTAGGGCGGTAGTACCCCTTCGAAACACAATAGCGAGGAGGCAAAAAGGCCAGAAGAACCGCCGGAGCGGTAGTACCGCTTGACCTCACAGTACTACCGCTAGGGGTAGCGGTACTACTGCTAAGGGTGGCGGTACTACTGCTTGCGAGCGGTACTAAAAAATTACATCTGGGCCTACCACCGCAGGACTTGGGACGAGTTTTTGGTCCGGAGCGGTACTACCACTGTAGGAGCCGCGGTAGTAAAAAATTACATCCGCTCCAATTCGCGGTAGTACCGCTGCAGCCTTTTCAGAACACCAAAACTGCCGCAACTTTTGCAAGCGGACTCCGAATTCGATGAAACCAAGTTTGTTGGAAAGCTAGCGACAAGGGCTAACACAATCTTGAAAGAAATATCAATAAGAAGCAAATTAGAAAAGGCCCATAAGAAAATGGTGAGAACCCTTCCTCAGATAAGACCGGTAAAACCTCCAACACCGAAAACATCATAGAAGACGCATGCAAACTCCGTTTTCGATAAACTCAAGCTTGTCATCAAGATGACCATAAGCTCTAAGACTCACAAAGAGAACCAAACAAGAACCAAGAAACATGATGCAAGGATGCAATGGTTTGAGCTCTCTACTAATGATACGATCAAGCTACCAACTTGAGAGCCCCCCTTGATAGTACGATAAACGATCCTATAACCCGGTCTCCCAACTACCACCACGAGACCGGTAAAATAGAAAACCTATCAAGGGCAAACCTTTGCCTTGCACATGGTCCACTTGAGCTAGATGATGACGATCTTGACTCCCTCAAGTTGGACCACCTTTCTTGATTGCGTTGGCTCGATGAAGACTGGATGATTGCTCCTCCATAGTCCACTATGGGTGAGCCAAGTCCATTGACACCACAATGGATGACAAGATTCAAGCACTTGATCTCTTCGTGATGCTCCACTTGAACTTGCACATGGCAATCTTAATGACGATCACCACTTGATGTCATCCTTTCCATGGGTTGTATGATATCTTCCTCTTGACACAAGCCCATGGACACGTACCTAACCCCACATAGAACTCTCACATAGACCATGGGTTAGTACACAAAGTGCAATGGACAATGCTTACCATACCATGGGATCACTTGATACCTCTCCGTACATCTTCTACGCTTTGTGAGTTGATCAACTTGATTCACTCTTGACTTAGTCTTGATCAACCTTGAATCTTTCCAACTCTCTTCATTTGGATGATGTCTTGAAGGTAAACATGAATGATCACACAATCGTCTTCTTCAAGACATGCTTGCAATAAGCTCAACACTCACATGACCAATCTTTGGATAATTCCTTAATAGCACCTTGGTCAACTCATAAACTCCTTGAAACCAACACATGGACTTCAAGAAAAGCCTATGGACAAAACCTTCAAATATAACTTAAGGCAACCATTAGTCCATAGAGATTGTCATCAGTTACCAAAACCAAACATGGGGGCACCGCATGTTCTTACAATCTCCCCCATTTTGGTAATTGATGACAATCACTTTCAAGAGAGTTTATACAAGGAGTTATGCATCACAATGCAATGCAACAACCAATGATGCAGGAGAATGTGATGGAAATGCTTAGGAACAAAACCAAAGCAAGAGGAGATAACTCTCTACACTTCTCCACAAAACTCTCTGAAACTTCCCCCCCCCCATTGGCATCGATTGCCAAAATGGGCGAAAATCTAAGAAGGCCAATATAAATTATGGTCCTCCATAAATTGTGTATTTCTCAACAAGAGAGTGGAATGCAATACACATATCCAACGGTAAATACTTGGAGGAACACAAACTATATTGAGGCCTGATACGTCCATTTTGCATCATGCTTTTATATCAATATTTATTGCATTATGGGCTGTTATTACACATTATATCTCAATACTTATCGCTATTCTCTCTTATTTACAGGGTTTACCATGAAGAGGGGGGATGCCGACAGCTGGAATTCTGGCTGGAAAAGGAGCAAACGTTGGAAACCAATTCTGCACAACTCCAAAAGACCTGAGACTCCATGAAACAACTTTTTAGATTTAATAAGAATTTTTGGGCAAAAGAAATAGGCCAGGCGGCCCACACCGTGTCCAGGAGACAGGGGCGCCCCCCCAAGGGCGCGGCCCCCTATCTCCTGGGCCCCCTGGTGGGCTTCCGGCGTCCATCTTCTGCTATATGAAGGGTTTTCCCCTAGAAAAAATCATGGGCAAGCTTACGGGAGGAAACTCCGCCGCCACGAGGCGAAACCTTGGCGGAATCAATCTAGGGCTCTGGCGGAGCTGTTCTGCCGGGGACGCTTCCCTCTGGGAGGGGGAAATCATCACCAACGTCATCACCAACGATCCTCTCATCGGGAGGGGGTCAATCTCCATCAACATCTTCACGAGCACCATCTCATCTCAAAACCCTAGTTCGTCTCTTGTATCCAATCTTGTATCAAAACCACAAATTGGTACCTGTGGGTTGCTAGTAGTGTTGATTACTCCTTGTAGTTGATGTTATTTGGTTTACTTGGTGGAAGATCATATGTTCAGATCCTTCATGCATATTATTACCCCTCTGATTATGAACATGAATATGCTTTGTGAGTAGTTACGTTTGTTCCTGAGGACATGGGTGAAGTCTTGCTATTAGTAGTCATGTGAATTTGGTATTCATTCGATACTTTGATGAGATGTATGTTCTCTCTCCTCTAGTGGTGTTATGTGAACGTCGACTATATGACACTTCACCATTATTTGGGCCTAGAGGAAGGCATAGGGAAGTAGTAAGTAGATGATGGGTTGCTAGAGTGACAGAAGCTTAAACCCTAGTTTATGTGTTGCTTTGTTAGGGGTTGATATGGACCCATATGTTTAATGCTGTGGTTAGGTTTACCTTAATACTCCTTTTTGTAGTTGCGATGCTTGCAATAGGGGTTAATCATAAGTGGGATGCTTGTCCATGTTAGGGCAGTACCCAAGTGACGGTCCATCCACATATCAAATTATCAAAGTACCGAACGCGAATCTTATGAACGTGATGAAAACTAGCTTGACGATAATTCCCAATGTGTCCTCGGGAGCTCCCTCTTCATTATTAGAATTTGTCCAGGCTTATACTTGGCTACATAAAGGATTGGGCCACATTGCTGCACTTTATTTACTTTATTTACTTTTTGCTCATTACTATTTATCTTATCACAAAACTATCTATCACCTACCATTTCAGTGCTTGTAGAGAAAACCTTACTGAAAACCGCTTATCATTTCCTTCTGCTCCTCGTTGGGTTCGACACTCTTACTTATCGAAAGGACTACGATAGATCCCCTACACTTGTGGGTCATCAAGACTCTTTTCTGGTGCCGTTGCCGGGGAGCGTAGCACTCTTGTTGAGTGGAACTTGGTAAGGAAACATTTATATAGTGTGCTGAAATTTTCTGTTACTTGTCACTATGGAAACTAATCCTTTGAGGGGCTTGTTTGGGGTATCTTCACCCCAACCAGAAGAGCAAAGAGATGCTCCTCAACCTACTGAACCTTATGAAAATATTCACTTTGAGATTTCTTCGGGTATGATAGAAAAACTGCTAGCTAATCCTTTTGCAGGAGACGGAACATTGCATCCCGACTTACACCTTATCTTTGTGGATGAAGTTTGTGGATTATTTAAGCTTGAAGGGATTCCTGATGATGTTGTCAAAAGGAAGGTCTTCCCTTTATCTTTGAAGGGAGATGCAATGACATGGTATAGGCTATGTGATGATACGAGATCTTGGAATTATAAGCGATTGAAGTTGGAATTTCACCAGAAGTTCTATCCTATGCGTCTTGTTCATCGTGATCGTAATTACATATATAATTTCTGGCCTCGCGAAGAAGAAAGCATCGCTCAAGCTTGGGGGAGGCTTAAGTCAATGTTGTATTCATGCCCCAATCATGAGCTCTCTCGGGAAATGATTATTCAGAATTTTTATGCTCGGCTTTGTCTCGATAATCGCAACTTGCTTGATACTTCCTGTGTTGGTTCCTATATGCTGAAGACTATTGATTTCAAATGGGACTTATTGGAAAGAATTAAACGCAACTCTGAAGATTGGGGTTCCGACGATGGTAAAGAATCAGGTATGACACCTAAGTTCGATTGTGTTAAATCTTTTATGGATACCGATGCTTTCCGTGGATTTAGCTCTAAGTATGGACTTGACTCTGAGATAGTAGCTACTTTTTGTGAAACTTTTGCTACTCACGTTGATCTCCCTAAAGAGAAGTGGTTTAAATATAATCTTCCGGTTGAAGTGAAAGTAGTTGCACCTATTACAGCCGAAGAGAAGACTATTACATATAGTGATCCTATTATTCCTACTGCTTATGTTGAAAAACCTCCTTTTCCCGTTAGAATAAAAGATCGTGTTAAAGCTTCGACTGTTGTTCGTAAGAGTAATACTAGGACTTATACACGTCCTGAGCAAATTAATGTTGAACCTAGTGTTGCCATGATTAAAAGATCTTTTGGATGAGGATTTAGATGGGCATGTTATCTCTTTCTTGGGTGAAACTGCTAATATTGGTAGACCCGATACTAAGACACGTAGACCTGTTGTAGGCACGCCTGTTATTTCTGTTAAAATAGGAGACCATTGTTATCATGGTTTATGTGATATGGGTGCTAGTGCTAATGCGATACCTTATGATCTTTATAAAGAAATTATGCACGATATTGCACATGTTGAATTAGAAGACATTGATGTTACTATTAAGCTTGTCGATAGGGACACCATTAAACCTATTGGGATTGTTAGAGATGTTGAAGTCTTGTGTGGGAAGATTAAATATCCTACTGATTTTCTTGTTCTATGTTCCCCACAAGATGATTTTTGTCCCATTATTTTTGGTAGACCCTTCTTGAATACTACTAGTGCTAAGATTGATTGTAAGAGGAAGGTTGTTACTGTTGGCATAGGCGGTACATCTCATGAGTTTAATTTTGCTATGTTTAGTAGACAACATCGTGAAAAGGAACCATCTAGTAAGGATGAAATTATTGGTCTTGCTTCCAATGTTGTTCCTCCAACTGATTCGTTAGAACAATAATTGCTAGACCATGAAAACGATATGTTTATGAAGGAAAGGGAAGAAATAGATGAAGTGTTCCTTAAACAAGAACCTATGCTGAAACATAATCTTCCCGTTGAAATTCTTGGGGATCCCCCTCCACCCAAGGGTGATCCCGTGTTTGAACTCAAACCATTACCTGATAATCTTAAGTATGCTTATCTTGATGAAAAAGAAATATATCCTGTTATTATTAGTGCTAACCTTTCAGAGAAAGAAGAAGAAAGATTATCGAAAACTCTGAAGAAGCACCGAGCTGCTATTGGATGTACCATGGATGATATTAAGGGCATTAGTCCCACATTATGTCAACACAAAATTTCAGTGGAGAAAGATGCCAAACCAGTTAGAGATCCTCAAAGACGATTAAATCCCAAAATGAAGGAAGTGGTAAGAAAGGAGATACTAAAACTCCTTGAGGCAGGTATTATTTATCCCGTTGCTGATAGTGAATGGGTAAGCCCTGTCCATTGTGTCCTTAAAAAGGGAGGTATTACAGTTGTTCCTAATGATAAAGATGAATTGATCCCGCAAAGAATTATTACAGGCTATAGGATGGTAATTGATTTCCGTAAGTTAAATAAAGCTACTAAGAAAGATCATTGCCCTTTACCTTTTATTGATCAAATGCTAGAAAGGCTATCAAAACACACACATTTTTGCTTTCTAGATGGTTATTCTGGCTTCTCTCAAATACCTGTATCAGCGGGGGATCAATCTAAAACTACTTTTACTTGCCATTTTGGTACTTTTGCTTATAGACGTATGCCTTTTGGTTTATGTAATGCACCTGCTACCTTTCAAAGAGTCATGATGGCTACGAACCAACCTGTGGTTGAGATGGTTAGGTGGACAGTATCCCCAACCCACCAGGGTTCAAATCCTGGTGCTCGCATTATTCCTGGATTTATTTCAGGATTTCCGGCGATGCGCTTTCAGTGGGAGGAGACGTTCCCATTGACGACGAGGCGCCTACGGTGGCTTCATAAATTTCAAGATGATATGCCGGCTTAGTCTCTTAGAGGTGCTCATAGGGGTAGGGTGTGCGTGTGTGCGTTCATAGGGGTGAGTGTATGCGCGTATATATGAGCGCTTGTGTCTGTATTGATGCTAAAAAAAGAGTCATGATGGCTATATTTTCTGATTTTTGTGAAAAGATTCATGAGGTATTCATGGATGACTTCTTCGTCTATGGATCCTCTTTTGATGATTGTTTGATCAACCTTGATCGAGTTTTGCACAGATGCGAAGACACAAGTCTCGTCCTGAATTGGGAAAAGTGTCACTTTATGGTTAATGAAGGCATTGTCTTGGGGCACAAGATCTCCGAGAGAGGTATTGAAGTTGATAAAGCCAAAGTTGATGCTATTGAAAAGATGCCATGTCCCAAGGACATAAAAGGTATAAGAAGTTTCCTTGGTCATGCCAGTTTTTATAGGAGGTTCATTAAGGACTTCTCTAAAATCTCTAGGCCTCCGACTAACTTATTGCAAAAAGATATTCCTTTTATCTTTGATGATGATTGTGTAGAAGCATTTGAAACACTTAAGAAAGCTTTGATCACTGCACCTATTGTTCAGCCACCTGATTGGAATTTACCTTTTGAAATTATGTGCGATGCTAGTGATTATGCTGTAGGGGCTGTTTTAGGGCAAAGAGTCGATAAGAAATTGAATGTTATCCATTATGCTAGCAAGACTCTTGATACTGCCCAGAGAAATTATGCTACCACTGAAAAAGAATTCATAGCAGTTGTGTTTGCATGTGATAAGTTTAGACCTTATATTGTTGATTCCAAAGTTACTATTCACACTGATCATGCTGCTATTAAATACCTTATGGAAAAGAAAGATGCTAAGCCTAGACTCATTAGATGGGTTCTCTTGCTCCAAGAATTTGACTTGCATATTGTTGATAGAAAAGGAGCTGAGAACTCCGTTGCAGACAACTTGTCTAGGCTAGAAAATGTTCTTGATGACCCACTGCCTATTAATGATAGCTTTCCTGATGAACAATTAGCGGTCGTCAATGCTTCTCGTACTGCTCCTTGGTATGCTGATTATGCTAATTACATTGTTGCTAAATATATACCGCCTAGCTTCACATACCAGCAAAATAAAAAGTTCTTTTATAATTTAAGACATTACTTCTGGGATGATCCACACCTTTATAAAGAAGGAGTAGATGGTATTATTAGATGTTGTGTGCCTGAGCATGAATAGGAACAAATCCTACACAATTGTTGTTGGGGAATGTTGTAATTTCAAAAAAATTCCTACGCACGCGCAAGATCATGGTGATGACATAGCAACGAGAGGGGAGAGTGTTGTCCACGTACCCTCGTAGACCGTAAGCAGAAGCGTTATGACAACGCGGTTGATGTAGTCGTACGTCTTCACGATTCGACCGATCCAAGCACCGAACGTACGACACCTCCGTGTTCAGCACACGTTCAGCTCGATGACGTTCCCCGGGCTCCAATCCAGCAAAGCGTCGGGGATGAGTTCCGTCAGCACGACGGCGTGGTGACGATGATGATGTTCTACCGGCGCAGGGCTTCGCCTAAACTCTGCGACGGTATGACCGAGGTGGAATATGGTGGAGGGGGCACCGCACACGGCTAAGGAACGATCCGTAGATCAACTTGTGTCTCCTAGGGGTGCCCCTTCCCCTGTATATAAAGGGGGAGAGGAGGAGGGGGCCGGCCAAGGGGAGAGGCGCGCCCTAGGGGGGGCAATCCTACTCCAAGTAGGTTCCCCCCCCCCTTTCCTATTAGGAGTAGGAGAGGGAAGGAAGAGAGGGGAGGGAAGAAGGAAGGGGGGGGGCCTCCCAATTCATATTGGGCTTGGGGGGGGCACGCCCCCTCCTTTGCTCCTTCTCCCTCCTTTCCACTAAGGCCCAATAAGGCCCATATACTTACCGGGGGGTTCCGGTAACCTCCCGGAGCTCCGGTATATTCCCAATCTCATCCGGAACCTTTCCGGTATCCAAATATATCCGTCCAATATATCAATCTTTATGTCTCGACCATTTCGAGACTCCTCGTCATGTCCGTGATCACATCCGGGACTCCGAACAAACATCGGTACATCAAAACTTATAAACTCATAACAAAACTATCATCGTAACATTAAGCGTGTGGACCCTACGGGTTCGAGAACTATGTAGACATGACCTAGAACTATTCTCGGTCAATAACCAATAGCGGAACCTGGATGTCCATATTGGTTCCTACATATTCTACGAAGATCTTTATCGGTCAAACCGCATAACAACATACGTTGTTCCCTTTGTCATCGGTATGTTACTTGCCCGAGATTCGATCCTCGGTATCCAATACCTAGTTCAACCTCGTTACCGGCAAGTCTCTTTACTCGTTCCATAATACATCATTTCATAACTATCTCATTAGTTACAATGCTTGCAAGGCTTAAGTGATGTGTATTACCGAGAGGGCCCAGAGATACCTCTCCGACAATCGGAGTGACAAAACCTAATCTCGAATTATGCCAACTCAACATGTACCTTTGGAGACACCTGTAGAGCACCTTTATAATCACCCAGTTACGTTGTGACGTTTGGTAGCACACAAAGTGTTCCTCCGGTAAACGGGAGTTGCATAATCTCATAGTTACAGGAACATGTATAAGTCATGAAGAAAGCAATAGCAACATACTAAACGATCAAGTGCTAGGCTAACGGAATGGGTCATGTCAATCACATCATTCTCCTAATGATGTGATCCCGTTAATCAAATTACAACTCATTTGTCCATGGCTAGGAAACATAACCATCTTTAATAAACGAGCTTGTCAAGTAGAGGCATACTACTGACACTATGTTTGTCTATGTATTCACACATGTATTATGTTTCCGGTTAATACAATTCTAGCATGAATAATAAACATTTATCATGATATAAGGAAATAAATAATAACTTTATTATTGCCTCTAGGGCATATTTCCTTCAGTCTCCCACTTGCACTAGAGTCAATAATCTAGTTCACATTATCATGTGATTCAACACCAATATTCACATCTGTATGTGATTAACACCCATAGTTCACATCGTCATGTGATCAACAACCAAAGGGTTTACTAGAGTCAATAATCTGGTTCACATCGCTATGTGATTAACACCCAAAAGAGTACTAAGGTATGATCATGTTTTGCTCGTGAGAGGAGTTTAGTCAACAGGTCTGTCACATTCAGAGCCGTATGTATTTTGCAAATATTCTATGTCTACAATGCTCTGCATGGAGCTACTCTAGCTAATTACTCCCACTTTGAATATGTATCCAGATTGAGACTTAGAGTCATCTGGATCAGTGTAAAAAATTTGCACCGATGTAACTTTTACGACGGATTCTTTTATCACCTCCATAATCGTGAAACATCTCCTTAGTTCTCACTAAGGATATTCTTGACCGCTGTCCAGTGATCTACTCTTAGATCAAAATTGTATTCCTTTGTCAAACTCAGAGCAAGGTATACAATAGGTCTGGTTCACAGCATAGCATACTTTATAGAACCTATGACTGAGGCATAGGGAATGAATTTTCATTCTCTTTCTATTTTCTGCCATGGTCGGGTCTTGAGTCTTACTCAACTTCATACCTTGCAACACAGGCAAGAACTCTTTCTTTGACTGTTCCATTTTGAACTTCTTCAAAAAAATTATCAAGGTATGTACTCATTGAAAAACTTATCAAGCGTCTTGATCTATCTATATAGATCTTGATGCTCAATGTGTAAGCAGCTTCACCGAGGTCTTTCTTTGAAAAACTCCTTTCAAACACTCCTTTATGCTTTCCAGAAAATTCTACATCATTTCCAATTAATAATATGTCATTCAGATATACTTATCAGAAATGCTGTAGTGCTCCCACTCACTTTCTTGTAAATACAGGTCTTTCCAAAAGTCTGTATAAAACCATATGCTTTGATCAACTCATCAAAGCGTATATTCCAACTCTGAGATGCTTGCATCAGTCCATTGATGGATTGCTGGAGCTTGCACACTTTGTTAGCATCTTTAGGATTGACAAAAACTTTCTGGTTGCATCATATACAACTCTTCTTTAATAAATCCATTAAGGAATGCAGTTTAGACATCCATTTGCCAGATTTCATAAAATGTGGCAATTGCTAACATGATTCAGACAGACTTAAGCTTCGGTATGAGTGAGAAAATCTCATCGTATTCAACACCTTGAACTTGTTGAAAACATTTTGCAACAAGTCGAGCTTAGTAGATAGTAACACTACTATCAGTGTCCGTCTTCCTCTTGAAGATCCATTTATTTAACATGGCTTGCTGATCATCGAGCAAGTCAATCAAAGTCCATACTTTGTTCTCATACATGGATCATATCTCAGATTTTATGGCCTCAAGCCATTTCGTGGAATCTGGGCTCATCATCGCTTCCTCATAGTTCCTAGGTTCATCATGGTCTAGTAACATGACTTCCAGAACATGATTACCGCACCACTCTGGTACGGATCTTACTCTGGAATACCTACGAGGTTTGGTAGCAACTTGATCTGAAGTTTCATGATCATCATCATTAACTTCCTCACTAATTAGTGTATGAATCACTGGAACTGATTTCTGTGATGAACTACTTTCCAATAAGGGAGCAGGTATAGTTACCTCATCAAGTTCTACTTTCCTCCCACTCACTTCTTTCGAGAGAAACTCCTTCTCTAGAAAGGATCCATCTTAGCAACAAATAACTTGCCTTCGGATCTGTGATAGAAGGTGTACCCAATAGTTTCCTTTGGGTATTCTATGAAGACGCACTTCTCCGATTTGGGTTCGAGCTTATCAGGTTGAAAAAACTTTTTCATATAAGCATCGCAACTCCAAACTTTAAGAAACTACAGCTTAGGTTTACTGCTAAACCATAGTTCATACGGTGTCGTCTCAACGGATTTAGATGGTGCCCTATTAAACGTGAATGCAGCTGTCTCTAATGTATAACCCCAAAACGATAGTGGTAAAACCGATAAGAGACATCATAGATCGCACCATATCTAATAAAGTACTGTTATGATGTTCGGACACACCATTAAGTTGTGGTGTTCCAGGTGGCATGAGTTTGTGAAACTATTCCATATTGTTTTAATTGAAGACCAAACTCGTAACTCAAATATTTGTCTCCGCGATCAAACTGCAGAAACTTTATTTTCTTGTTACGATGATTCTCCACTTCACTCTGAAATTCTTTGAACTTTTCAAATGTTTCAGACTTGTGATTCATTAAGTAGATATACTCATATCTGCTCAATTCATCTTGTGAAGGTCAGAAAATAACGATACCCGCCACGAGCATCAACACTCATTGGACCGCATACATCGGTATGTATTATTTCCAATAAGTCACTAGCTCGTTCCATTGTTCCGGAGAACGGAGTTTTAGTCATCTTGCCCAAAAAGCACGATTCGCAAGCATCAAATGATTCATAACCAAGAGATTCCAAAAATCTATCTTTATGGAGTTTCTTCATGCGCTTTACACCGATATGACCCAAACGGCAGTGCCACATATAAGTTGCACTATCATTATCAACTTTGCATCTTTTGGCATCAATATTATTAATATGTGTATCACTACGATCGAGATCCAATAAAATATTTTCATTGGGTGTATGACCATCAAAGGTTTTATTCATGTAAACAGAACAACAATTATTCTTTGATTTTAAATGAATAACCGTATCGCAATAAACATGATCAAATCATATTCATGCTCAACACAAACGCCAAATAACATTTATTTAGGTTTAACACTAATCCCGAAAGTATAGGGAGTGTGCGATGATGATCATATCAATCTTGGAACCACTTCCAATACACATCATCACTTCACCCTCAACCAGTCTCTGTTTAT
Source organism: Triticum dicoccoides (assembly GCF_002162155.2). Taxonomy (NCBI): domain Eukaryota; kingdom Viridiplantae; phylum Streptophyta; class Magnoliopsida; order Poales; family Poaceae; genus Triticum; species Triticum dicoccoides. Next base: position 83,785,080 of record NC_041393.1, on the reverse strand, counting down.
TCTGTAACTCCTGATTCAAGTCACTGATTTTTAGCAACCGAACAAGTATCAAATACTCAGGGGCTACTATAAACACTAGTAAGGTACACATCAATAACCTGTATATCAAATATACCCTTGTTCACTATGCCATCCTTCTTATCCACCAAATATTTAGGGTATTTCCGTTTCCAGTGACCATTTCCTTTGCAGTGTAAGCACTCAGTTTCAGGCTTTGGTTCAGCTTTGGGCTTCTTCGCGGGAGTGACAACTTGCTTGCCATTCTACTTGAAGTTCCCTTTCTTTCCCTTTGCCCTTTTCTTGAAACTAGTGGTCTTGTCAATCATCAACACTTGATGCTCTTTTCTTGATTTCTACCTTCGTCGATTTCAGCATCACGAAGAGCTCGGGAATCGTTTTCGTCATCCCTTGCATACTATAGTTCATCACAAAGTTCTACTAACTTGGTGATGGTGACTAGAGAATTCTGTCAATCACTATCTTATCTGGAAGATTAACTCCCACTTGATTCAAGCGATTGTAGTACCCAGACAATCTGAGAACATGCTCACTAGTTGAGCGATTCTCCTCCATCTTTTTAGCTATAGAACTTGTTGGAGACTTTATATCTCTCAACTCGGGTATTTGCTTGAAATATTAACTTCAACTCCTGGAACATCTCATATGGTCCATGACGTTCAAAACGTCTTTGAAGTCCCGATTCGAAGCCGTTTAAGCATGGTGCACTAAACTATCAAGTAGTCATGATTTTGAGCTAGCCAAACGTTCATAACGTCTGCATCTGCTCCTACAATAGGTTTGTCACCTAGCGGTGCATTAAGGACATAATTCTTCTGTGCAGCAATGAGGATAAACCTCAGATCACGGATCCAATCCGCATCATTGCTACTAACATATTTCAACACAATTTTCTCTAGGAACATATCAAAATAAACATATGAAAGCAACAACGCAAGCTATTGATCTACAACATAATTTGCAAAATACTACCAGGACTAAGTTCATGATAAATTTAAGTTCAATTAATCATATTACCTAAGAACTCCCACTTAGATAGACATCCCTCTAATCTTCTAAGTGATTACGTGATCCATATCAACTACACCATGTCCGATCGTCATGTGAGATGGAGTAGTTTCAACGGTGAACATCAATATGTTGATCATATCTACTATATGATTCACGCTCGACCTTTCGGTCTCCGTGTTCCGAGGCCATATCTGTATATACTAGGCTCGTCATGTTTAACCTGAGTATTCCGCGTGTGCAACTGTTTTGCACCCGTTGTATTTGAACGTAGAGCCTATCACACCCGATCATCACGTGGTGTCTCAGCACGAAGAACTTTTGCAACGGTGCTTACTTAGGGAGAACACTTCTTGATAATTAGTGAGAGATCATCTTAAAATGCTACCGTCAATCAAAGCAAGATAAGATGCAAAAAGGATAAACATCACATGCAATCAATATAAGTGATATGATATGGCCATCATCATCTTGTGCTTGTGATCTCCATCTCCGAAGCACCATCGTGATCACCATCGTCACCGGCGCGACACCTTGATCTCCATCGTAGCATCGTTGTCGTTTACGCCATCTATTGCTTCTACGACTATCGCTACCGCTTAGTGATAAAGTAAAGCAATTACAGGGCGTTTGCATTTCATACAATAAAGCGACAACCATATGGCTCCTGCCAGTTGCCGATAACTTCGGTTACAAAACATGATCATCTTATACAATAAAATATAGCATCACGTCTTGACCATATCACATCACAACATGCCCTGCAAAAACAAGTTAGACGTCCTCTACTTTGTTGTTGCAAGTTTTACGTGGCTGCTACGGGCTGAGCAAGAACCATTCTTACCTACGCATCAAAAACCACAACGATAGTTTGTCAAGTTAGTGATGTTTTAACCTTCGCAAGGACCGGGCGTAGCCACACTCGGTTCAACTAAAGTTGGAGAAACAAACACCCGCTAGTCACCTATGTGCAAAGCACGGCGGTAAAACCAGTCTCGCGTAAGCATACGCGTAATGTCGGTCCGGGCCGCTTCATCCAACAATACCGCTGAACCAAAGTATGACATGCTGGTAAGCAGTATGACTTGTATCACCCACAACTCACTTGTGTTCTACTCGTGCATATAACATCAACACATAAAACCTAGGCTCGGATGCCACTGTTGGGGAACATAGTAATTTCAAAAAAATTCCTACGCACACGCAAGATCATGGTGATGACATATCAACGAGAGGGGAGAGTGTTATCCACGTACCCTCATAGACCGTAAGCGGAAGCGTTATGACAACGCGGTTGATGTAGTCGTACGTCTTCACGATTCGACCGATCCAAGCACCGAACATACGGCACCTCCGTGTTCAGCACACGTTCAGCTCGATGACGTTCCCCGGGCTCCAATCCAGCAAAGCGTCGGGGATGAGTTCCGTCAGCACGACGGCGTGGTGACGATGATGATGTTCTACCGGCGCAGGGCTTCGCCTAAACTCCGCGACGATATGACCGAGGTGGAATATGGTGGAGGGGGGCACCACACACGGCTAAGGAACGATCCGTTGATCAACTTGTGTCTCCTAGGGGTGCCCCCTTCCCTCGTATATAAAGGGGGAGAGGAGGAGGGGGCCGGCCAAGGGGAGAGGCGCGCCCTAGGGGGGGCAATCCTACTTCAAGTAGGTTTGGCCCCCCCTTTCCTATTAGGAGTAGGAGAGGGAAGGAAGAGAGGGGAGGGAAGAAGGAAAGGGGGGGGCCCTCCCAATTCGGATTGGGCTTGGGGGGGCGCCCCCTCCTTTGCTCCTTCTCCCTCCTTTCCACTAAGGCCCAATAAGGCCCATATACTTACCGGGGGGTTCCGGTAACCTCCCGGAGCTCCGGTATATTCCCAATCTCATCCGGAACCTTTTTGGTATCCAAATATATCCGTCCAATATATCAATCTTTATGTCTCGACCATTTCGAGACTCCTCGTCATGTCCGTGATCACATCCGGGACTCCCAACAAACTTCGGTACATCAAAACTTATAAACTCGTAATAAAACTGTCATCGTAACGTTAAGCGTGCGGACCCTACGGGTTCGAGAACTATGTAGACATGACCTAGAACTATTCTCGGTCAATAACCAATAGCGGAACCTGGATGTCCATATTGGTTCCTACATATTCTACGAAGATCTTTATCGGTCAAACCGCATAACAACATACGTTGTTCCCTTTGTCATCGGTATGTTACTTGCCTAAGATTCGATCGTCGGTATCCAATACCTAGTTCAACCTCGTTACCGGCAAGTCTCTTTACTCGTTCTGTAATACATCATTTCATAACTAGCTCATTAGTTACAATGCTTGCAAGGCTTAAGTGATGTGTATTACCGAGAGGGCCTAGAGATACCTCTCCGACAATCGGAGTGACAAAACCTAATCTCAAATTATGCCAACTCAACATGTACCTTTGGAGACACCTGTAGAGCACCTTTATAATCACCCAGTTACGTTGTGACGTTTGGTAGCACACAAAGTGTTCCTCCGGTAAACGGGAGTTGCATAATCTCATAGTTACAGGAACATGTATAAGTCATGAAGAAAGCAATAGCAACATACTAAACGATCAAGTGCTAGGCTAACGGAATGGGTCATGTCAATCACATCATTCTCCTAATGATGTGATCCCGTTAATCAAATTACAACTCATTTGTCCATGGCTAGGAAACATAACCATCTTTAATAAACGAGCTAGTACGGTAGAGGCATACTAGTGACACTATGTTTGTCTATGTATTCACACATGTATTATGTTTCCGGTTAATACAATTCTAGCATGAATAATAAACATTTATCATGATATAAGGAAATAAATAATAACTTTATTATTGCCTCTAGGGCATATTTCCTTCAATTGTCACTCTGAATCCTATGGAGGACACCACGCTGGAGATAGAACTGCACACAAGGTACTACAATCTGGTTTTTATTGGCCTACTCTTTTCAAAGATGCTCGTAAGTTTGTCGTATCTTGTGATGAATGTCAAAGAATAGGTAACATCAGTAGACGTCAAGAAATGCCTATGAATTATTCTCTTGTTATTGAACCGTTTGATGTTTGGGGCTTTGATTATATGGGACCTTTTCCTGCCTCCAATGGTTATACACATATTTTAGTTGTTGTTGATTATGTTACTAAGTGGGTAGAATCTATTCCAACTAGTAGTGCTGATCATAACACTTCTATTAAAATGCTTAAAGAAGTTATTTTTCCGAGGTTTGGAGTCCCTAGATATCTCATGACTGATGGTGGTTCACACTTTATTCATGGTGCTTTCCGTAAGATGCTTGCTAAGTATGATGTTAATCATAGAATTGCATCTCCTTATCACCCACAGTCTAGTGGTCAAGTAGAGTTGAGCAATAGAGAGCTCAAATTAATTTTGCAAAAGACTGTGAATAGATCTAGAAAGAATTGGTCCAAAAAACTTGATGATGCATTATGGGCCTATAGGACTGCATACAAAAATCCTATGGGTATGTCTCCATATAAGATGGTTTATGGAAAAGCATGTCATTTACCTCTTGAACTTGAACATAAAGCATATTGTGCTATTAAAGAGCTTAATTATGACTTCAAACTTGCCGGTGAGAAAAGGTTATTTGATATTAGCTCACTTGTTGAATGGAGAACCCAAGCATATGAGAATGCTAAGCTTTTCAAAGAAAAAGTCAAACGCTGGCATGATAAGAGGATACAAAAGCGTGAGTTTAACGTAGGAGATTATGTGTTATTGTTCAACTCTCGTTTAAGATTTTTTGCAGGAAAACTTCTCTCAAAATGGGAAGGTCCCTACGTTATCGAGGAGGTCTATCGTTCTGGTGCTATAAAAATCAACAACTTTGAAGGCACAAATCCGAGGGTGGTAAACGGTCAAAGAATTAAACATTATATTTTAGGTAATCCTATCAATGTTGAAACTAATATTATTGAAACCATAACCCCTGAGGAATACATAAGAGACACTTTCTAGGACGTTCCAGACTCCGAAAAGGCATAGGTACGTGGTACGGTAAGTAAACCGACTCCAAAACAACTCTAATGGCTATTTTCATCAGTTTTGGATTATTTTAGGATTTTAGGAAGAAAGAAGTAGTCCGAGAGGGACACGAGGCTCCCACGAGAGAGGAGGGCGCGCCCCCCTTGTAGGGCGCGCCCCCCTGTCTCGTGGGCACCTCGTGTACCTCCCGGACTCCGTTTTCTTGTATGTTATGTATTTTGGTCGGTAAAAATTCATTATATATACTCCTAAAGGTTTTGACCACTGTATCACGCGAATATCCTCTGTTTTTGTTTCGAGCTATTTCTATTTCAGATCTAGAGCATCATGTCGTCTTCAAGCGCTCCCAAGGACAACTTTTTCGAGAGGATTATCAACCCATATCTTGCAGAGGTGCTGCATCACCCTCAAACCATTGAGATGCATGAGGGGGTGTTGCACATCCGCGATGTGGAAGGACCAAGGCGTACCGGGAGCGTGGAGACAAAGCTCGAAGCCATGGAACAAGAAGTTTTCAAGTGTCAAGGGATGGTGGAGCGTGGACCCAATGCCAACCAGATGATGATCACGGAGTTCACCAACAACCACAAGCTGGATGCCAAAGTCATTGGGGAGACCATCTTCAAGCTTCAAGAGAAAATCGAGCACCTCCAGGCCCAGATTTATGACCTGCAAAACCGGAACTGTGAGTATGAATATAGGTTCAAGCGAATGAGTTTGGCTGCAGAGTTAAGGATCCCAGAGACTCGATCATCCTTTTATGATGGAGAGCCTATGCCTTGGAAGACGGACGACAAGTCTACTTCATCAACAACTCCTACTTCACCACCTCCGAAGAAATAATCACATGGGTATGGGCACTCCCCTTGGCAACTGCCAAGCTTGGGGGAGGTGCCCCGGTAATGTATCACCATCACACTCCTATCTTTATGGCTTTATTTAGTTCGATCCTTTTAGTAGTATCTTGATCTATTAGTTCGAAGTTTTTAATATCAAGTAGTTTTGAGTTTTTCGTTGTGATCTCTTTATGTAATCGAGTCCGTGTGCTATCTATAATAAAGATTAGTGTTGAGTCAAGGGCTTTGCTATGTTGCTATGATCTTGAGAAAGTAGTAAGAACAAAAGAGTTCATATTGATCTTATGGATAGTGATAACTTCACACATAGAAAGTATGAGGCATAAAAATTGTTGAGAGTTGATGAATGTAGCCTTGGTCATCGTTGCAATTAATAGGAAGTAATAAGGAAAGAGGGGTTCACATATAAATATATTATCTTGGACATCTTTTATGATTGTGAAGCACTCATTAAGTATGACATGCTAAAAGAGTTGACGTTGGACAAGGAAGAAAACGTAATGGTTTATGTTTTTTGACATCTCAGTTAAAGTATATTGTCATTGACCTTCCAAACTTGTTGAGCTTGCCTTTCCCCCTCATACTAGCCAAATTTCTTGCACCAAGTAGAGATACTACTTGTGCTTCCAAATTTCCTTAAACCCAGTTTTGCCCTGGGAGTCCACCACACCTACCTATGGATTGAGTAAGATCCTTCAAGTAAGTTGTCATCGGTGCAAGCAATAAAAATTGCTCTCTAAATATGCATGACTTATTAGTGCAGAGAAACTAAGCTTTGTACGAACTTGTTGTGGAAGTAATAAAAGCGACACATTGCATAATAAAGGTCCAGATACAAGGGGCAATATAAAGTGACGTTCTTTTGCATTAAGATTTTGTGTATCCAACCCTAAAAGCGCATGACAACCTCTGCTTCCCTCTGCGAAGGGCCTATCTTTTACTTTATGTTTTACTTTATGCTCGAGTCAAGGTGATCCTCACCTTTCCCTTTTTCATTTTTTTCCTTTGGCAAGCTCCTCGTGTTTGAAAGATCATGATACATATATCCAATTGGATGTAAGTTCGCATAGGCTATTATTGTTGACATCACCTAAAGGTGAATCTGTTGGGAGGCAACACAATAAGCCCCTATCTTTCTCATCGTCTGGCTGAAACTTTATAACCACAAGTATTGCGTAAGTGTTAACAATTATAGGAGACTACGAGATGGTTGAGTATGTGAGCTTGCTGAAAAGCTCTATTATTGACTCTTTCTGATATTACGATAAATTGCAATTGCTTCAGTGACTGAGATTATAGTTTGTTAGTTCCCAATGAAGTCTTTGAACCATACTTGACATTGTGAATTGCTTATTACTTGAACATAGGAAATCATATGGCAAAATCCATATATGTTGCTGTTATTAGAAGGATCATGATGCCCTCATGTCCGTATTTTATTTTTATCGACACCTCTATCTCTAATCATGTGGACATATTTTTCGATTTCGGCTTCCGCTTGAGGACAAGCGAGGTCTAAGCTTGGGGGAGTTGATACGTCCATTTTGCATCATGCTTTTATATCAATATTTATTGCATTATGGGCTGTTATTACACATTATATCTCAATACTTATGGATATTCTCTCTTATTTTACAAGGTTTACCATGAAGAGGGGGGATGCCGGCAGCTGGAATTCTGGTTGGAAAAGGAACAAACGTTGGAAACCTATTCTGCACAACTCCAAAAGACCTGAGAATCCACGAAACAACTTTTTAGATTTAATAAGATTTTTTGGACAAAAGAAATAGGCCAGTGGGCCCACACCCTGTCTAGGAGACAGGGGGGCGCGCCCCCCCTAGGGCGCGACCCCCTATCTCATGGGCCCCCTGGTGGGCTTCAGGCGTCCATCTTCTGCTATATGAAGGGTTTTCCCCTGGAAAAAATCATGGGCAAGCTTACGGGGCGAAACTCCGCCGCCACGAGGCGGAACCTTGGCGGAATCAATCTAGGGCTCTGGCGGAGCTGTTCTGCCGGGGACACTTCCCTCCGGGAGGGGGAAATCATCACCAATGTCATCACCAATGATGCTCTCATTGGGAGGGGGTGAATCACCATCAACATCTTCACGAGCACCATCTCATCTCAAAACCCTAGTTCATCTCTTGTATCAACCTTGTATCAAAACCACAAATTGGTACCTGTGGGTTGCTAGTAGTGTTGATTACTCCTTGTAGTTGATGCTATTTGGTTTACTTGGTGGAAGATCATATGTTCAGATCCTTCATGCATATTATTGCCCCTCTGATTATGAACATGAATATGCTTTTTGAGTAGTTACGTTTGTTCCTGAGGACATGGGTGAAGTCTTGCTATTAGTAGTCATGTGAATTTGGTATTCGTTCGATATTTTCATGAGATGTATGTTGTCTCTCCTCTAGTGGTGTTATGTGAACGTCGACTACATGACACTTCCCCATTATTTGGGCCTAGAGGAAGGCATAGGGAAGTAATAAGTAGATGATGGGTTGTTAGAGTGACAGAAGCTTAAACTCTAGGTTATGCGTTGCTTCATTAGGGGTTGATATGGACCCATATGTTTAATGATGTGGTTACGTTTACCTTAATACTCCTTTTTGTAGTTGCGGATGCTTGCAATAGGGGTTAATCATAAGTGGGATGCTTGTCCATGTTAGGGCAGTACCCAAGTGACGGTCCACCCACATATCAAATTATCAAAGTATCGAACGTGAATCTTATGAACGTGATGAAAACTAGCTTGACGATAATTCCCAATGTGTCCTCGGGAGCTCCTTCTTCATTATTAGAATTTGTCCTGGCTTATCCTTTGCTACATAAAGGATTGGGCCACCTTGCTGCACTTTATTTACTTTATTTACTTTTTGCTCGTTACTATTTATCTTATCACAAAAATATCTATCACCTACTATTTCAGTGCTTGCAGAGAAAACCTTACTGAAAACTGCTTATCATTTCCTTCTACTCCTCGTTGGGTTCGACACTCTAACTTATCAAAAGGACTATGATATATCCCCTACACTTGTGGGGCATCAAGGCCCAAAGATTGCAAAAGAATGATATGCCACAAAGACATAACAAAGAGAGAAACAAGCAATCAAGCAATCAAAAGATACCAATTGAAGCAAGCAATCAAAGGATATAAATTGAACCAACTAGACCAAAGATCCTATGAGCCACATGAATGAAGGATATTATGATATGAGACGAGGAGTGTTCTAAAGAAACTAGAGAAGCTCCCCATGATTTGTGCACAAATAAGAATGTTTTGTAATTGGATACAAAGTGCACAAAATAGGATCATAGCTCCCCCAAAATCAATAGAAACTTACAACAAGTGCAAGTGGGCAAATAGGAGACAAAGCCTAGCACTTGCAACAAGCACATGGTTGAGCAACATGTAATAGAGGCAACTAAGAATAGGCTAAACCAAAACCAATGTGTGTGAGTCAATGCAATGTACTTGAGAAGACTAATGTACGAATGAGCATTAAGCATCAAAATAGTCTTAAACGAATGAGATACACGGTGCAAGGCATGTCATTCCCACACACAACTAGCGAACGGGTTCACAAGCTCACTAATACGCATATAAAGAACCTATGCTTGTGACAACCCATGGTGAAGATAGAAAATGAAAGCCTCATCAAGATGAGGGATACTAATTAAGATGGCAAAGGCCTCGGTCAAGACAAGCATGAGGAAAAAGATCTTCACCACAAAAGAGTGCATCAAGATGCAACGAGATAAGACCCGCACTCAAGACAAGATCTTTCACGGAGCCACCAAAGAAATAACAAAAGAAAGACAAGGTGGACGTGAAAGAAAGGATATCATCTAGAGATGTAATTTCTCTCAGGTGTATAAGGTTCTAGGTAGACGAAATCATGATGATATATGTCTACAAAGAAGGGTGTACACCCTACATAGTTACAACACGAAGGAATAAGATATTGATACGTCCATTTTGCATCATGCTTTTATATCAATATTTATTGCATTATGGGCTGTTATTACACATTATATCTCAATGCTTATGGCTATTCTCTCTTATTTTACAAGGTTTACCATGAAGAGGGGGAATGCCGGCAGCTGGAATTCTGGCTGGAAAAGGAGCAAACGTGGGAAACCTATTCTGCACAACTCCAAAAGACCTGAGACTCCACGAAACAACTTTTTGGATTTATTAAGAAATTATGAGCAAAAAAATAGGCCAGGGGGCCCACACCCTATCTAGGAGACAGGGGGCGCGCACCCCTATCTCCTGGGCCCCCTGGTGGGTTTCCGGCGGCCATCTTCTCCTATATCAAGGGTTTTGTCCTGGAAAAATTCGTGGGCAAGCTTACGGGACGAAACTCCGCCGCCACGAGGCGGAACCTTGGCGGAATCAATCTAGGGCTCTGGCGGAGCTGTTCTGCCGGGGACACTTCCCTCCGGGAGGGGGAAATCATCACCAACGTCATCACCAATGATCCTCTCATCGGGAGGGGGTCAATCTCCATCAACATCTTCACCAACACCATCTCATCTCAAAACCCTAGTTCATCTCTTGTATCCAATCTTGTATCAAAACCACAAATTGGTACCTGTGGGTTGCTAGTAGTGTTGATTACTCCTTGTAGTTGATACTAATTGGTTTACTTGGTGGAAGATCATATGTTCAGATCCTTCATGCATATTATTACACCTCTGATTATGAACATGAATATGCTTTGTGAGTAGTTACGTTTGCTCCTGAGGACATGGGTGAAGTCTTGCTATTAGTAGTCATGTGAATTTGGTATTCGTTCGATATTTTGATGAGATGTATGTTGTCTCTCCTCTAGTGGTGTTATGTGAACGTCGACTACATGACACTTCACCATTATTTGGGACTAGAGGAAGGCATAGGGAAGTAATAAGTAGATGATGGGTTGCTAGAGTGACAGAAGCTTAAACCCTAGTTTATGCGTTGCTTCGTTAGGGGTTGATATGGACCCATATGTTTAATGCTGTGGTTAGGTTTACCTTAATACCCCTTTTTGTAGTTGTGGATGCTTGCAATAGGGGTTAATCATAAGTGGGATGCTTGTCCATGTTAGGGCAGTACCCAAGTGCCGGTCCACCCACATATCAAATTATCAAAGTACCGAACGCGGATCTTATAAAGGTGAGGAAAACTAGCTTGACGATAACTCCCAATGTGTCCTCGGGAGCTTCTTCCTCATTATTAGAATTTGTCCAGGCTTATCCTTTGCTACATAAAGGATTGGACCACCTTGCTGCACTTTACTTACTTTTTGCTTGTTACTATTTATCTTATCACAGAACTATCTATTACCTACTATTTCAGTGCTTGCAGAGAAAACCTTACTGAAAACCGCTTATCATTTCCTTCTGCTCCTCGTTGGGTTCGATACTCTTACTTATCGAAAGGACTACGATAGATCCCCTACACTTGTGGGTCATCAAGACTCTTTTCTGGCGCCGTTGCAGGGGAGCGTAGCGCTCTTGGTGAGTGGAACTTGGTAAGGAAACATTTATATAGTGTGCTTAAATTTTCTGTTACTTGTCACTATGGAAACTAATCCTTTGAGTGGCTTGTTTGGGGTATCTTCACCCCAACAAGAAGAGAAAAGAGATGCTCCTCAACCTACTGAACCTTATGAAAATATTCACTTTGAGATTCCTTCGGGTATGATAGAAAAACTGCTAGCTAATCCTTTTGCAGTAGACAGAACATTGCATCCCGATTTACACCTTATCTTTGTGGATGAAGTTTGTGGATTATTTAAGCTTGCAGGTATTACCGATGATGTTGTCAAAAGGAAGGTCTTCCCTTTATATTTGAAGGGAGATGCAATGACATGGTATAGGCTATGTGATGATACGAGATCTTGGAATTATAAGCGATTGAACTTGGAATTTCACCAGAAGTTCTATCCTATGCATCTTGTTCATCGTGATCATAATTACATATATAATTTCTGGCCTCGCGAAGGAGAAAGCATCGCTCAAGCTTGGGGGAGGCTTAAGTCAATGTTGTATTCATGCCCCAATCATGAGCTCTCTCGGGAAATGATTATTCAGAATTTTTATGCTCGGCTTTCTCTTGATAATCGCAATTTGCTCGATACTTCCTGTGCTGGTTCCTATATGCCGAAGACTATTGATTTCAAATGGGACTTATTGGAAATAATTAAATGCAACTCTGAAGATTGGGGTTCCGACGATGGTAAGGAGTCAGGTATGACACCTAAGTTTGATTGTGTTAAATCTTTTATGGATACCGATGCTTTCCGTGGATTTAGCTCTAAGTATGGACTTGACTCTGAGATAGTAGCTACTTTCTGTGAAACTTTTGCTACTCACGTTGATCTCCCTAAAGAGAAGTGGTTTAAATATAATGCTCCTGTTGAAGTGAAAGTAGTTGCACCTATTACAGTCGAAGAGAAGACTATTACATATAGTGATCCTATTATTCCTGCTGCTTATGTTGAAAAACCTCCTTTTCCTGTTAGGATAAAAGATCATGTTAAAGCTTCGACTATTGTTCGTAAGAGTAATACTAGGACCTATACACCTCCTGAGCAAATTAATGTTGAACCTGGTATTGCTATGATTAAAGATCTCTTGGATGAGGATTTAGATGGGCATGTTATCTCTTTCTTGGGTGAAAATGCTAATATTGCTAGACCCTATACTAAGACACGTAGACCTGTTGTAGGCACGCCTGTTATTTCTGTTAAAATAGGAGATCATTGTTATCATGGTTTATGTGATATGGGTGCTAGTGCTAATGCGATGCCTTATGATCTTTATAAAGAAATTATGCACGATATTGCACCTGTTGAATTAGAAGATATTGATGTTACTATTAAGCTTGCCAACAGGGACACCATTAAACCTATTGGGATTGTTAGAGATGTTGAAGTCTTGTGTGGGAAGATTAAATACCCTGCTGATTTTCTTGTTCTTGGTTCCCCACAAGATGATTTTTGTCCCATTATTTTTGGTAGACCCTTCTTGAATACTGCTAGTGCTAAGATTGATTGTGAAAAGAATATTGTCACTGTTGGCTTAGATGGTATGTCTCATGAGTTTAATTTCGCTAAGTTTAATAGACAACATCATGAAAAGGAACCATCTAGTAAGGATGAAATTATTGATCTTGCTTCCATTGTTGTTCCTCCAACTGATCTGTTAGAACAATATTTGCTAGACCATGAAAACAATATGTTTATGAAGGAAAGGGAAGAAATAGATGAAGTGTTCCTTAAACAAGAACCTATGCTGAAACATAATCTTCCCATTGAAATTCTTGGGGATCCCCCTGCACTCAAGGGTGATCCCGTGTTTGAAATCAAACCATTACCTGATAATCTTAAGTATGCTTATCTTGATGAAAAAGAAATATATCCTGTTATTATTAGTGCTAACCTTTCAGAGAAAGAAGAAGAAAGATTATTGAAAACTCTAAAGAAGCACCGAGCTGCTATTGGATATACCCTGGATGATCTTAAGGGCATTAGTCCCACATTTTGTCAACACAAAATTTCAGTGGAGAAAGATGCCAAACCAGTTAGAGATCCTCAAAGACGATTAAATCCCAAAATGAAAGAAGTGGTAAGAAAGGAGATACTAAAACTCCTCGAGGCGGGTATTATTTATTCCGTTGCTGATAGTGAATGGGTAAGCCCTGTCCATTGTGTCCCTAAAAAGGGAGGTATTACCGTTGTTCCTAATGATAAAGATGAATTGATCCCGCAAAGAATTATTACAGGCTATAGGATGGTAATTGATTTCCGTAAGTTAAATAAAGCTACTAAGAAAGATCATTACCCTTTACCTTTTATTGATCAAATGCTAGAAAGGCTATCCAAACACACACATTTTTGCTTTCTAGATGGTTATCCTGGCTTCTCTCAGATACCTGTATCAGCAGGGGATCAATCTAAAACTACTTTTACATGTCATTTTGGTACTTTTGCTTATAGACGTATGCCTTTTGGTTTATGTAATGCACCTGCTACCTTTCAAAGATGCATGATGGCTATATTTTCTGATTTTTGTGAAAAGATTTGTGAGGTATTCATGGTTGACTTCTCCGTCTATGGATCCTCTTTTGATGATTATTTGAGCAACCTTGATCGATTTTGCAGAGATGCGAAGACACAAGTCTGGTCCTGAATTGGGAAAAGTGTCACTTTGTGGTTAATGAAGGCATTGTCTTGGGGCACAAAATCTCCGAGAGAGGTATTGAAGTTGATAAAGCCAAAGTTGATGCTATTGAAAAGATGCCATGTCCCAAGGACATAAATGATATAAGAAGTTTCCTTGGTCATGCCGGTTTTTATAGGAGGTTCATTAAGGACTTTTCTAAAATCTCTAGGCCTCTGACTAACTTATTGCAAAAAGATATTCCTTTTATCTTTGATGATGATTGTGTAGAAGCATTTGAAACACTTAAGAAAGCTTTGATCACTGCACCTATTGTTCAGCCACCTGATTGAAATTTACCTTTTGAAATTATGTGTGATGCTAGTGAGTATGCTGTAGGGGCTGTTTTAGGGCAAAGAATCGATAAGAAATTGAATGTTATCCATTATGCTAGCAAGACTCTTGATACTGCCCAGAGAAATTATGCTACGACTGAAAAAGAATCCTTAGCAGTTGTGTTTGCATGTGATAAGTTTAGACCTTATATTGTTGATTCCAAAGTTACTATTCACACTGATCATGCTGCTATTAAATACCTTATGGAAAAGAAAGATGCGAAGCCTAGACTGATTAGATGGGTTCTCTTGCTCCAAGAATTTGACTTGCATATTGTTGATAGAAAAGGAGCTAAGAACCCCATTGCACACAACTTGTCTAGGCTAGAAAATGTTCTTGATGACCCACTGCCTATTAATAATAGCTTTCCTGATGAACAATTAGCGGTCGTCAATGCTTCTCGTACTGCTCCTTGGTATGCTGATTATGCTAATTACATTGTTGCTAAATATATACCGCCTAGTTTCACGTACCAGCAAAAGAAAAAGTTCTTTTATGATTTAAGACATTACTTCTGGGATGATCCACACCTTTATAAAGAAGGAGTAGATGGTATTATTAGACGTTGTGTGCCTGAGCATGAACAGGAACAAATCCTACGCAAGTGTCACTCTGAATCCTATGGAGGACACCACGCTGGAGATAGAACTGCACACAAGGTACTACAATCTGGTTTTTATTGGCCTACTCTTTTCAAAGATGCTCGTAAGTTTGTTGTATCTTGTGATGAATGTCAAAGAATAGGCAACATGAGATACGTCAAGAAATGCCTATGAATTATTCTCTTTTTATTGAACCGTTTGATGTTTGGGGCTTTGATTATATGGGACCTTTTCCTGCCTCCAATGGTTATACACATATTTTAGTTGTTGTTGATTACGTTACTAAGTGGGTAGAAGCTATTCCAACAAGTAGTGCTGATCATAACACTTCTATTAAAATGCTTAAAGAAGTTATTTTTCCGAGGTTTGGAGTCCCTAGATATCTTTTGACTGATGGTGGTTCACACTTTATTCATGGTGCTTTCCGTAAGATGCTTGCTAAGTATGATGTCAATCATAGAATCGCATCTCCTTATCACCCGCAGTCTAGTGGTCAAGTAGAGTTGAGAAATAGAGAGCTCAAATTAATTTTGCAAAAGACTATGAATAGATCTAGAAAGAATTGGTCCAAAAAACTTGATGATGCATTATGGGCCTATAGAACTGGATACAAAAAACCTATGGGTATGTCTCCATATAAAATGGTTTATGGAAAAGCATGTCATTTACCTCTTGAACTTGAACATAAAGCATATTGGGCTATTAAAGAGCTTAATTATGACTTCAAACTTGCCGGTGAGAAAAGGTTATTTGATATTAGCTCACTTGTTGAATGGAGAACCCAAGCATATGAGAATGCTAAGCTTTTCAAAGAAAAAGTCAAACGCTGGCATGATAAGAGGATACAGAAGCGTGAGTTTAACGTAGGAGATTATGTGTTATTGTTCAGCTCTCGTTTAAGATTTTTGCAGGAGAACTTCTCTCAAAATGGGAAGGTCCCTACGTTATCGAGGAGATCTATCATTCTGGTGCTATAAAAATCAACAACTTTGAAGGCACAAATCCGAGGGTGGTAAACGGTCAAAGAATTAAACATTATATTTTAGGTAATCCTATCAATGTTGAAACTAATATTATTGAAACCATAACCCCTGAGGAATACATACGCGACACTTTCCAGAACGTTCTAGACTCTGAAAAGGCATAGGTACGTGGTACGGTAAGTATACCAACTCCAAAACAACTCTAATGGCAATTTTCATCAGTTTTAGATTATTTAAGGATTTTAGGAAGAAAGAAGTAGTCCGAAAGGGACACGAGGCTCCCACGAGAGAGGAGGGCGCGCCCCCTGTCTCATGGACACCTCATGTGCTTCCCGGACTCCGTTTTCTTGTATGTTACGTATTTTGGTCGGTAAAAATTCATATATATTCTCCCGAAGGTTTTGACCACCGTATCACGCAAATATCCTCTGTTTTTGTTTCGAGCTGTTCCTGTCGCAGGATAAAGCAAGATGTCTTCTCAGAAATTAGTTGGGGAGAGCTGGGTGTCCCACCCAACGCCAGGTCCAGGAGCAAATCTCGATGCCTATCACTTTGGACCATTAACGGAGGATGAGATGGAGGCTAATTTGAAAAGGATAGATGCCATGGAGGAAGATGAAGAAGTTACCTCTTGTCTCCAAGCAGAATTCACTATGGGGGAACTACCTAGCCTGGTTGTCCCCACTTCGGTCACTCCTTTCAACTCCAGATTTCTTTCTTATGAAAATATGAAAAGGAGTTTCACTTGTTCTCCAGAAGCTATGCAGCATCCTTGGGTAAAATGAGCCTTGTCTGTCACGGGCAAGCTCCGTAAAGAAAATATGGACCTCAAACAACAAGTCAATAAGCTCGAGGAGGAGAACCGTATCCTGAAGGGCATAATCGCCAATAAGATCATGACACCAACCGTGAAGAAGGAGAAATAATCACATGGGTATGGGCACTCCCCTTGGCAACTGCCAAGCTTGGGGGAGGTGCCCCGGTATCGTATCACCTTCACACTCCTATCTTTACCGCTTTATTTAGTTCGATCCTTTTAGTAGTATCTTTATCTATTAGTTCGAAGTTTTGATATCAAGTAGTTTTGAGTTTTTCGTTGTGATCTCTTTATGTAAGCGATCCCGTGTGCTATCTATAATAAAGATTAGTGTTGAGTTAAGGGCTTTGCTTTGTTGCTATGATCTTGAGAAAGTAGAAAGAACAAAAGAGTTCATATTGATCTTATGGATAGTGATAACTTCACACATAGAAAGTATGAGGCATGAAAATTGTTGAGAGTTGATGAACGTAGCTTTGGTCATCGTTGCAATTAATAGGAAGTAATAAGGAAAGAGCAGTTCACATATAAATATATTATCTTTGACATCTTTTATGATTGTGAAGCACTCATTAAGTATGACATGCTAAAAGAGTTGATGTTGGACAAGGAAGACAACATAATGGTGTATGTTTTCTGACATCTCAGTTAAAGTATATTGTCATTTGATGTCTACTACACAACCTTCTTCTTGTAGACGTTGTTGGAGGCGTAGGATGAAGATGGTCTCTCTCAAACAACCCTGCAACCAAATAACAAAGAGTCTCTTGTGTTCCCAACACACCCAATACAATGGTAAATTGTATAGGTGCACTAGTTCGGCGAAGAGATGAAGATACAAGTGCAAAATAGATAGTAGATATGGGTTTTTGTAATCTGAAATAATAAAAACAGCAAGGTAGCGAGCGGTAAAAGTGAGCGTCAATGGTATTGCAATGGTAGGAAACAAGGCCTAGGGTTCATACTTTCACTAGTGCAAGTTCTCTCAACAATAATAACATAGATAGATCATATAACAAGCCCTCAACATGCAACAAAGAGTCACTCCAAAGCCACTAATAGCAGAGAACAAATGTAGAGATTATGGTAGGGTACGAAACCACCTCAAAGTTATTCTTTCGGAACGATCTATAAAAGAGTTCATACTAGAATAAGACCTTAAGACACAAATCAACCAAAACCCTAATGTCACCTAGATACTCCATTGTCACCTCAAGTATCCGTGGGCATGATTATACGATATGCATCACACAATCTCAGATTCATCCAACCAACACAAAGTACTTCAAAGAGTGCCCCAAAGTCTCTACCGGAGAGTCAAGAACGTGTGCCAACCCCTATGCATAGGTTCCCAATGTCACGAAACCCGCAAGTTGATCACCAAAACATACATCAAGTGGCACATGATATCCCATTGTCACCACAGATAAACACGGCAAGACATACATCAAGTGTTCTCATAAAAGACTCAATCCGATAAGATAACTTCAAAGGGGAAACTCAATTCATCACAAGAGAGTAAAGGGAGAGAAACATCATAAGATCCAACTACAATAGAAAAGCTCGGGATACATCAAGATCGTGCCATAGAGGGAACACAAGAGAGAACACGAGAGAGAGAGAGATCAAACACATACTACTGGTACATACCCTCAGCCCCGAGGGTGAACTACTCCCTCCTCGTCATGGATAGCGCCGGGATGATGAAGATGGCCTCTAGTGATGGGATCCCCCTCCGGCAGGGTGCCGGAACAGGGTCCCGGTTGGTTTTTGGTGGCTACAGAGGCTTGCGGCGGCGGAACTCCCGATCTATCTTCTGTTCTGGAAGTTTTAGGGTACGTAGGTATATATGGGTGAAAGGAGAACGTCGGTGGAGCTACGGGGGCCCCACGAGGCAGGGGGCACGCCCAGGGGGGGTGCCCTCCACCCTCGTGAGCACCTCCCGTATCTTCTGACGTGGGGTCTAAGTCCATCAGGTGGGTTTCCTTCCAAAAATAACTTCTCTAGTTAATTTTGTTCCGTTTTGACTCCGTCTGATATTCCTTTTCCTCGAAACACTGAAATAGGCATAAAACAACAAATCTGGGCTGGGCCTCCAGTTAATAGGTTAGTCCCAAAAATAATATAACAGTGGATAATAAAGCCCAATATTGCCTAAAACAGTAGATAAAGTAGCATGTAGCAATAAAAAATTATAGATACGTTGGAGACGTATCAAGCATCCACAAGCTTAATTCCTGCTCGTCCTCGAGTAGGTAAATGATAAAAAAGAATTTTTGATGCGGAGAGATACTTTGGCATAATTTCAATGTAAATCTACTTAATTGTGATATGAATATTCAGATCCGAAAGATTCGAGACAAAAGTTCATATTGACACAAAAATAATAATACTTTAAGCATACTAATCAAAGCAATCATGTCTTCTCAAAATAGCATGGCAAAAGAAAGTTCATCCCTACAAAATCATATAGTTAGGCTATGCTTCATTTTCGTCACACAAAGATGTTCCCAACTTCTATACCCCCGATGACAAGCCAAGCAATTGTTTCATACTCAAATAATCTCAAACTCTTTCAACCTTCACGCAATACATGAGCACGAGCCATGGATATAGCACTATGGGTGGAATAGAATATGATGATGGGGATTGTGTGGAGAAGACAAAAAGGGAGAAAGTCTCACATTGACGAGGATAATCAACGGGCTATGGAGATGCCCATCAATTGATGTCAACATGAGGAGTAGGGATTGCCATGCAACGGATGCACTAGAGCTATGAATGCTCAACAAAAGAAAACTAGTGGTTGTGCATCCAACTCGCTTGCTCATGAAGACCTAGGGCATTTGAGGAAGCCCATCGTAGGAATATACAATCCAAGTTCTATAATGAAAAATTCACACTAGTATATGAAAGTGATAACACATGAGACTCTCTACATGAAAACCATGGTGCTACTTTGAAGCACAGGTGTGGAAAAAGAGATAGTAGGATTGCCCTTTTTTATTTATTTATTTTTGGGCCTTTCTTTTTTTATTTTTTTGGCCTTTATCTTTTTTTTGATTGGGTGATGCTCTAATAATGATGATCATCACACTTCTATTGATTACAACATAAGGATTACAACTCAAAACATAGAACAAGATATGACTCTATATGAATGCCTCCGGCGGTATACCGGGATGGTGAAATGAATCAATAGTGACATGTATGAAAAATAATGCATGGTGGATTTGCCACAAATACTATGTCAACTACATGATCATGCAATGGCAATATGACAAAAGTAATGTATGTCATGATGATGATGGTGGAAGTTGCATGGCAATATATCTCGGAATGGCTATGGAAATGCCATAATAGGTAGGTATGGTGGCTGTTTTGAGGAAGATATAAGGAGGTTTATGTGTGATAGAGCGTATCACGGGGTTTGGATGCACCGGCGAAGTTTGCACCAGATCTCAAGGTGAGAAAGGGCAATGCACGGTACCGAAGAGGCTAGCAAAGGCGGAAAGGCGAGAGTGCGTATAATCCATGGACTCAATATTAGTCAAAAGAACTCATATACTTATTGCAAAAAAATTAGAAGTCATCAAAAATCAAGTACTACGCGCATGCTCCTAGGGGGATAGATTGGTAGGAAAAGACCATCGCTCGTCCCCGACTGCCACTCATAAGGATGCACAAGCCAGGTACACTTCATGTTTCAAATTTGTTACACAACTTTAACCATACATGCATGCTATGGGACTTGCAAACTTCAACACAAGCATTTCTCAAATTCATAATCACCCAACTAGCACGACTTTGATATTATCACCTCCATATCTCAAAACAATTATCAAGCATCAAACTTATCTTAGTATTCAACACACTCAAAAGAATGTTTCACATATCTTGAATACCAAGTATATTATCATTAAGCAAATTACCATGCTAATAACGACTCTCAAAATAATCTCAATGAAGCATGAGAGATCAATAGTTTCTTTAAAACAAATCTACCACCGTGCTCTAAAAAGATCTAAGTGAAGCACTAGAGCAATAACAAAAACTACTCCGAAAGATATAAGTGAAGATCAATGAGTAGTCGAATAATTGTGCAACTATGTGAAGACTCTCCCATTTAATAATTTCTGATCTTGATACTTTATTCAAACAGCAAGCAAAGCTAAAGAAAACTACATTGCAAGGATAGCACAACTCATGTGAAGAAGCAAAAACTTAGGTTCAACCGATACTAACCGATAGTTGTAGAAAAAGAAAAGTGGGATGCCTACCGGGGCATCCCCAAGCTTAGATGCTTGAGACTTCTTGAAATATTATCTTGGGGTGCCTCGGGCATCCCCAATCTTGAACTTTTGTGTCTCCTTAATTCCTCTCATATCATGGTTTCTCTTCTTTTTATCAAAAGCTTCATTCACAACAAACTCAACAAGAACTCGTGAGATAGGTTAGTATAAACCAATTCAAAACCTTATCATTTTCTACTGTAACAAATCACTAACATTATTATTCAACATTGCATACTAAATTCCTCTGTATATTTAATACTCCTATCCTCAAATAGAATCATTAAACAAGCAAACATATGCAAACAATGCAACCATAACAGCAATCTGCCAAAACAGTACAGTCTGTAAAGAATGCAAGAGTATCAATACTTCCCTGACTCCAAAAATTATGAACTAAAATTCCCACTTTAATAAATTTATCAGAGCTCAATATGCAAAAAGATTCAACATTAGACTATTCTCTGACTTTTCTAAGGAATTTTTGCAACAGCGGTAAACTTTCTGTTTCCAAACAGCAACATGTATACTTGCAAAACAAGCATGGCAAAGGCTATCCTTGACTTTTTATTGAAACTAAAGATGCAAAACACTATTCTAACTAACATCAAGCAAAAACTAACAAAATAAAATGACGCTCCTAGCAAAACACATATCATGTGGTGAATAAAAATATAGCTCCAAGTAAAGTTACCGATGAACGAAGACGAAAGAGGGGATGCCTTCCGGGGCATCCCCAAGCTTAGGCTCTTGGTTGTACTTCAATATTACCTTGGGATGCCTTGGGCAGCCCCAAGCTTAGGCTCTTGCCACTCCTTATTCCATAGTCCATCGAATATTTACCCAAAACTTGAAAACTTCAACCACACAAAACTTAACACAAAACTCGTAAGCTCCGTTAGTATAAGAAAATAAAACCACCACTTAGGTACTGTAATGAACTCATTCTAAATTCATATTGGTGTAGTATCTACTGTATTTTAACTTCTCTATGGTTCATACCATTCAATACTAGCCATAGATGCATCAAAATAAGCAAACAACACATAGAAAACAGAATCTGTCAAAAACAGAACAGTCTGTAGTAATCTGTATCAAACGTATACTTATGGAACCCCAAAAATTATTAAATAAATTGCTGGACCTGAGTAATTTGTATATTAATTATCTGCAAAAGGAATCAACCTAAAGGCACTCTCCAGTACAAAATGGCAGCTAATCTCGTGAGCGCTAAAGTTTCTGTTTTTCACAGCAAGATCACATAAACTTCACCCAAGTCTTTTCTTTTTCTTTTTCACATTATGTGTGGGTTCAACCTTCCTCTTTGAGCTCCTTATTGATGAGATTGGTTGAATAGAAAGCTCCCCCTCGTTACCTGATTCATCATGAGAAATAATAGGAGGATATTGGGAAGTCTCTTCCCTTTCATTAGTATTCTCATCATCTTCTATTTGCTTTCTTTTCTTTATGTAATTGGCAATATAAGGATTTTCAATGCAATTCACCGCACAATACATATAATCTTCTCTAGATCAAAATGAAGAATTCTATCAAGGGCAAATTCTGGAATAATCTTAGTTATATGTTTAATTTCTTCATAACCCAAGAGCAAACTAAGTTCATTATGATGTGCAAGGGAAATCAAGTAATCACAATTTTTGGACACGATACGATCATGAAACAATTTGCATTGGGTACTAAAATGATCACGTTCATTGCAAAGTTCACAAGTATGGCTAAGAAAGTTTAAATTTTCAGCACACACATCTAGCTCTTCTTGCAACAATTTCGTTTCTAAGTACTTATGCTTCTTGCAATATATATCTTCTCTATTTGGTGTGTTCATGCAAACATGCACTCCGCAAAAGTTGACATGCTCATAAGATATATTTTCATCATGACTAGAGCAATCATCATTAGTACTATGGATATTCAAGGAATTCATACCAACAGCGTTGCAATCATGCTCATCATTCAAAGATTTAGTGCCAAACATTTTAGAGATTTCTTCTTCTAGCACTTGAGCACAATTATCCTTTCCATCATACTCACGAAAGATATTAAAAAGATGAAGCGTATGAGACAAACTCAATTCCATTTTTTTGTAATTTTCTTTTATAAACTAGACTAGTGCTAAAACAAGAAACAAAAAGATTCGATTGCAAGATCTAAAGAAATACCTGCAAGCACTCACCTCCCCGGCACGACGCCAGAAAAGAGCTTGATGTCTACTACACAACCTTCTTCTTGTAGACGTTGTTGGGCCTGCAAGTGCACAGGTTTGTAGGACAGTAGCAAATTTCCCTCAAGTGGATGACCTAAGGTTTATCAATCCGTAGGAGGCGTAGGATGAAGATGGTCTCTCTCAAACAACCCTGCAACCAAATAACAAAGAGTCTCTTGTGTCCCCAACACACCCAATACAATGGTAAATTGTATAGGTGCACTAGTTCGGCGAAGAGATGAAGATATAAGTGCAAAATAGATAGTAGATATAGGTTTTTGTAATCTGAAATAATAAAAACAGCAAGGTAGCGAGCGGTAAAAGTGAGCGTAAACGGTATTGCAATGGTAGGAAACAAGGCCTAGGGTTCATACTTTCACTAGTGCAAGTTCTCTCAACAATAATAACATAGATAGATCATATAACAAGCCCTCAACGTGCAACAAAGAGTCACTCCAAAGCCACTAATAGCGGAGAACAAACATAGAGATTATGGTAGGGTACGAAACCACCTCAAAGTTATTCATTTGGATAGATCTATAAAAGAGTTCGTACTAGAATAACACCTTAAGACACAAATCAACCAAAACCCTAATGTCACCTGGATACTCCATTGTCACCTCAAGTATCCATGGGCATGATTATACGATATGCACCACACAATCTCAGATTCATCCAACCAACACAAAGTACTTCAAAGAATGCACCAAAGTCTCTACCGGAGAGTCAAGAACGTGTGCCAACCCCTATGCATATGTTCCCAATGTCACGAAACCCGCAAGTTGATCACCAAAACATACATCAAGTGGCACATCATATCCCATTGTCACCACAGATAAACACGGCAAGACATACATCAAGTATTCTCATAAAAGACTCAATCCAATAAGATAACTTCAAAGAGGAAACTCAACTCATCACAAGAGAGTAGAGGGAGAGAAACATCATAAGATCCGACTACAATAGCAAAGCTCGGGATACATCAAGATCGTGCCATAGAGGGAACACGAGAGAGAACACAAGAGAGAGAGAGAGAGATCAAACACATAGCTACTGGTACATACCCTCAGCCCCGAGGGTGAACTACTCCCTCCCTGTCATGGATAGCGCCGGGATGAAGAAGATGGCCTCCGGTGATGGGATCCCCCTCCGGCAGGGTGCCGGAACAGGGTCCCGATTGGTTTTTGGCAGCTATGGAGGCTTGCGGCGGCGGAACTCCCGATCTATCTTCTGTTCTGGAAGTTTTAGGGTACATAGGTATATATGGGTGAAAGGAGAACGTCAGTGCAGCTACGGGGGCCCCACGAGGCAGGGGGGCGCACCCAGGGGGGCCCACCCTCATGAGCACCTCCCGTATCTTCTGACGTGGGGTCCAAGTCCATCAGGTGGGTTTCCTTCCAAAAATAATTCTCTAGTTGATTTCGTTCCGTTTTGACTCCGCCTGATATTCCTTTTCCTCGAAACACTGAAATAGGCATAAAACAACAAATCTGGGCTGGGCCTCCGGCTAATAGGTTAGTCCCAAAAATAATATAACAGTGGATAATAAAGCCCAGTATTGCCTAAAACAGTAGATAAAGTAGCATGGAGCAATCAAAAATTATAGATACATTGGAGACGTATCATCATTGACCTTCCAAACATGTTGAGCCTGCCTTTCCCCCTCATGCTAGCCAAATTCCTTGCACTAAGTAGAGATACTACTTGTGCTTCCAAATATCCTTAAAACCAGTTTTGCCATGAGAGTCCACCATATGTACCTATGGATTGAGTAAGATCCTTCAACTAAGTTTTCATCGGTGCAAGCAATAAAAATTGCTATCTAAATATGCATGACTTATTAGTGCAGAGAAAATAAACTTTGTACGAACTTGTTGTGGAAGTAATAAAAGCGACGGATTGCGTAATAAAGGTCCACATACAGGGGCAATATAAAGTGACGTTCTTTTGCATTAAGATTTTGTGTATCCAACCCTAAAAGCGCATGACAACCTCTGCTTCCCTCTGCGAAGGGCCTATCTTTTACTTTATGTTTTTACTTTATACTTGAGTCAAGGTGATCTTCACCTTTCCCTTTTTCATTTTATCCTTTGGCAAGCTCCTCGTGTTTGAAAAATCATGATATATAAATCCAATTGGATGTAAGTTGGCATAGGCTATTATTGTTGACATCACCTAAAGGTGAATACGTTGGGAGGCAACACAATAAGCCCCTATCTTTCTCAGTGTCCGGCTGAAAATCTATAACCACAAGTATTGCGTGTGTGTTAACAATTATGGGAGACTACGAGATGGTTGAGTATGTGAGCTTGCTGAGAAGCTCTATTATTGACTCTTTCTGATGTTACGATAAATTGCAATTGCTTCAATGACTGAGATTATAGTTTGTTAGTTCCCAATGAAGTTTTTGAACCATACTTGACATTGTGAATTGCTTATTACTTGAACATAGGAAACCATATGACAAAATCCATTTATGTTGCTGTTACTAGAATGATCATGATGCCCTCATGTTCGTATGTTATTTTTATCGACACCTCTATCTCTAAACATGTGGACATATTTTTCGATTTCGGCTTCCGCTTGAGGACAAGCGAGGTCTAAGCTTGGGGGAGTTGATACGTCCATTTTGCATCATGCTTTTATATCAATATTTATTGCATTATGGGCTGTTACTACACATTATATCTCAATACTTATGGCTATTCTCTCTTATTTTACAAGGTTTACCATGAAGAGGGGGAATGCCGACAGCTGGAATTCTGGCTGGAAAAGGAGCAAACGTGGGAAACCTATTCTGCACAACTCCAAAAGACCTGAGACTCCACAAAACAACCTTTTCGATTTATTAAGAAATTATGAGCAAAATAAATAGGCTAGGGGGCCCACACCTGTCGGCGGCCATCTTCTGCTATATGAAGGGTTTTGTCCTGGAAAAGTTTGTGGGCAAGCTTACGGGATGAAACTCCACCGCCACGAGGCGGAACCTTGGCGGAATCAATCTAGGGCTCTGGCGGAGCTGTTCTGCCGGGGACACTTCCCTCCAGGAGGGGGAAATCATCACCAACATCATCACCAACGATCCTCTCAACGGGAGGGGGTCAATCTCCATCAACATCTTCACCAACACCATCTCATCTCCAAACCCTAGTTCATCTCTTGTATCCAATCTTGTATAGAAACCACAACTTGGTACCTGTGGGTTGCTAGTAGTGTTGATTACTCCTTGTAGTTGATACTAATTGGTTTACTTGGTGGAAGATCATATGTTCAGATCCTTCATGCATATTATTACACCTCTGATTATGAACATGAATATGCTTTGTGAGTAGTTACGTTTGTTCCTGAGGACATGGGTGAAGTCTTGCTATTAGTAGTCATGTGAATTTGGTATTCGTTCTATATTTTGATGAAATGTATGTTGTCTCTCCTCTAGTGGTGTTATGTGAACGTCGACTACATGACACTTTACCATTATTTGGGCCTAGAGGAAGGCATAGGAAAGTAATAAGTAGATGGTGGGTTGCTAGAGTGACAGAAGCTTAAACCCTAGTTTATGCGTTGCTTCGTTAGGGGTTGATATGGACCCATATGTTTAATGTTGTGGTTAGGTTTACCTTAATACTCCTTTTTGTAGTTGTGGATGCTTGCAATTGGGGTTAATCATAAGTGGGATGCTTGTCCATGTTAGGGCAGTACCCAAGTGCCGGTCCACCCACATATCAAATTATCAAAGTACCGAACGCGAATCTTATGAACGTGATGAAAACTAGCTTGACGATAATTCCCAATGTGTCATCGGGAGCTTCTTCCTCATTATTAGAATTTGTCCAGGCTTATCCTTTGCTACATAAAGGATTGGGCCACTGTCGGTGTCAAAACCGGTGGATCTCGGGTAGGGGGTCCCGAACTGTGCGTCTAGGCGGATGGTAACAGGAGACAAGGGACACGATGTTTTTACCCAGGTTCGGGCCCTCTCGATGGAGGTAAAACCCTACTCCTGCTTGATTGATATTGATGATATGGGTAGTACAAGAGTAGATCTACCACGAGATCGAAGAGTCTAAACCCTAGAAGCTAGCCTATGGTATGATTGTTGTTCGTCCTATGGACTAAAACCCTCCGATTTATATAGACACCGGAGAGGGTTAGGGTTACACAGAGTCGGTTACAATGGTAGGAGATCTACATATCTGTATTGCCAAGCTTGCCTTCCACGCCAAGGAAAGTCCCATCCGGACATGGGATGAAGTCTTCAATCTTGTATCTTCATAGTCCAGGAGTCCGGCCAACGGTGATAGTTCGGCTATCCGGACACCCCCTAATCCAGGACTCCCTCAGTAGCCCCTGAACTAGGCTTCGATGACGACGAGTCCGGCGTGCATATTGTCTTCGACATTGCAAGGCGGGTTCCTCCTCCGAATACTTCATAGAAGATTTTGAACACAAGGATAGTGTCCGGCTCTGCAAAATAAGTTCCACATACCACCATAGAGAGAATAATCTTTACACAAATTCAAGCTGCTGACGTATTCTGTGGCGTGACGTCACAGCATGGCCAAGCCTTTATTGGAATCATTTTTACTGTCCCACCTCAACGTGTTTAGCGAGGCGGTTTCCTTGGCACGTCTTGTCAAAGCAGAGATCGTGTCCCCTTATTTCGGGCTTCTCATTAATGCGGGTGTGGGTAACCCAGTCGTGCCCGTTGGCGCGCCTCCTCTGACGAAGGCAAGTCCTGAACGGTCACGGGGAGGGCCCTTGGTATTAAACCTCTTTATAACGAGACCAAGGCCTGCTCCTTTCTTTCAATCTCAATCGAATCCGCCCCTTGCCTCGAGTTCCAATACCCAAAGCTCGAGATTCAGGCGCTTCAGACCTCCGAGGATGTCCGGCTCCGACCTGCAAGGCTGGTGGATGCCTTCCTCCATCACGGAAGAAGACGTGCTAAAGCTGAGAGACGCCCGGTATCTAACCGGCGAAATTTCGCACAGACTGCCTGCCCAAGGGCAGGTTATTCCCACTCCCAAGCCTGGTGAGAGCGTGGTGTTCATGTCTCACTTCCTTCGGGGGTTAGGCTTCCCGATGGACCCCTTCGTGAGGGGGCTCATCTTTTATTATGGGCTAGAATTTCATGACTTGGATCCGGAGTCCATCCTCCACATCTCATCGTTCATTGTTGTATGTGAAGCCTTCCTCCGCATTACCCCTCACTTCGGGTTGTGGCTCAAAACCTTCAAAGTGGAACCGAAGATGATCAGGGGGCAGCAGGCAGAGTGCGGAGGGGCTGTTATAAGCAAGAATGTTGACGCTCCATGGCCCGAGGGCTCTTTCCATGTGGAGCTCAGTCTGTGGCAGCAAGATTGGTTTTACATCACCGCTCCCAGGGGCACCAGATGAGTGGCGCCACCTGCCTTTCGCTCGGGTCCTCCACCGCGGCTGGCGTCATGGGTCAATGAAGGGCTCGACTGGGGGCCGTCCAAGGACGTGCCCTTGTTGCAGGGCCGAATTCGAGACCTCCTAGAGAGAGAGATCAATCTGGTCGTAGTAGCGCAGGTCATGCTGATTCGTCGCACCCTGCCCTGCAAACGTCGCCTCCTCCGCCTGTGGGAGTTCAATCCGGAGGGACCACAAGCTCTCCAACATTTTATGGGTGTAACGCCCGTGGAGATGTACCAACTGTTCTTCGGATCACGAGCAATGTGTCCGGAATTGACCGAGGACGCAAGTCTAAGCTACAATCGCCCGGATACTCAAGTAAGTAGTCCTGTATCCGGACATGCTATCCGTATATCTATCATAAACTTGCCTTTAGAAGAGCTGTCCTTTGCACAGGAGTGGATAGCTAAAGCAAAACTGATCAGGTGTCCGCCCCCCCTCCCTGAGACCACGCCGGATTCTGTGTTGACCAGGGTGCTAGAGGCTGCGCCTTTTGAAGAAGGCGAAGGGGGGAACAAGGGAGCTACTACCTCCGCGAAGGAGTTTATCAAGAAGGGAGGGATCGAGAATCCCTCCCTCCAAGGGGAGAAGAGGACCGCCTCTGAACATCCGGAGACCAAGGCCTCGAAGCGCGGGAAGAAATCCTCGTCAGAGGGTCCTGCGCCGGGAGATGCCCCGGCCGCACTATTTCCCCAAGGAGATCAGCCCTCCAGCGAGCCGTAAGTAAAGAGGGGCGTTTTCTTAAAATGAGAGACATCCCTGTTTTATTTCTGAAGATAACCGAAATTTTTCCTTGTAGTTCGGATCTCAGCCCTTCTCAGCAGAGCTCGTCTTTGGGGGATCTTGATCCGGAGATGATGGAGAGTGAAACGCCTCCGCCTGCGGTACCGTCATGCAAGGCGGACAACCCTGAGGTGTCGTCGCGGAGGGTTTCTCCGAATCCGGCGGGGCCCGAAGGCAGTTGTATGTCCCCTCAAAGCCCTCCACATCCGTCCTTCGAAAAAGGCCATCGGACGAGTCCGGCACCGACTGGTGTACGGTCGGAGGAGCTGAAAGATCTGCTCGGGCGAGCATCTATCTCGGAAGATCACCATGCGCTAATGGTTACGGTGATTGAAAGGATTTCATCCGCTGAAAGTGGATTGCATGACGCCGTCATAAGTTTACTGACGGGTTTTGAGGTACGCAAAATGATGTACCTTCTGACAGTTTTGCATATAGAATGCGCCCTGTATAGATAGTAGCCCCTGAGACTCGGTACGTTGTCAAAAATGACAGCGCGCCGAGGATCATAATCCCAGGTATAATATGCGCTCTTCCTATGTAGGTGGCGAAGCATCCGGTGGCGAGACGGACTAATGAATTTGCCGAACTAAAGCAGCAACTTGACATGGCGGATTCTGACATCGCGCTTATCAAAAGCGGCTGGATGAGTCACAAGGTATGCAGTTTCTCTGTGGACACCCCGGTAAGGTAGCTTAATGTATGAGCCTTACAACATGTGTGCTTGACGCAGATGGTGCCGCTGCCATCGAGGACCTTCGGGCGGAACTCGCCCGAGTCAAGGAGCAAGCCCAAAAAAGTGATGCGGTGGCCTTAAAAGCGGCCGAAGAGCTGAGAGCCGAACAGGCTGCTCACTGCCAAAGCAAGAAAGAAATGGCCGAGATGGCCGTAAAGTTGAAGAATGCTACCGACCGTTGCGAGCTTCTTGAAAAAGAAGGTCGAGCGGAACAAGAGGACCTGAAAAAGGCCGCTACTGAGGCCAAGGATGCTCGCTCTGCGATGAGAGCTATGAAAGAGGAGCTACGTCAGGCCGAAGATATTGCGTCTGGAAAGCCTTTTCTGCTGCGGAGGAAATTCACGGATCCCATGTATGCTCATTTGGGCCAGCTGTGGGGTGCGGAGGATGCTTATCTGGACCTGGCAGCGAGTGCTGCACATGCGGTCGAACACTTCCTAGGCCAAAAGGATCACGGAATGGAGGAGCTTTTTTGGTCGCAGTTCCATAGTCTAGAGCGTCCGCTTCCATTGACCGATCATTTGGCCGAATGGGCTGAGCTGAATAAGTTGTCCGGACTTGCCATGAAGTCTGTCGTGACTCATTTGTGGCCGGAGAGGCCCGAGCGGAAGAGTTATTTTGGCTTGGTGCAGCAGTTCCTTGGTGCGGTGCCGCATATTAGTGCAATGAAGCGGTCAGCATGCATAGAGGGTGCGCGGATGGCTCTCGCCCGTGTCAAGACATACTGGGCGGAGATGAAGGCCACCGACGTTGCATCCCATGATTCGGACAGAAGCCAAGTACCTGCCGAGCATTATTTTGAGGAAGTCCTGCAGGGCGCTCATTTAATAGAGACGCGGTGCTCGAAGGATATTATGTTCAAATGACATGTATGATTTGTGGAACAATATAATATAAGGGCTTTTTATACTTGTCCATTCAAGTATTAAGATACCTCCTATGCGGTCGTTAATGTATATGTGTATATAACCTGAAAGATGGCAGTCCTTGGCTTCAGCCCCCACACGCATAGTGCGGGGGTGTTTGCAAAAAAAAGCGCATTTTCACACTTAATCCAACATCTTGGTCCTGTGAAGGAGGTGATAGCGTAGCAAACTAGGCAACCAGACTATAATGCTTTATCACTTTCACTTAGCCATAGAAGTTCGATGGTGGGGCTACTATATAGCCCCTAGGGGCACCGTGCTCTCCCGAATTTGGGGCGCGTATGTGCCTGACCGGGAAACGGTCTTTCCTTAATGCGAAGGAATTCTAAACATTCCGGTGGGTCATCGAGTGGTTGACCAGTCTCACGCTATATCATGACAGTCAGTTTTCGGCTTTCTCTACTGAGGTGCTCACCAGGACGAACTCGGGCACAATCGCAGTAGTTCTCCTGGTGCCGCGTTAGCCGATAGAGTGGAACGTAAGGCAGCAAAACACAGGAGCCGGGCAAACCCAACATTTGACCAAAGACATGATTCGGAGCTGATGCATATAAGGCCTAACTCGAGACGCCGAACACTCCCTAAGGTATTCAGACTTTATGAAAGCGAGCAGAACAATGCCCTAAGCCCCTAGTGTCCAGGTACACGCAAAAAATTCTGACGCGGCCAATGCCAAAACGCCAGCCTCCTCCTCGGTTATAGCAAGAAACCGGGGGATGTGTATCAACAAGAGACAGTAAAAAATGCTTACGTAGGGTCTTAATCTGAAAAGAATCCTTGCAACGGGTCCCTACTGCACGTCTGTGCCTGTGTCTCCGTTGTGCCGTATCCTGGACGGGTGTAGCATGGTGTTCATATGCATGCAGCCCCTTGTACGGGGGTGTGCGGCTAGTAGGCCTTCATATGATTACGCCGGACTCGTCTAGCCATGTCCGGGGTCCGAATGACCTGTTCAGGTGCTTGGTTTAGCGGAGCCGGATTAGTGTGTGACTGTCCAGGCAGTCTCACGTTCTTCCGTGCTCGAGTAACACTTGATATTTCCCTTTAATGAGATGATGCCGCGTGGACCGGGCATTTTAAGTGTAAGAGATGCATAATGCGGTATTGCGTTAAAGCGGGCGAAAGCTTCACGTCCCAATAGTGCTTGATAACTACTTTTGAATGGGGCGATATGGAAGGTTAACTTTTCGCGGCCGAAGTTGTCGGATGAGCAGAACACAACTTCTAGCAGTAGGGAGCCCGTGCAATGGGCATATAGGCCTGGCATTACCCCCTTGAAGGAGGTGTTGCTGTGGCGAATTTTGGTTGGGTCTATCCCCATTTTGCGGATTGTGTCCTAATATAGCAGGTTTAGATCACTACCACCGTCCATTAGGACTTCTGTGAATTGGAGTCCGTCGATTATAGGATCTAATATCAGCGCAGTCCATCCTGCATTCCGGATACGTCCGGAGTAATCCTGATGATCAAAGGTGATTGGTTTTGACAACCAATGTCGGGACTCCGCTGGGATAGGCCGTGCGGCTCGTATTTCTATGGGCACCGTTCTGATTTTCCCTTTTGTCACATGAAGTGAGTTTACTGTTTTGACTTCTTGTGAGAAATTCTTTTTTTCTGCTGCTCTCCTTGCGGGGTTCGTCATCGTCTTCGCTTGGTGTGTCGAGCCCCTTGTGTCCAGCATTGAGTTTGCCGGACTGTTTGAAGACCCAACAATCTCTGTGGGTATGATTTGCAGGCTTCCCGGGGGTACTGTGGATTTGGCATATTTTGTCCAAGATTTTGTTTAAGTTGGATAGCTCGTGGCTGTTATCCTTGAGGGGCAGTTTTTTATGATTTTGCCGAGAGCTTTTGAATCCGGCGTTGACTGCCGTGCTCTTCAGACTGTTTCCCCTTGTCCGGTGCTGGTCCTTGCTACGTCGTGGTTTCTCGTTTCCATCTCTGACTTCGGATGTACTTGGGTCGCTGGTACTACATCTTGCCAGCCAACTATCCTCTCCGTGCAAAAGCGGGTCATGAGGCTTGTTAGTGCGGCCATTGTTCTTGGCTTTTCCTGGCCAAGGTGCCTGGCGAGCCATTCGTATCGGACGTTGTGTTTGAAAGCTGCTAAGGCTTCGGCGTCTGGACAGTCGACTATTTGGTTCTTTTTGGTGAGGAACCTGTTCCAGAATTTGCGGGCTGACTCTCCGGGTTGTTGAGTTATGTGACTTAAATCGTCTGCATCCGGAGGGCGGACATAAGTCCCTTGAAAATTTGCCCGAAAAGCTTCCTCGAGCTCTTCCCAACTTCCAATGGTATTTTCAGGGAGGCTTTTAAGCCAGTGCCGTGCTGGCCCTTTGAGCTTGAGGGGTAAGTATTTTATGGCGTGGAGATCATCTCCTCTAGCCATGTGTATGTGGAGGATGTAATCCTCTATGCAGACTCCTGGGTCTGTTGTTCTGTCGTATGCCTCTATGTTTACGGGTTTAAATCCCGCTGGGAATTCGTGATCCAGCACCTCATCGGTGAAACATAGGGGGTGTGCGGCTCCCCTATATTTGGGTGTGTCGTGATGTCCGGATATTTGGCGTGTTGCATTGCTTAGAAGAGCTTGCTTTCTTGGCCCGTAGATGAACTAACTGGGCCATCCTTTTGATGTGAATCCTTATGCGGATCGTGTGCTGGTTTGTGTGCGGCGCCGCTTGCCGCTCTATGCTTGTCATGTGCTCGTCTATCTGACCGGGCGGCCTCTTTGTTCTCTGATTGTGGGGGCTCTAAGGCCTCCTCATTGAATTCGGG
The DNA here is from genome assembly GCF_002162155.2 of Triticum dicoccoides. NCBI lineage: Eukaryota > Viridiplantae > Streptophyta > Magnoliopsida > Poales > Poaceae > Triticum > Triticum dicoccoides. Next base: position 83,751,034 of record NC_041393.1, on the reverse strand, counting down.
CAGTAGTTTGCGCTTCGGTAGCTCTTTGTTTGGCGACTGTCGTTGTATTTGTCTGCGGTGTTGAGTACTTTGCTCCATCTGATTCTGAGTGCATCTTCCGCTCTTTTGAGCTTCCGCTTCTGCTTTTTCAGGCTACGCGCAGTGGCGACGAGCTTTTTGTGGAGGTTCTTCTGCTCCAATAACTTGTCCGGTGTGAGATCATCCAGACTGTTGTCTTCGCCAGGGACGGGTTGTTTATCCAAGTTGTCCTGTTCGGACGGTTGTTCAATGGCATGTTCGTCGTCCACCGGTTCGACCTGCTCTATGGCTGGGTCTGTATGGCCACCGTCTTTGTCGAGGCGGGACTTTGTGTGGCGCCTTCATCGCTGTCTTGATTGCTTTTCGAGGGATTTATCCTTCGCAGCGTCCAGTTGTTCCTCGTCGTCACTTCCTTTAGGTGTATCCACCATGTACACATCGTGAGATGGGGTGGCTGTCCAGTACCCTATAGGTGCTGGTTCGTGGTTATCTCCTACATCGTCGTCCATACCGTCGATGTCTTCGGAGTCGAAATTAAGTACGTCGTTTAAACTTTCGACAGTGGCTATGAAGTGGGTGGTGGGCGGGTGTTGAATTTCTTCATCGTCCGCATCCCAACCATCCTGACCATAGTCCGGCCAGGGCTCTCCTGATAAAGAGAGAGACTTTAGTGAATTCAGGATGTCGCCAAAGGGCGAGTGCTGAAAGACGTCCGCGGCAGTGAACTCCATAACCGGCGCCCAATCGGATTTAATTGGCAGGGGCGCGGGAGGTTCGGAGTCCGGAGAGGAGTCCGGCACCTCAGAGTCATGGGCTTTGCAAAGGACAGGGATGGTGTTCGGATCAATCGCCATAGAGATCGTAGCCCCCGAGGCGGTGTCCAGCCACTCGTCCTCGATCGGCGAAGTCGGCTCCGAGCTAAAGGTCGGAGCGTACGCTGGTGCGGCCTCCAGGGCACTGTTCAGCGGCAGAGCTAGATCTTACCCATTGAGACAGTGCGGCGCGCTTGGCTGCGGTTCGAATCCGTCGAAGAATAAGTCTCTGCGGATGTCAGCCGTGTAGTTCAAACTCCCAAATCTGACCTGATGGCGAGGGGCGTAGCTTTCGATCTGCTCCAGATGGCCAAGCGAATTGGCCCGCAGTGCAAAGCCACCAAATACGAAGATCTGTCCGGGGAGAAAAGTTTCACCCTGGACCACGTCGTTGTTGATGATCGAAGGAGCCATCGGGCCTAAAGATGACAACACAGAGGAACTCTCAATGAAAGCACCAATGTCAGTGTCAAAACCGGCGGATCTCGGGTAGGTGGTCCCGAACTGTGCGTCTAGGCGGATGGTAACAGGAGACAAGGGACACGATGTTTTTACCCAGGTTCGGGCCCTCTCGATGGAGGTAAAACCCTACTCCTGCTTGATTGATATTGATGATATGGGTAGTACAAGAGTAGATCTACCACGAGATCGAAGAGGCTAAACCCTAGAAGCTAGCCTATGGTATGATTGTTGTTCGTCCTGCGGACTAAAACCCTCCGGTTTATATAGACACCGGAGAGGGTTAGGGTTACACAGAGTCGGTTATAATGGTAGGAGATCTACATATCCGTATTGCCAAGCTTGCCTTCCACGCCAAGGAAAGTCCCATCTGGACACGGGACGAAGTCTTCAATCTTGTATCTTCATAGTCCAGGAGTCCGGCCAACGGTGATAGTTCGGCTATCTGGACACCCCCTAATCCAGGACTCCCTCAGCCACCTTGCTGCACTTTATTTACTTTATTTACTTTTTGCTAGTTACTATTTATCTTATCACAGAACTATCTATTACCTACTATTTCAGTGCTTGCAGAGAAAACCTTACTGAAAACCGCTTATCATTTCCTTCTGCTCCTCGTTGGGTTCGACACTCTTACTTATCAAAAGGACTACGATAGATCCCCTACACTTGTGGGTCATCAGATATCCAAAAGGAAGTCATACATATACCAATAAGATATTTGCTTGGAAGCATAGCACATGGGTAGATATGGTCTTATTGTATATAAATGAATTCCTACCACGCAACCATCAAAGACATCACAACTAGCAACATGAGATCATCGTTGAGATGCTTTGAGAAAGGAAACAAGTATCACAAGAAAGAATGAATTACATGCCATGATACAACCTACACAAGGTTGATGCAAGAAATGTGTGCATGAAAGAAAGCATGCCAAATAGAATACATGAAGTAAATATGCATGCTCAAAACTTTCAAGAACCGATACCAAAATACAAACAAATGCCAAGTGAAAAGGATACCAAATGGAGAAATCATCACTTGGAAGATATCATTAAAGATACATCAAGGAATGAGATATCCATTGATACACACTAAATTAAAGATGTCAAACTCCCAAAGAGAGGATGGTTCCAAACAAACCAACATCTCAACAAAGTTTCATGATGGCACAAGGTACCAAAAGAAAACGGCTTGCCTTCCACCAACACACACTTGATAAGGATCACAAGAAGAGTGTTATAAAGAAAATAGGATAGCTCACCCACGAGTTGTGCATTATAGAGAATTTCTTTTGAATACAAAATGCACAAGGTGGGATCACCACTTTCACTATATCTAGAAAACACTAGACAAGAACAAGAAATTAACAAGATCCACAAGTGGTATGGAAGACAACGAGAGTTGACACAAACCTTGGCAAGAGAAAAGGCAAATAAAAACAAAAGCCAATGTAAAGATGATCAATTAAATTCTACCACACATAAGTGATTACCAATTGTCAAAAGACAAGAAGTATTTGGAAATAATTCCGATGGTAGATAGCAAGGATATCCGACATCATCTTCACTCCAAACAAAAACCAAATTGCAACTTCTAGAGCTAACATGCCACCTAGGAACAAGATAATTTACAATATCAATTCTAGGTGACAATATCTCAAATGTACACATTTTCTAGGCTTGTAATATGCACATAGCATATTACTCCCCCATAATATGATACCAAAAAGAACTTAACAAGAGGCAATAAGAGGATCCAACATGAGACAATCAATGGAGTTTTTAGAATTTGAATTTCTCATGAGAGATATACCACCTAGCAATTAGATAATCTTGTAATATAAATACTAGATGGTATTCCTCATGTACAAACATTTATAGGATTGTGAGGTGCACAAAGCCCTTCACTCCCCCAAAATGGGATGTTCCATTAATCCCTCACACGAGCCAACTAGGATACAAACAAGAAGCAAAAATGGCTCAAAGCGCGACGCACACATACATGATGTGCAAACCAACACACACATGCTTGATTGCTCAAGATGAGCAAGTTGGAAGCACAACATATACAAACACATGCAAGGAACAAAACCAAAACATGCAAGGGGGCAATTAACTTTCAATGTAATCAATTTAAGTACAAGTTACCGCAAGGAGGCACATTGGATATAAGATAGAAACTTGATAATCCAGTTGACTTGGCTTGAGACAATAAGAATGATGAAGTCCCCTTAATTCTTCATAATGTATCCAAGTCTCCAATGCCCTCCAACAACACCTATTGATCAAGTTTGAGCTTGTTGGTCCCCAACCAAGTTGGGTCCTAAGAGGTTAGTCACAATAGGTTTGGCTTCCCAAATGGTTCTTTGCTTGACACCACTTTGAGTACCAACAAACATGGCAAACACATTGCCAACCTTATCCATACCAAGAGAATAGATATCATCAATAATAATTGGGTTGGATAAGTTACCACTAGTGCATGAAGAAGCGACGTGACCTTTCTCGCGACATAAGTAGCAACGTCTACTCTTTACTTTCTTCTCACTGGATTTCTCAACAAGAAAGCATTAACTTGAGTCTTCTTGGGAAGTGGCCTTTCTTTAACTTGAGGTTGAGCATGAGATTGAACTTGTGGCCTCTTCCCTTGTTGCTTGACACTAATGGCCTTCTTCTTCAATGGGCAAGATCTAACATGATGTCCTTCAATTTTGCACTTGAAGCAAACAATCTTGGCCGAATTCTTGACTTGTTCTTGGCCCTTCTTCTTGTTGAACTTGGACTTCTTCTTCTTGTTGGAGTTTAATCCAAGTCCACCTTTGTCATTGGGGAATTTTTGCACACTCAAGATATTGTTGAGTGTGGATTTCCCTTCATGACTCTTTTCCAAGTCTTTCTTCAAAGAAGTGACTTGGGCCTTGAGCTCTTTGCTTTCCTCTACATGGTTAGTCTAAACACAAGTACTAGAGGAAGTATAAGCTTCATCATTAGAGCAACAAGGCAAGGAAAGCAATTCATCACAAGATGTACCAATGTTATGCATGGACGAATTACGAGGACTAGCACAAGGCAATATAGCATTTTGACTAAAAGTGGTGCTAATGTCCACATGAGGATCACTAGATGTTACCTTAGCAATCATAGCCTCATGAGATATTTTTAGAACATTATGGGATACAAGAAGATCATCATGAGAGCTAGAAAGCTTTTCATGACTTTCTTCCAATTTCCCATACTCGCTAGATAGCAACTCGAGTTGAGCCCTTAGCTCAACATTCTCCTTTAAAATGGATGGTTCACAAGAAATAGAGTTAGTAGCAAAAGCATCATCATTAACAACAAGAGGATAAAGCAACTTGGCAAGCTCTTTTAAATAAGAAGCTTCAAGTTGAGCATGAGACTCGGTAAGTTTGATGAGCTCACCCTTGATGACCCTTGAGCCATTTTCGAGGTGCTCAAAATCCTCAAGGAGTCTAGCATGAGCAACTTCAAGCTTAGCATTTTTAGTTTCAAAAACATTGGCCACCTCAAGAGCTCTATCATTAGATTCCTTCACTCTAGATAATTCTAGAGAAAAAGTCTCCTCCAGAGATTCGGAGGTGGTCTGTTCATGTTCAAGAGCTTGAGATAGCTCTGCGATCTCATTTGCGTAATCACGCCCATGAGCTTCCATTTTCTCAATGGTGACCTCATGCTCCTCTAGATGAGATCCCAACTCCTCAATGTATTTCTTGCCATCAATGGCAATGGACATTATTTCCATGAAGTTGGAACGAGCAATTTTATTTTTATGAAGAGCTTTAAAAATTATTTCCCCCTTAGTTTTTAAGGAGGCAACATTATCATTCTCTTCATCATTATCCTCATCATCATTAGCATCAACATCATCATCAAGAGACATATTGGGGTACAAAGTAGGAGATACCTTTGACGCCTTAGCCATAAGGTAAAAAGCAATAGATGATGATGTAGGATCCCTTGAGGCACCATTAAACACCACATCTTGTTCCATGGAGTGTTGGGTTTACTCTACATTGTTAGCACAACAATTCGAGGAAATAGATGCATTTTTATCATGGCAACAAGACATAGCAAGCATATCATCATGATATCTAGTCAAGCACTTTCTACATGATATGCAAGGACTATCAACACAATCATGTGAAACATTTGGAGTGCTCGAAGTGTTAAGGCCCAAAGAGGGAGCATTGCAATAAGATAGTGATGAAGGATCATCCACAATAAGCATACGATCATCATTGCAATGACCAACACTACTCACCATATCATTACCTTGTGGCAAACCACATGTAGGTGAAGTAGAAGAAGTTGAGAAGACTATATGACCGGAGGTGGAGGGAGAACAATCATCCCCACAAATATTGGACACACCATATTTATCTTGAAGCTTTGTCCACAACTCATGAGCATCCCGGAACGGCATAAGTTAAAAAATAACTACATTGCTCAAAGCATCAAAAAGCACATTAGAAGTTTAAGCATTGAGATAAGTGTTTTTCTCATCCTTTAAAGATAATATTAGGGGATCCTTTGGAGGAGAAAAACCCATATCTACAATTCGCTCTAAATTTGGGTCCATGACCCTAAAGAGATTAAGCATGCGAATTACCCAAACATCAAAATTTGTGCCATCGAAACTAAGAGTGTTAGAGAATCCTAAGCCCCTAGTCGACATACTTACTCTCTAGGCGGTTAAGCCCTATAAAGAGAGACGAGGCTCTGATACCAATTGAAAGATCGAGGATGTCGCCTAGAGGGGGGTGAATAGGCGCTTTAAAATAATTACGGTTTAGGCTTGAACAAATGCGGAATAAACCTAGCGGTTAATTTGTCAAGCACAAAACCTACAACAACTAGGCTCACCTATGTGCACCAACAACTTATGCTAAGCAAGATAAGCAACTATGTGATAGCAAGATATATGACAAAGAACAATATGGCTATCACAAAGTAAAGTGCATAAGTAAAGGGGCTCGGGTAAGAGATAACCGAGACACGCGGAGACGACGATGTATCCCGAAGGTCACACCCTTGCGGATGCTAATCTCTTTTTGGAGCGGTGTGGAGGCACAATGCTCCCCAAGAAGCCACTAGGGCCACCGTAATCTCCTCACGCCCTCGCACAATGCAAGATGCCGTGATTCCACTAAGGGACCCTTGAGGGCGGTCACCGAACCCGTACAAATGGCGACCCTTGGGGGCGGTCACCGAACCCATACACTTTGGCAACCCTTGGGGGCGGTCACCGGTACCCGTCAAATTGCTCGGGGCGATCTCCACAACCTAATTGGAGACCCTACGCTTGCCCGGAGCTTTACACCACAATGATTGAGCTCCGAACACCACCAACCATCTAGGGCGCCAAGGCACCCAAGAGGAACAAGATCTAGGGTGCCCAAATACCCAAGAGTAATAAGCTTCTCAAACTTCACTTCCACGTATCACCGAGGAGAACTCAAACCGATGCACCAAATGCAATGGCAAGGGCATACGGAGTGCCCAAGTCCTTCTCTCCCAAATCCCACCGAAGCAACTAATGCTAAGGAAGAAAATGAGAGGAAGAACAAAAGAAGAACACGAAGAACTCCAAGATCTAGATCCAAGGGGTTCCCCTCACTTAGAGGAGAAAGTGATTGGTGGAAACGTGGATCTAGATCTCCTCTCTCTTTTCCCCAAAAAACTAGCAAGAATCCATGGAGGGATTGAGAGATAACAAGCTCAGGAAAGGTCAACAATGGGGGAAGAACACGAGCTCAAAGGATTAGGTTCAATTGTGAAGAAGACCCCCTTTTATAGGTGGAGAAAAATCCAACCATTATGCTCACAGCTCGCACAGAGCGGTACTACCGCTCGAAGGAGCGGTACTACCGCTAGGGCGGTAGTACCCCTTCGAAACACAACAGCGAGGAGGCAAAAAGCCCAGAAGAACCGTCGGAGCGGTAGTACCGCTTGACCTCACAGTACTACCGCTAGGGGTAGCGGTACTACTGCTAAGGGTGCCGGTACTACTGCTTGCGAGCGATACTAAAAAATTACATCTGGGCCTACCACCGCAGGACTTGGGACGAGTTTTTGGTCCGGAGCGGTACTACCACTGTAGGAGCCACGGTAGTACTGCTCTGGAGTGGTAGTAAAAAATTACATCCGCTCCAATTCGCGGTAGTACCGCTACAGCCTTTTCAGAACACCAAAACTGCCACAACTTTTGCAAACGGACTCCGAATTCGATGAAACCAAGTTTGTTGGAAAGCTAGAGACAAGGGATAACACAATATTGAAAGAAATATCAATAAGAAGCAAATGAGAAAAGGCCCATAGGAAAATGGTGAGAACCCTTCCTCGGATAAGACCGGTAAAACCTCCAACACCGAAAACATCATAGAAGACGCATGCGAACTTCGTTTTCGATGAACTCAAGCTTGTCATCAAGATGACCATAAGACTCACAAAGAGAACCAAACAAGAACCAGGAAACATGATGCAAGGATGCAATGGTTTGAGCTCTCTACTAATGATACGATCAAGCTACCAACTTGAGAGCCCCCCTTGATAGTACGACAAACGATCCTATAACCCGGTCTCCCAACTACCACCACGAGACCGGTAAAATAGAAAATCTATCAAGGGCAAACCTTTGCCTTACACATGGTCCATTTGAGCTAGATGATGACGATCTTGACTCCCTCAAGTTGGACCACCTTTCTTGATTGCGTTGGCTCGATGAAGACTGGATGATTGCTCCTCCATAGTCCACTATGGGTGAGCCAAGTCCATTGACACCACAATGGATGGCAAGATTCAAGCACTTGATCTCTTCGTGATGCTCCACTTGAACTTGCACATGCCAATCTTAATGACGATCACCACTTGATGTCATCCTTTCCATGGGTTGTATGATATCTTCCTCTTGACACAAGCCCATGGACACGTACCTAACCCCACATAGAACTCTCACATAGACCATGGGTTAGTACACAAAGTGCAATGGACAATGCTTACCATACCATGGGATCACTTGATCCCTCTTGGTACATCTTCTACGCTTTGTGAGTTGATCAACTTGATTCACTCTGGACTTAGTCTTGATCAACCTTGAATCTTTCCAACTCTCTTCATTTGGATGATGTTTTGAAGGTAAATATGAATGATCACACAATCTTCTTCTTCAAGACATGCTTGCAATAAGCTCAACACTCACATGACCAATCTTTGGATAATTCCTTAATAGCACCTTGGTCAACTCATAAACTCCTTGAAACCAACACATGGACTTCAAGAAAAGCCTATGGACAAAACCTTCAAATATAACTCAAGGCAACCATTAGTCCATAGAGATTGTCATCAATTACCAAAACAAAACATGGGGGCACCGCATGTTCTTTCAACTTGCAACTGCGACAAAAAAATCAAGAGCCTAGTTGCGATGTCTTGCAACTCGGATAAAAAAGGAACATACCCAGTTGTGAGTCGATGGTTGACTTGCAACTCGGACAAAAAGGCCAAACCCTAATTGCGAGTAGGTGGTGAACATTCCATTTAGACGAAAAAATAGTCTAGCCCAATTGCAAGCTAAGGGTGGACTTGCAACTAATGCTAGAAAAAGAGTTTGCTCGAGTTGCTATACAAAGGAAACACCGAGCCCTAGTTGTAAATAAAGGGGGGACTTACTAATGAAGACAAAAAAATGAGTCCAGTTGTGAGTCAAGCTTGGACTTGTAACTTGCACAAACAAAAAGATCAAGTAGCAAGTCCACCCTCAGCTGCGAGTCATTCGTCCACTTGCGAGGCGATGCTTGTCTTGCAACTCGGATAAAAAATGGACGGACCCACTCGCGAGTCATTGATTGACTTGCAACTGCGACAAAAAAAATCAAGAGCCTAGTTGTGAGTTGATGGTGGACTTGCAACTCGGATAAAAAAGGGATAAACCCAGTTGCGAGTCGATGGTTGACTTGCAACTCAGACAAAAAAGGTCAACCCCTAATTGCGAGTCAATGGTGAACATGCCACTAAGACGGAAAAATAGTCTAGCCCGATTGCAAGCTGAGCGTGAACTTGCAACCAATGCTAGAAAAAGAGTTCGGTCGAGTTGCTATACAATGGAAACTCCGAGCCCCAGTTGTAAATCACAGGTGAGTTGTGAGTCAAGGTTGGACTTGTAACTTGCACAAACAAAAAGATCAAGGGGTCAGTTACATGTCAATGGTAGACTTTGCAACTGGTCTGAAAAAGTGGTCGGTCCTAGTTGCGAGTCATTCGTCTACTTGCAACTGTAGGAAAAAAATCAAGAGCCTAGTTGCGATTAGATGCTTGTCTTGCAACTCGAATAAAAAATGGATGGACCTAGTTGCGAGTCGATGGTTGACTGGCAACTGGGTCAGAAAAAGTCAACTCTTAGTTGCAAGTCGATGATGGACTTGCAACTGAGGTGGAAAAATTGCCTAGCCCAGTTGCAAGTTGAGGGTGGACTTGCAACTAATGCCAAAGAAGAGTTCGATCGGGTTACCATACAAAGGGAACATCGAGCCATGTCGCGAATGTAGTGTGGACTTTCAACTGGAGAGAAAAAAAGTTGGGCCAAGTTGCAATTTAATAGTGGGCTTGCAACTTGGGTAATAAAAGATTGCTCCCAGTTACGAGTTGAGGGTGGAGTTGCAAATAGAGCAAATAATATGACCGTACAAAAAGAGCGTCAACTCTAATGGAAGAACAAGTGGGAATGGGAAGATAAAGACAACTAGAGGCAAAGAAGCAGCTGAATGGAGGTGATAAAAAATGCAGCGAACAGAACCTTGTCTCGTCCATTTCTACAAAGTACGCCAATAACAAGCGACAAAAAAGCCATGCAAAAAATGATTAGAAAGAAAAAATGGGCCGATAATAGAACATCACGACGACGCCGGACATGCGCGACAAAAATAAAGCGGGACCAAATTTGCAAAAAGATTACAACAAATAGATCGAGCGAACCACAACTTAGATGAGACATTCTTAAAGTGTTCCTTTTAAAAAATGTTAATGAATTTAAAAAATCACATATTTAAAAAAGGCGATCACCAAAAAAAATGTGAGAATTGTAATAAGTGTTCGCACACTTCAAAAAGTGTTCACCTACTAAAATACCATGAATTGGAAAATGGTAAAATGAAAAATGAAAAAGAAAAACTATAGGGAAAATGAAAATATTAATAGAAAATGGAAAATAAAATTGAAAAAGAATCACAGCCCTCACAAACAAAGGTCCGATAAACAATTAACAGAAATGGACAAAAAAACACAAGTCCATGGTGAAGCAAAAAATGGTCCGACAAAATTGGAAAATTAACCTTTTCTTTTTCACCTGACGCTTCCAATTTCTTTTTCTACAGCGTGCCATACTACTACACTGTGCAAGACAAACAGAGCAGATAAAAAACAATACAAAAAAAATTCACACATAGGAAAACAGGTTTCCATTAATATCCACATAGTTCAGGTGATGGGAGCGCGCAGATATATCTTGTTTACGCAATAACTAGAACACAATAAAACAGTGTACTAGCATGGTTCAACACACATAGAGCAGGTTGGGGGAGCACACTACACAAAGAGATAAAAGCGGCAACAAATGACAGTGCGGTCGTGCACGGCCCATCCAGTCAAAACAGCCAGCGGACCGAAAACAAACAACACAGCAACACGCACGACCCCATCAGCCAGCCCGAGACGACTGAAAACAGCCCATAAAGTCAAAAACTGTGGCGTACCTGTGCTACTCGGCTCGAGCGTAAATCTTGAAGCAAGTTGATTGTGTGGTGAGAGATTTAGATGTGACATAGCTAATTCTCATCTAGATGTGAATTAGTAAATTCGTTTTGAAAAGGTCCGCGTTAGTGTCTCATCGGAAGCATATCAATTTGTAGGGACCGGCTGAAATATAGCTGGGAGCTGCCAACACAAGGCGCCTTCTATAATCCCCTGCAAAAAAGAAAAGGCGCCTTCTATTAGTTCTATAATAACGAGCAAGCAAATGAGCCACAGCGTGTCAGTACTATCGTGGTGGCTAGAGTAGGGATCTCATCAAGTTGAGGTCCTTCACTGCTTTGACAGTGACCTGAGTTTGAGCTGGACAACGCTCATTCCATTTCACTTCATCTCGGACAGGAGACATGCGGACGCGCATGGCACTATGCATGGCAGCCAGTGCGGGCTCTCCCGTGGTTGTACTACAAGCAGAAGAAGCTCTGTGAAGTACAGTACATTAATTGTACCAGTACCGCCAACACCGAGACACCCATATACTGGTGAGGTGAGGTGAGGTGATATGCAGACGGTGTTTGCAACAGGCAGGAATTCGTTGGCCCGTCTGCGCATTCGTTGGCCCGTCTGCGCACCCGACCCGACCGGGAGTGAGTGACCATGCTTCATGCTGCCCCTGAACGCGGGCGTGTATTCTTTCCGGAGAAATGAATACTACCGATGCTATGACGGTAACCGGAGCGTCGGTGAGAAGAGAAGTCAAGGATCGAACGCACAGTCTGTACCACTGACCACTGGTATGTCTCCTAGTAGTACAAGCTCAAGTCTTGACGGTGCTCTTCGGATAGAAAAAGAAAGGAGCATGTAGTAGTACTTGGGACTGTTGCATACTTGCATCCATGTCCTCGAAGCTTGACACTAAATCGCAGCACTGTATAAACCCAAGTAAAATCTGCACTGTATCACTTGCTACTCCAGTTCTTGGAGCTTCCAGCTCCCGAAGGTCCAAGGCTAGACATACGTGACTAGGCCGAGGTTGCGGCATTGATCGCCGTATAAAGGACTCCCAACCCACGGTTGTACTAATCCAAACAAGGATTAGCTCCAGGCGCTCAATCATTTGCTTAATCCCGTCGCTGCGTCTACCACCTGTGACTGTGACACGCCTCAGGACGCGCAAGTTGAGACCATCACGCATGATCCGGTTTGTCCCGCCAGGTTGCACCGCCGATTGAGGGTTGTACTACCAGTATGTGCAGAAATAAAGGGTACACCACGTACGTGTCCGTCGGCCTCAGCTCCATGCATCCGCTGGGTTCCGTGCCAACTGATCGGCCAAGGCTTTCTCGGCTTCCGATGCATCATCAAAAGTTGAGGACGGATCGGCCACCTTTTACATTTCCCCTGCTTTGGCAGTGATCATTATTTGATCTGGCCAACTTTGGGTCCATTTCATCTCGTACACGGGACGTGCGGATACGCAAGGCACTGTGGCGAAGAAGGTTGGCTGAACTATAGTTCATTGATTGGCTAATGCATGCGTGATGATGAG
>NC_041393.1:83712490-83738077 GCF_002162155.2 Triticum dicoccoides | reverse complement strand
TCCTCCCCCGGTTACTCCGCTCGCCGCCGCCAGAAGTCACCACCGAGCGAAACTCGCACTATTGCGGCGGCGAGGCCCGCGTCGCTTTGGTCCGTCGGTGCCTCTCCTGGCATAATTGCTGCCGGCAGCGCGCCTCTTGGAGGCGGATCCGGTGCTTCCGCTCCCTTCCGCGCCTCCCGATGGTCGTCCTAGCGGTGCTCCTTCCCGCAACCCCTCCTGGCGCCGTCGCCGGCGCTGCCCCGTGCGGCGTGTCCCTCCCTCCCACCCTCCACTACTAGGGAAAACCCTAGTAGTAGCGCTAGTTTTAGAACTACTAGCAGTGCTTGTACCAGCGCTGCCAGTAAGGCGCTACAGCTAACTGGTACACCTAGTTAGCAGTAGCGCTCTTGTTGGAAAAGCGCTGCTGATAGAGGTAAATAGCAGTAGCGTTTCTTCTAAAAAGTGCTACGGCTTATTTTTTTCCTTTTTTTAATTGCAGCTTATTTTGCTGTATTTGTATATGTTTTATATACAGTATTTTCATTATATGATTTTATGACCATGATTAGTTAGTATATACAACAGTGTATATACCTTCATTTGAACCTAATCCACCTTCATTTCACACACTGTTGTATATACTAAGGTGGATTAGGTTCAAGTGGAGCACCACATGTTGCCTTCACTTAAATCTAATCCGCCTACACAAGCTATTTAATCATCATCATATTCATTACGACCAACACTAGCTATTTAATCATCATAGTCATAGTGTAGCACACATCATCATCTTCAACTCATTCTAGCTAGCTAGTCACCACCAACACTAGCTACAGTAGCTATCTAATCACCACCAACACTAACTAATAATAATAATCATAGTCATTACCGCCAACATGTGACGCCCCCGATTCAATCGTACACTAATCATGCACGCAAACGTGTACGATCAAGATCAGGGACTCACGGGAAGATATCACAACACAACTCTAAAACATAAATAATTCATACAAGCATCATATTACAAGCCAGGGGCCTCGAGGGCTCGAATACAAGTGCTCGAACATAAACGAGTCAACGGAAGCAACAATATCTGAGTACAGACATAAGTTAAACAAGTTGTCATAAGATGGCTAGCACAAACTGGGATACAGATCAAAAGAGGCGCATGCCTCCTGCCTGGGATCCTCCTAACTATTCCTGGTCGTCGTCAGCGGCCTGCACGTAGTAGTAGGCACCTCCAGTGTAGTAGGAGTCATCGTCGACGGTAGCGTCTGTCTCCAGGGCTCCAACATCTGGTTGCGGCATCCGGGAAGAAGAGGAGAAAGGGGAAAAGAGGGAGCAAAGCAACCGTGAGTACTCATCCAAAGTACTCGCAAGCAAGGAGCTACACTACATATGCATGGGTATATGTGTAAAGAGGCAATATCGGTGGACTGAACTGCAGAATGCCAGAATAAGAGGGGAATAGCTAGTTCTATCTAAGACTACGCTTGTGGCAGCCTCCGTCTTGCAGCATGTAGAAGAGAGTAGATTGAAGTCCTCCAAGTCGCATCGCATAGCATAATCCTACCTAGCGATCCTCCCCTCGTCGCCCTGTGAGAAAGCGATCACCGGGTTGTCTCTGGAACTTGTCTGGGTGTGTTTTATTAAGTATCCGGTTCTAGTTGTCATAAGGTCAAGGTACTACTCCGGGTCGTCCTTTTACCGAGGAAACTATAACAGTAGGTCCTCCGGCCAGGTGTGCTAGGATGGCATCACCTTATCGGGTCATATAAGGACCAATGTTATGTCTCCTGGAAAAAATGTTCCAACCATCATATCTGACCGAGTTTCAAATCGTATTGGGGTCAGGACACCTCAGACTCAGGATGCCTGAGAAGAAAAGGTGCAACACAAATTGACGAGAAGACATTGTAAGATTCTCGGGAAATGAATTATGGAAGCAAGTTCCGAAACAAAAGCTCATCATTCAACCAAGGAGAGAATGAGGGATGGCTGATGGACTCAGCGACATAGCATCGAGATTTCCAAAAAGATGGATTTCCACAATCATGTGAACAAGGATATAACATCTCTCAGATCAAAAGATATAATGGTGTATGCTCAAGAAAAACATACACATTTAAGCATTAGTTGAAAGGTGGCTGGGATGCACGACCAATGTCAGAATGGTGATTCAGCAATCAGCACACAAAGTTGGAATTATTGTCCATTAACTCTGAAGCAATAAGGTTGCTAAGAATACCGAAGTCTCACGGCAGAGTTCATTCATTGGTATTCCGGTTTAGAAGCAACACGGGGACCAAAAAGAAGGGTGGTGGCGAGAGGCATCACAATACCCAGAATTCTTAAGAGGTGGAGTAATCCTTGCAATATCCTTGACATAAGGGACAATAATACTTCAAGGTAGAACATAACACAAACTAAATAGCAAGTTGCATCCTTAACAATAACAAGTTTGTGATGAAAGGAAGGTAAAGATGTTGTCGATGGTAACTCAAATTACCAAGGGACGAGGATGGCACTTGCCATCATGAATTCAATTGATGCCTGGGAAGGATTCAAAATGTTGATGATGACCACGACAAATTTGTCGAGAGGTTTCAAGAAGATGTAACCGATCGGCGATGACATCAAGTCAAAGGAATGCCGAAGCAAAAGGTTATTAGAACCACGAATATGACACCAACTCAGAATCAAGCTTGCTGTTTGAGGTGGAACGATAAGACAAGGAAGATCGATGTGAGCTTAGCTCATCGCCGAAAGTGGTGCTCCGGGAATAAGGACCAGGTAGCACAGTTAAAATCAGCACGATACTGATATAGCCGATCAGGCTAGAACTGACTTGAAGGATTATTAAACTCGTAAGCAATGAAATTTACTTAGAGTTATTGAATCGGAGTGCAGAATCAATTCATTTATTGTTATTCTTGAGTGACTAATAACTCAGAACCCGGGGGAAATCTGAAATCAGTGAGAAGCAATACTAGATGAAGACTTATAGGAAGCAACACAGTTCTTTGATATTCTCGAGATACTGGAGGGTAATACTCGAAAGTAGGACAGAATAAAGGTTGGACATGTGTATTGATTTGCAGAAGACAAGTACTTTAACTTGTCCGAGAAATGGATCAAAGAAGAACAATCATGGTCGAAACCACGGTTGCAAAGGATCAATTCACAAATACGAGATGATATTTATCAAGGAATAGTTATTATTACAAGAAGCTTCCATGATAGGATCTACATCGTGTCCATGGGCATGAACACAAAGTTCAAGTTCGACTCCCGCTTCTCTAATGCATAACCTTTCACTCACTTCTCGCCTTCAATGAAGTTGTAGTGTTGAAATTTTATCTGACATTACATTAGTAGAGCATGACCCGTAGTAGTTTCCGGGTTCACACAGATTAGAGAAGGCATAGGTTCAACCCATCAGGGCCTCTTAGGAACATATACCACAAATTTGTCAGGAGTAAATAACACAAGCTCAAAAGCAGAGCATGTTCGACAAGGCAGAGGATACAATTTACCAAAGGCATTATGTATCCAAGTAAAGACTTAGAAAGTTATCAAATATGAAGGACGTTGTCGGATAAAATCCAATAAAGGACCTGGTGGTCCTCAAGGGATCTGAAGTGAGCATCGGTACTCAACCAGAAGAAGAAGAAAGCGAGGAGATTAGATTATCGAATCAACTGATTAATTCAAAGCTCAAATGCAAAGGAATTATGAGCTCCAACACAAGGGATAAAAAAAACGCTTCGGTTAGGGATGGATAAGTTGAATAGACTTAGGGGTACAATCGACAACAATTTGATTGGTCGAGAACCAGCTCGAGCTAAAAATGACGGCTGAGACAGAAAGATAATTCATAAGGATCATCTGATGATTGCGGGCATTCGCAACATATTGAATCACGGACTCAAAATGATAAAGACAAAGGATGCCAACGAAGATGACTAGATATATGGAATTAACCATATTGCATGCAGGTAAGAACTTCAGTAGCAATAAGGTGCTGAGGATTTTTAGAAAGTCGAATAGCATTTCGAAGAATTTTTGTGAATTACATGGATCAACTGAGGATGAGCGGATACTCGGTAAGTGCGAGAAATTATTCGTAGGGTGTGTTCATGTGGTAAGAACTGCAAGGCAGTAAGCTCAAATGATTCTCGGAGCAACGGAGAGCAGTTCGGGGCATCTTCTAATATCAAGATCAATGGGATTGAATGTAAGAATGGCACGTGTATATAGTTATCCATAAGGATATAAGAATGGTAGGGAGTTTGTAAGGGCGGTGGGCACAAGTGTCTCGGGAGAACATCGTAGAGTATCTTCGGAATCTTCTAGTGCACTAAACAATCATCTGGAGTGAGGGCTCTTCGGGAGGAAGTAGTTACAAGAACCTAGAGTCGGTGTTAGTAAAATCATTTAACCCGAATAGAGGAGAGGTCGGAGTCCCAGAGTAAAGGTCGAGGAGTAAAAGATCCTAATACCACCAATGACGACGTGGGCCCATTAGCCACACAGCCAAGTTAGTAAAACAGTTTTCGGCTTCTAGACTCAACTTCGGCCAAGGAGTTGGAAAGGGGATTCCTACATGCAGTCGGCTCTGATACCAACTTGTGACGCCCCTGATTCAATCATACACTAATCATGCACGAAAACGTGTACGATCAAGATCAGGGACTCACGAGAAGATATCACAACACAACTCTAAAACATAAATAAGTCATACAAGCATCATATTACAAGCCAAGGGCCTCGAGGGCTCGAATACAAGTGCTCGAACATAAACGAGTCAGCGTAAGCAACAATATCTGAGTACAAACATAAGTTAAACAAGTTGCCATAAGATGGCTAGCACAAACTGGGATACAGATCGAAAGAGGCGCATGCCTCCTGCCTGGGATCCTCCTAACTACTCCTGGTCAGCGTCAGCGGCCTGCACGTAGTAGTAGGCACCTCCAGTGTAGTAGGAGTCATTGTCGACGGTGGCGTCTGGCTCCTGGGCTCCAACGTCTGGTTGCGACATCCAGGAAGAAGAGGGAAAGGGGGAAAAGAGGGAGCAAAGCAATCGTGAGTACTCATCCAAAGTACTCGCAAGCAAGGAGCTACACTACATATGCATGGGTATATGTGTAAAGAGGCAATATCGGTGGACTGAACTGCAGAATGCTAGAATAAGAGGGGAATAGCTAGTCCTATCTAAGACTACGCTTGTGGCAGCCTCCGTCTTGCAGCATGTAGAAGAGAGTAGATTGAAGTCCTCCAAGTCGCATCGCATAGCATAATCCTACCTAGCGATCCTCCCCTCGTCGCCCTGTGAGAAAGCGATCACCGGGTTGTCTCTGGAACTTGTCTGGGTGTGTTTTATTAAGTATCCGGTTCTAGTTGTCATAAGGTCAAGGTACAACTCCGGGTCGTCCTTTTACCGAGGGACACGACTATTCGAATAGATAAACTTCCCTGCATGGGTGCACCACATAACCAACACGCTCGATCCCCTTTGGTCGGACACACTTTCCTGGGTCATGCCCGGCCTCGGAAGATCAACACGTCGCAGCCCGCCTAGGCACAACAGAGAGGTCAGCACGCTGGTCTAAATCCTATGCGCGCAGGGGTCTGGGCCTATCGCCCATTGCACACCTGCATGTTGCGAGGGCGGCCGGAAGCAGACCTAGCCTCCCTAATACAAGAGCAGGCATTCCAGTCCAATCCGGCGTGCGCCGCTCAGTCGTTCACATCAAGAAGGCTTCGGCAGATACCACGACGTCGAGTGCCCATAACTGTTCCCGCGTAGTTGGTTAGTGCGTATAGGCCATTGGCCAGACTCAGATCAAATACCAAGATCTCGTTAAGCATGTTATTATGAAGTAACCGCAAATGCCGACCAGGGCCAGGCCCACCTCTCGCCTAGGTGGTCTCAACCTGCCCTGTCGCTCCGCCACAAAGATCCACATAGAGGGCCGTTGTCGGTGTCAAAACTGGCAGATCTCGGGTAGGGGGTTCCGAACTGTGTGTCTAAGACTAATGGTAATAGGAGGCAGGGGACACGATGTTTTACCCAGGTTTGGGCCGTCTCGATGGAGGTAATACCCTACTTCCTGCTTGGTTGATCTTGATGATATGAGTATTACAAGAGTTGATCTACCACGAGATCGTAGAGGCTAAACCCTAAAAGCTAGCCTATGATTATGATTGTTGCCGTCCTACGGACTAAACCCTCCGGTTTATATAGACACCAGAGGGGGCTAGGGTTACACATAGTCGGTTATAGAGAAGGAGATCTACATATCCGAATTGCCAAGCTTGCCTTCCACGCAAAGGAGAGTCCCATCCAGACACGGCACGAAGTCTTCAATCTTGTATCTTCATAGTCCAACAGTCCGGCCAAAGTATATGGTCCGGCTGTCCGAGGACCCCTTAATCCAGGACTCCCTCTGTAGCCCCTGAACCTGGCTTCAATGACGATGAGTCCGGCGCACAGATTGTCTTCGGCATTGCAAGGCGGGTTCCTTCTCCGAATACTCCATAGAAGGTTCCGAACACAAGGATCGTGTCCGGCTCTGCAAAACAAATTCCACATACCACCGTAGAGAGTACAATATTCCACAAATCTAGTCTGCTGACAGCTTTTTATGACATCACGCCATGGTCTGGTCATTATTCGAACCGTTTTTCACAACCAGCTACTGCACGTAATGCGAGGCAGTTTCCTTGACATGTCTTGTCGAAGCAGAGATCGTGTCCCCTTATCACGTGATTCTCATTAATACGGGTATGGGTAACCCAACTGCATCATCAATCGTGGCGCTTGGGAAACAAGCGATCTTAACGGGCAATTGTGGAGGCGCACAGTTTCTACCGCCTTTATAAAGAGATAGTGAAGGAAATATGCCCTAGAGGCAATAATAAAGTTATTATTTATTTCCTCATATCATGATAAATGTTTATTATTCATGCTAGAAATGTATTAACCGGAAACATGATACATGTGTGAATACATAGACAAACATATAGTCACTAGTATGCCTCTACTTGACTAGCTCATTAATCAAAGATGGTTATGTTTCCTAACCATTGACATGTGTTGTCATTTGATTAATGGGATCACATCATTAGGAGAATGAGGTGATTGACATGACCCATCCCGTTAGCTTAGCACTTGATCGTTTAGTATTCTGCTATTGCTTCCTTCATGACTTATACATGTTCCTGTAACTATGAGAATTGTGTAACTCCCGTTTACCGGAGGAACACTTTGGGTACTACCAAACGTCACAACGTAACTGGGTGATTATAAAGGAGTACTACAGGTGTCTCCGAAGGTACATGTTGAGTTAGCATAATTCGAGATTAGGTTTTGTCACTCCGATTGTCGGAGAGGTATCTCTGGGCCCTCTCGGCAATGCTCATCACCTAAGCCTTGCAAGCATGTAACTAATGAGTTCGTTATAAGATGAAGTATTACAGAACGAGTAAAGAGACTTGTCGATAATGAGATTGAACTAGGTATTGGATACCGACGATCGAATCTCGGACAAGTAACATACCGATGACAAAGGGAACAACGTATGTTGTTATGCGGTTTGACCGATAAAGATCTTCGTAGAATATGTAGGAACCAATATGGGCATCCAGGTCCCGCTATTGGTTATTGACCAGAGATGTGTCTCAGTCATGTCTACATCGTTCTCGAACCGTAGGGTCCGCACGCTTAAGGTTTCGATGACAGTTATATTATGAGTTTATGTATTTTGATGTACCGAAGGTTGTTCGGAGTCCCGGATATGATTACGGACATGACGAGGAGTCTCGAAATGGTCGAGACATAAAAATTGATATATTGGACGGATATATTTGGACACCGGAAAGGTTCCGGAGAAGTTTGGAGCCTCGGAAGGTTACCGGAACCCCCCGGGAGGTATATGGGCCTTATTGGGCCCATGTAGGAGGAAGAGAGAAGGAGCAAGGGAAGGGGGCGCGCCCCCCCCCAAGCCCAATCCGAATTGGGGAGGGGGGCCGGCCCCCCCTTTCCTTTCTCCTTCCCCCTCTTCCTATTACTACTACTAGTACTACTTCCTAATACTAGTACTCTTTCCTTCCCCCTCCAAATAAGATAAGGAAAAGAGAGGGAAACCTACTTGGAGTAGGTTTCCCCCTCCTCATGGCGCGCCCCCCTTAGGGCCGGCCACCTCCTCCCTCCCTCCTTTATATACGGGGGTAGGGGGGCACCCTAGGACACACAAGTTGATCATTGATCGTTCCTTAGCCGTGTGCGGTGCCCCCCTCCACGATATTACACCCCGGTCATATTGTAGCGGTGCTTAGGCGAAGCCCTGCAACAGGAGAACATCAAGATCGTCACCACGCCGTCGTGCTGATGGAACTCCCCCTCGGTGCCTCTGCTGGATCGGAGATCGAGGGTGCGTCATCGAGCTGTACGAGTGTCAAGAACTCGGAGGTGCCGGAGTAACGGTACTTGGATCGGTTGAACCGGAGGACGTACGACTACTTCCTCTACGTTGCGTCAACGCTTCCGCTTCGGTCTACGAGGGTACGTAGACAACACTCTCCCCTCGTTGCTATATCATCACCATGATCTTGCGTGTGCGTAGGAAATTTTTTTGAAATTACTACGTTTCCTAACAGTGGCATCCGAGCCTAGGTTTTATGTGTTGATGTTATATGCACGAGTAGAACACAAGTAAGTTGTGGACGATATAAGTCATACTGCCTACCAGCATGTCATACTTTGGTTCAGCGGTATTGTGAGATGAAGCGGCCCGGACCGACATTACGCGTACGCTTACGCGAGACTGGTTTCACCGTTACGAGCACTCATGCTTAAAGGTGGCTGGCGGGTGTCTGTCTCTCTCACTTTAGTTGAACCGAGTGTGGCTACGCCCGGTCCTTGTGAAGGTTAAAACGGAGTCTATTTGACAAACTATCGTTGTGGTTTTGATGCGTAGGTGAGATTGGTTCTTGCTTAAGCCCGTAGCAGCCACGTAAAATTTGCAACAACAAAGTAGAGGACGTCTAACTTGTTTTTGCAGGGCATGTTGTGATGTGATATGGCCAAGACATGATGCTATATTTTATTGTATGAGATGATCATGTTTTGTAACCGAAGTTATCGGCAACTGGCAGGAGCCATATGGTTGTCGCTTTATTGTATGAAATGCAAACGCCCTGTAATTGCTTTACTTTATCACTAAGCGGTAGCGATAGTCGTAGAAGCAATAGATGGCGTAACGACAACGATGCTACGATGGAGATCAAGGTGTCACGCCGGTGACGATGGTGATCACGACGGTGCTTCGAAGATGGAGATCACAAGCACAAGATGATGATGGCCATATCATATCACTTATATTGATTGCATGTGATGTTTATCCTTTATGCATCTTATCTTGCTTTGATTGATGGTAGCATTTTAAGATGATCTCTCACTAATTATCAAGAAGTGTTCTCCCTGAGTATGCACCGTTGCAAAAGTTCTTCGTGCTGAGACACCACGTGATGATCGGGTGTGATAGGCTCTACGTTCAAATACAACGGGTGCAAAACAGTTGCACACACGGAATACTCAGGTTATACTTGACGAGCCTAGCATATACAGATATGGCCTCGGAACACGGGGACCGAAAGGTCGAGTGTGAATCATATAGTAGATATGATCAACATAGAGATGTTCACCATTGAAACTACTCCATCTCACGTGATGATCGGACATGGTTTAGTTGATTTGGATCACGTAATCACTTAGATGACTAGAGAGATGTCTGTCTAAGTGGGAGTTCTTTAGTAATATGATTAATTGAACTTAAATTTATCATGAACATAGTACCTGATAGTATTTTGCTTGTCTATGTTTGTTTGTAGATAGATGGCTCGTGCTATTGTTCCGTTGAATTTTAATGCGTTCCTTGAGAAAGCAAAGTTGAAAGATGATGGTAGCAATTACACGGACTGGGTCCGTAACCTGAGGATTATCCTCATTGCTGCACAGAAGAGTTACGTCCTGGAAGCACCGCTGGGTGCCAGGCCTGCTGCTGATGCAACTGACGACGTTAAGAACGTCTGGCAGAGCAAAGTTGATGACTACTCTATAGTTCAGTGTGCCATGCTTTACGGCTTAGAACCGGGTCTTCAACGACGTTTTGAACGTCATGGGGCATATGAGATGTTCCAGGAGTTGAAGTTAATATTTCAAGCAAATGCCCGGATTGAGAGATATGAAGTCTCCAATAAGTTCTACAGCTGCAAGATGGAGGAGAACAGTTCTGTCAGTGAGCATATACTCAAAATGTCTGGGTATAATAATCACTTGATTCAACTCGGAGTTAATCTTCCGGATGATAGCGTCATTGACAGAATTCTCCAATCACTGCCACCAAGCTACAAGAGCTTTGTGATGAACTATAATATGCAAGGGATGAACAAGACTATTCCCGAGCTCTTCGCGATGCTGAAAGCCGCGGAGGTAGAAATCAAAAAGGAGCATCAAGTGTTGATGGTCAACAAGACCACTGGTTTCAAGAAAAGGGGCAAAGGGAAGAAGAAGGGGAACTTCAAAAGGAACGGCAAACAAGTTGCTGCTCAAGTGAAGAAACCCAAGTCTGGACCTAAGCCTGAAACTGAGTGCTTCTACTGCAAGCAGACTGGACACTGGAAGCGGAACTGCCCCAAGTATTTGGCGGATAAGAAGGATGGCAAAGTGAACAAAGGTATATGTGATATACATGTTATTGATGTGTACCTTACTAATGCTCGCAGTAGCACCTGGGTATTTGATACTGGTTCTGTTGCTAACATTTGCAACTCGAAACAGGGACTACGGATTAAGCGAAGATTAGCTAAGGACGAGGTGACGATGCGCGTGGGAAATG
This sequence comes from Triticum dicoccoides, assembly GCF_002162155.2. NCBI lineage: Eukaryota > Viridiplantae > Streptophyta > Magnoliopsida > Poales > Poaceae > Triticum > Triticum dicoccoides. The sequence goes on along the minus strand of NC_041393.1, from coordinate 83,727,197 downwards.
GTTCCAAAGTCGATGTGATCGCGGTCGGCACGCTACCTCTACATCTACCATCGCGATTAGTTTTAGACCTGAATAATTGTTATTTGGTGCCTGTGTTGAGCATGAACATTATATCAGGATCTGTTTGATGCGAGACGGTTATTCATTTAAATCAGAGAATAATGGTTGTTCTATTTATATGAGTAATATCTTTTATGGTCATGCACCCTTGAAGAGTGGTCTATTTTTATTAAATCTCGATAGTAGTGATACACATATTCATAATGTTGAAGCCAAAAGATGCAGAGTTGATAATGATAGTGCAACATATTTGTGGCACTGCCGTTTAGGTCATATCGGTGTAAAACGCATGAAGAAACTCCATACTGATGGACTTCTGGAATCACTTGATTATGAATCACTTGGTACTTGCGAACCGTGCCTCATGGGCAAGATGACCAAAACACCGTTCTCCGGATCTATGGAGAGAGCAACAGATTTGTTGGAAATCATACATACAGATGTATGTGGTCCGATGAATGTTGAGACTCGTGGAGGATATCGTTATTTCCTCACCTTCACAGATGATTTGAGCAGATATGGGTATATCTACTTGATGAAGCACAAGTCTGAAACATTTGAAAAGTTCAAAGAATTTCAGAGTGAAGTAGAAAATCATCGTAACAAGAAAATAAAGTTTCTACGATCTGATCGTGGAGGAGAATATTTGAGTTACGAGTTTGGTTTACGTTTGAAACAATGTGGAATAGTTTCGCAACTCACGCCACCTGGAACACCACAGTGAAATGGTGTGTCCGAACGTCGTAATCGTACTTTAATTGATATGGTGCGATCTATGATGTCTCTTACCGATTTACCGCTATCGTTTTGGGGTTATGCTTTAGAGACGGCCGCATTCACGTTAAATAGGGCACCATCAAAATCCGTTGAGACGACGCCTTATGAACTGTGGTTTGGCAAGAAACCAAAGTTGTCGTTTCTCAAAGTTTGGGGCTGCGATGCTTATGTGAAGAAACTTCAACCAGATAAGCTCGAACCCAAATCGGAGAAATGTGTCTTCATAGGATACCCAAAGGAGACAATTGGGTACACCTTCTATCACAGATCTGAAGGCAAGATTTTCGTTGCTAAAATCGGATCCTTTCTAGTGAAGGAGTTTCTCTCGAAAGAAGTGAGTGGGAGGAAAGTAGAACTTGATGAGATAATTGTATCTACTCCCTTATTGGAAAGTAATTCATCACAAGAACCGGTTCCTGTGACAACTACACCAATTAGTGAGGAAGCTAATGATATTGATCATGAAACTTCAGATCAAGTTTCTACTGAACCTCGTAGGTCTACCAGAGTAAGATCCGCACCAGAGTGGTACGGAAATCCTATTCTAGAAGTCATGTTACTAGACCATGATGAACCTACGAACTATGAGGAAGCGATGATGAGCCCAGATTCCGCAAAATGGCTAGAGGCCATGAAATCTGAGATAGGATCCATGTATGAAAACAAAGTATGGAGTTTGGTTGACTTGCCCGATGATCGGCAAGCCATTGAGAATAAATGGATCTTTAAGAAGAAGACTGACGCTGATGGTAATGTTACTGTCTACAAAGCTCGACTTGTTGCAAAAGGTTTTCGACAAGTTCAAGGGGTTGACTACGATGAGACTTTCTCACCCGTAGCGATGCTTAAGTCTGTCCGAATCATGTTGGCTATTGCTGCATTTCATGATTATGAAATTTGGCAAATGGATGTCAAGACTGCATTCTTGAATGGATTTCTAGAAGAAGAGTTGTATATGATGCAACCTGAAGGTTTTGTTGATCCAAAAGGTGCTGACAAAGTGTGCAAGCTCCAACGTTCCATTTATGGACTGGTGCAAGCATCTCGGAGTTGGAATAAACGTTTTGATAGTGTGATCAAAGCATATGGCTTTATACAAACTTTTGGAGAAGCCTGTATTTACAAGAAAGTGAGTGGGAGCTCTGTAGCATTTCTAGTTTTATATGTTGATGACATATTATTAATTGGAAATGATATAGAATTTCTGGATAGCATAAAGGGATACTTGAATAAAAGTTTTTCTATGAAAGACCTCGGTGAAGCTGCTTACATATTGGGCATCAAGATCTATAGAGATAGATCAAGACGCTTAATAGGACTTTCACAAAGTACATACCTTGACAAAATTTTGAAAAAGTTCAAAATGGATCAGGCAAAGAAAGGATTCTTGCATGTGCTACAATGTGTGAAGTTGAGTCAAACTCAATGCCCGACCACAGCAGAAGATAGAGAGAAAATGAAAGATGTTCCCTATGCTTCAGCCATAGGCTCTATCATGTATGCAATGCTGTGTACCAGACCTGACGTATGCTTAGCAATAAGCTTGGCAGGTAGGTACCAAAGTAATCCAGGAGTGGATCACTGGACAGTGGTCACGAACATCCTGAAATACCTGAAAAGGACTAAGGATATGTTTCTCGTATATGGAGGTGACAAAGAGCTAGTCGTAAATGGTTACGTCGATGCAAGCTTTGACACTGACCCGGACGATTCTAAATCGCAGACCGGATACGTGTTTTTATTAAACGGTGGAGCTGTAAGTTGGTGCAGTTCTAAACAAAGCGTCGTGGCAGGATCTACATGTGAAGCGGAGTATATAGCTGCTTCTGAAGCAGCAAATGAAGGAGTCTGGATGAAGGAGTTCATTTCTGATCTAGGTGTCATACCTAGTGCATCGGGACCAATGAAGATCTTCTGTGACAATACTGGTGCAATTGCCTTGGCAAAGGAATCCAGATTTCACAAGAGGACCAAGCACATCAAGAGACGCTTCAATTCCATTCGGGACCAAGTCCAAGTGGGAGACATAGAGATTTGCAAGATACATACGGATCTGAATGTTGCAGACCCGTTGACTAAGCCTCTCTCACGAGCAAAACATGATCAGCACCAAGACTCCATGGGTGTTAGAATCATTACTATGTAATCTAGATTATTGACTCTAGTGCAAGTGGGAGACTGAAGGAAATATGCCCAAGAGGCAATAATAAAGTTATTATTTATTTCCTCATATCATGATAAATGTTTATTATTCATGCTAGAATTGTATTAACCGGAAACATGATACATGTGTGAATACATAGACAAACATATAGTCACTAGTATGCCTCTACTTGACTAGTTCATTAATCAAAGATGGTTATGTTTCCTAACCATTGACATGTGTTGTCATTTGATTAATGGGATCACATCATTAGGAGAATGAGGTGATTGACATGACCCATCCCGTTAGCTTAGCACTTGATCGTTTAGTATTCTGCTATTGCTTCCTTCATGACTTATACATGTTCCTGTAACTATGAGAATTGTGTAACTCCCGTTTACCGGAGGAACACTTTGGGTACTACCAAACGTCACCGTAACTGGGTGATTATAAAGGAGTACTACAGGTGTCTCCAAAGGTACATGTTGAGTTAGCATAATTCGAGATTAGGTTTTGTCACTCCGATTGTCGGAGAGGTATCTCTGGGCCCTCTCGGCAATGCTCATCACCTAAGCCTTGAAAGCATGTAACTAATGAGTTAGTTATAATATGAAGTATTACAGAACGAGTAAAGAGACTTGTCGATAACGAGATTGAACTAGGTATTGGATACCGACGATCGAATCTCGGACAAGTAACATACCGATGACAAAGGGAACAACGTATGTTGTTATGCGGTTTGACCGATAAAGATCTTCGTAGAATATGTAGGAACCAATATGGGCATCCAGGTCCCGCTATTGGTTATTGACCAGAGATGTGTCTCAGTCATGTCTACATCGTTCTCGAACCGTAGGGTCCGCACACTTAAGGTTTCGATGACAGTTATATTATGAGTTTATGTATTTTGATGTACCGAAGGTTGTTCGGAGTCCCGGATATGATTACGGACATGACGAGGAGTCTCGAAATGGCCGAGACATAAAGATTGATATATTGGACGGATATATTTGGACACCGGAAAGGTTCCGGAGAAGTTTGGAGCCTCGGAAGGTTACCGGAACCCCCCGGGAGGTATATGGGCCTTATTGGGCCCATGTAGGAGGAAGAGAGAAGGAGCAAGGGAAGGGGGCGCGCCCCCCCAAGCCCAATCCGAATTGGGGAGGGGGGCCGGCCCCCCCTTTCCTTTCTCCTTCCCCCTCTTCCTATTACTACTACTAGTACTACTTCCTAATACTAGTACTCTTTCCTTCCCCCTCCAAATAAGATAAGGAAAAGAGAGGGAAACCTACTTGGAGTAGGTTTCCCCCTCCTCATGGCGCGCCCCCCTTAGGGCCGGCCACCTCCTCCCTCCCTCCTTTATATACAGGGGTAGGGGGGCACCCTATGACACACAAGTTGATCATTGATCGTTCCTTAGCCGTGTGCGGTGCCCCCCTCCACGATATTACACCTCGGTCATATTGTAGCGGTGCTTAGGCGAAGCCCTGCAACAGGAGAACATCAAGAACGTCACCACGCCGTCGTGCTGACGGAACTCCCCCTCGGCGCCTCTGCTGGATCGGAGATCGAGGGTGCGTCATCGAGCTGTACGCGTGTCAAGAACTCGGAGGTGCCGGAGTAACGGTACTTGGATCGGTTGAACCGGAGGACGTACGACTACTTCCTCTACGTTGCGTCAACGCTTCCGCTTCGGTCTACGAGGGTACGTAGACAACACTCTCCCCTCGTTGCTATATCATCACCATGATCTTGCGTGTGCGTAGGAATTTTTTTGAAATTACTACGTTTCCTAACAGATAGGGATCCCCCTCTTTCACCCACGCCCTCTTCCTTCTTCGCTCATCCATTCTTGCACGCTCGAGCTCCAGCACCCCAGTTCTCACCTTCTCCGTACATCCAAACATGTCCGGAGCGGGAGGCAAGTGGATGGCCTCCTCCATCACGGAGGAGGACATTATGAAGCTTCGGGCGGCCGGATACTTGGCCGTAGACATCGCGCACCAGCTCCCGGGCGCAGGGCAGATCATTCCGACTCCAGGACTGCACGAGAGGGTTGTGTTCCTCGCCCACTTCATCCGCGGACTGGGGTTCCCCCTCCACCCATTTGTCCACGGGCTCATGTTCTATTACGGGCTGGATTTTCATGACCTGGCCCCTAACTTCATCCTCAACATCTCGGTGTTTATCGTCTTGTGCGAGGCTTTCCTCCGCATCAGGCCCCACTTTGGCCTGTGGCTGAAGATCTTCAACATGAAGCCGAAGATTGTGGTTGGTCAGCAGGCGGAGTGCGAAGGCGCTATGGTGGGCAAGATGCCCAGTGTCACCTGGCTCGAAGGCTCCTATGTGGAGACCGTGAAGGGGTGACAATCGGGGTGGTTCTACATCACCGAGCTGCGCGACGCCAATTGGGTGGCGGCCCCTGAATTCTGATCCAGCATTCCCATGCGGCTCACCTCCTGGAAGAAGAAGGGCGTAGCCTGAGTCGTGTCCGCGGAGCTGACCGGACTCCAGAACTGCGTCAAAAATATGATAACCAAGAAGATCGAGCTTGTCAACGTGGTCCAGGTCATGTTGTTCCGCCGGATTCTCCTGTGTCAAAGACGGGCATTCAACCTATGGGAGTTCGACGCGGCCCAACACCAGACACTGCAAGAGCTCTTCAACACGACGCACAAAGACATCTGGAAGGTGTTGTTCAAGGCCAGTAAAGTTCCTCCCTCCCACCACCGAGGACCGCGGACTCAGCGCCAAGCGCCACGCCAATTCGGTAAGCATTCTACATCTCGCAAGATGTGCCTTTCCTCAGTATATTCCTGGGAGGAACTTAAGCCACCGTACTGATTTAACGAGATTATGTGGCGATGGCAGAGCGGATCGACTGCCCGGCCCCGTTGCCTGAAGATCCAGCAACCGCTCACCTGACGGAGATGCTGGTTCTGGCGCCCTATGAGGTGCCGTTGAAGAAGGCCAAGAAGAAGGCCACGGGGACCAGGAAAAGTCTCCGGCGCTAGGTGGTGTCGGACTCATCGTCCGAAGACACCGAGGCGCACTCCTCCAACGACAATGAGGAGGAGGAGGAGGAAAACCCTCTCCCCCAAACCGAGGGGGAGAAGAAAAGGAAGGCCGCCCCTTCCAGGGAGGCTGAAGGGTCCAAGAAGGGAAGGACCCTCCCTCCGGATCACTCCACAACCGCCACCTACAGCGAGGAGGAGTGGCTACCCAGGGCCAAGCCCTTGGCGAAGTCGTAAGTATTCGTATGCCATAATACTTCTTGCATATTTTAGCTTTATGGCTTCTTATTATGTCAAGATTTGTTTGTGCAGTCCGTCTAAATCCCACATCGACTTATCCTCCTCGGATGGGTCCTTGAGCTCGTCGGAGATGAACAGCTATTCGCTCCCGACAGCTTCCACTCCCCAGCCCGCGGATGACACCGAGGTGTTATCTCAGAGGATACCGGGCCAGGAGGAGCTAGTCCTTGAGACGCCTCAAGGCGAGACCCCCGATGCCGGGCTCATGGGGGGGGGGATCCGCATGGATTCGGATGAGGGGGGGGTGCAGCAAGCTTGGCCCCTAGCCAGATACTGCGCCGGAACCTCCAGTGGTTCCGGATTCAGGCAGGCAGCCCCCCGCCAAGGGGGGCGAGCCACCTGTGCCGATGACCTCTGTCCATCCAAAGGCATCGGATAACTTGGTGGAAGCGCTTCAGAGCGCTTCCCTTGATGAAGGACACCATACTCTTATGAGTACGGTGATTGCGAAGGTTCAGTCCGCCAAAAGCGGATTGACCGAAGCCTGCGCCAGCCTCCTGACAGGCTTTGAGGTAAGTAATTTAAATTATGAGAAAGTATCACAGTATAGACAGTAGCCCCTGATGCTTTGTTTGGTGTTCGGGAAGAAAATCCGAACAGAGGATCAAATATTATTCCTAGGAGTCTAATCATATTATGTCTATGTGAATAAGCAGGCATCACTACTGGCCGCCGCCGCTGCCACTGTGGAGGTCTCCTGACTGAGGTAGAACCTGGAGCGGGCCGAAGAAGAGCTCGGCCTCGTGAAGAGGCAGCTCGAGGAGAACAAAGGTAAGAGCTCGAGGAGAACAAAGGTAAGTAATACCCCGTCTGAATGTTATATAAAGGAAAAAATTGTTGATGCTAATAGAAGCACGATGAATTTTACTAGGGGCCACGACCGAAGTGGCGGCCCTTAAGAAGGCACTGTCCGAGGCCGAAAACAAAGCGGCCAAGGAGCGCACCGAGCGCGAAAAACAAGAGGCGCGAGTTGATGAGGTCTAGCAAGAGCTTCAGGACTTTGTCAAAAAATTCGAGTCCTTGGAGCGTGACTCCAAGACGCAAGAGCCGGAGCTTGCAAAGGCCCGTCAGAGTGCACTAGATGCCAAGGCCGAAGCCCAAAAGGCCCTCCAGGAAATTGAGGCGGCCAAGAAGATAGCTGCGGGTAAGGCTTTCATTATGCAAAGCAAGCATGTGAAGGAGACTTTCCTTTTACTTACCCGAGTTTCGAGCTCTCCAGGAGCATTAGCAGATCTGCCACGCAGCATCTCTGATGCCGCGGAGTTCTACCGGGCTGAGGAGGGGAGCTCGATGGATAAGCTGTTTTGGTCCCAGTATATTGGGTCCGAACATCCGATGCCCTTGAGCGACCAGCTAAAGCAACTGGTCGAACTTCACAAGGCGGCCGAACTGGCCATGAAGGACTTCATAGTCCGGTTGTGGCCTAGCGAGCCCCTGCCCAGCTGCTACTTCGGCCTTGTCAAGCGGATGGTGAATGCCTGTCCGCGGCTTGAAGTCGTTAAGCGGTCCGTCTGCATTGAGGTTGCACGCAGGGCCTTGGCCCGTGCGAAGGTGCACAGGGGGAAGATGGACGCCGATAAGCTGGTGACAGAGGGGCCGCCGAAGGGCAAGGAGCATCGCCACCCTGAACAGTATTATGAAAATGTCATTAAGGGTGCCCGCCTTGTAGCGGATGTAATGTTCGAATGAATGTAATCATGTCATCCTGTAATATGAAAACCAGTTCATGTGCGCTATATGGCGCTTGTTAATTTAAAATATTACCTTCTGTGCGGCCGTTTATAAAATCTTGAGAGTTGGCCAGTCGTCAGCTTCTGCCCCGATGCAACTAGTACTGGGGTGTTTGGGATAAGTGTAAACACTCTTTATCCAAAAAATTTGTCCTTTTAAGGAGGTGTTTAGCGCCGCAAATGAGGCAATCAGACTATACGGCTTTATCGCTCTCACTTAGCCATAGAAGTCTATAATTTTAAATTTTGACGAAGCCCCTAGTATCTGGAAGGCCGGACTCGGGGCGCTATACACGCCTAAATTGGACAAGGCCGATTCCTCGCCTGAAGCGGTAAATATCTTTAAGGATTTGAGACCTCTCGAACAGCGACCGGATCTCGCCTTATCACGACAGTCAGTTCTCGGCTTTCTCTACTGAGGTGTTCGTCCGGAAGAACCGGGACACAATCGCAGTAGCTCTCCCTGCGCTATCTTAGCCGATATAGCGGAACGTACCCAAGACATGATTCAGAGCCGATGCATATAGTGCTATAAGTTCGGGATGCCGCACTATCGAAAGTGTTCAGACTTGTCTTGCCAGGTTATGGGGTGCTAAAGCCCCTGGCAAACTGGTCGTGCCAAAATGCACGGGTATAATAAATAAGCAGTAAAGGAAAGGGGTAAATAAATGTAATAGCAAGCTGACGCTGTATACTATTTTCTCTTGTTATTCAAATGATACGTCAAAGCGTACATATACAAGTAGTGCGATAAGCAAAATAGGACTGTTTGACACATCCTGACAAGAAGCGGGCGGTATGCGGGTATGTAAAACAGGTATAACGATCGTTGTCAGAGACCACCTGAGGATTCCTTTGTACGCCAGAGCTTCTGGTCCTCCTGGTGTGTCCGTCCCGCTATGTGTCCGATAGCTGGTCTTTCAGAAGAGCCTCCTGAAGATAGGGACCTGAAAAAAGGTGCAAAGATGCGTGGGTCCCGGGGTGGTCGAACTGCATTGTGGACCTTGTCATGACTGTGCCTCCGCCTATGCCCAGGGTATTTTAAGTGCGTAGTTGTGTACGCGCGGCGCAAATTTCACCGCTTGACTGGGACTATGGTGGAGGCCGGATTGCTAGTCGAGCTCTGAACGTGCCGGATGATCCTGTTGCGGAGTACTCCAGAGTCGCTTGACAGTATCCGGGTTCTTTATCGCCGAATTGGCCGTTTGCGTAAGAAGGCTGTTTTGTACTTCCACCGCGAGGGCCGCAGTGTGCTCCTCCATGCAGAGCGAGCGCTCTATGTTTCCATTAACTGTAATAACCCCGCGAGGTCCTGGCATTTTGAGCTTGAGCTATGCATAATGCGGTACCGCTTTGAATTTGGCGAATGCGGTTCGTCCGAGCAGTGCATGATAGCCACTACGGAAGGGGACGATGTCGAAGATTAACTCCTCGCTTCGGAAATTGTCCGAAGATCCGAAGACCACTTCCAGTGTGATTGAGCCCGTACAGCAGGCCTCCACACCGGGTATGACACCCTTGAAGGTGGTTTTTGTGGGCTTGATCCTTGAGGGGTCGATGCCCATTTTGTGCACTGTATCCTGATAGAGTAGGTTCAGGCTGCTGCCACCGTCCATGATGACTCGTGTGAGATGGAATCCGTCGATGATGGGGTCAAGGACCAATGCGGCCGAACCACCATGACGGGCTCCTGCGATTGAAGGTGATCGGACAAGAGGACCATGGGTTGAACTTTGGGGCGACTGGCTCCATCGCATAGATGTACCTTAGTGCACGCTTCCATTCCCGCTTGGGAATATGGGTTGCGTATATCATATTTACTGTTTTCACCTGGGGAGGGAATTTCTTTTGTCCTCCTGTGTTCGGCGGTCGGGGCTCCTCCTCGTCGTTGCTATGCAGCCCCTTTTCCTTTATCGGGGGTACCATGAATTTGACATGAGCGATCGAGTATGCGGTCCAAACTGGACGAGCCTGGACTACTTCTTTTGAATGGATTTTTCCACTGTCCGAATTTTAAGCCTTTGAATCCGGCATTGACTGTCGTGTCTTCGGCGTTGTCTCCATTGTTGCGACGCTTGTGTCTATTTCGTCGTGGCTTGCCGTTGCTGTCCCTGGCGTCTGAATCGCCTGAGTTTTTGGGTGTGATGTTGCTACGAGCCAGCCAGCTGTCCTCGCCCGCACAAAAGTGGGTCATGAGTGTCGTGAGGGCTGCCTTGGATTTTGGCTTCTCTTGGCCGAGGTGTCGGACGAGCCATTCGTCACGGATGTTATGCTTGAAGGCTGCTAAGGCTTCCGCATCCGAACAGTCGACAATTTGGTTCTTTTTGGTTAGAAACCGAGTCTAGAATTTCCTGGCTGACTCTCCGGACTGTTGCGTTATGTGACTTAAGTCATTAGCATCCAGTGGTCGCACATAAGTGCCCTGGAAGTTATCAAGGAACGCGTCTTCCAGATCCTCCCAACTGCCAATGGAGCTTGCTGGTAGGCTATTCAGCCAATGCCAAGCCGGTCCTTTGAGCTTAAGTGGTACGTACTTTATGGCATGTAAGTCATCGCCACGGGCCATGTGAATGTGGAGAAGAAAATCTTCGATCCATACCGCGGGGTCTGTTGTGCCATCATATGATTCAATGTTTACGGGTTTAAACCCTTCTGGGAATTTATGATCCATAACTTCATTAGTGAAGCATAGGGGGCGTGCGGCGCCTCTATGCCGGGCTACACCCCGACGTAGTTCAAATGAATCCGGTCTATTGTATTCGGCCTGGCCGGACTTTGTTTTATTGTATCCGGCGTGACGGTCATCGTCACGTCTTGTGGCGCTCCCCCGTGATCCATAGATTGATCTTGACTGTCCTGCTTTGTTTTCCAATACATCTCGCAGGTCCTTCGTGTAGCCCCGGACCTTAGTATTATCATTTGATTGGCGACTGGGTGCGGTCTGGACTTCGGGCTGGTACGCCGTTTTGTCGCGGCCACGGGGTGGCCGGTCAGCCGCATCATGCGCTGGTACCGTGGGCTTTAAAGCCTCTTCCTCGAGTTAAGGTAGCAGCCTGCGCTTTGGGTAGCTTTTGCTAGGGCGCTCGAGTCCGTATTCCTCGGCAGCCAGGACCTCGGTCCATCTGTCAGTTAGCAGATCTTGATCAGCTTGAAGCTGTTGCTGCTTTTTCTTTAGGCTTTTTGCAGTGGCTATAAGCCGGCGTTTGAAGCGCTCCTGCTCGACGGGATCCTCAGGCACGATGAATTCTTCGTCGCCAAGGCTCACTTCGTCTTCGGAGAGAGGCATGTAATTATCGTCCTCTAATTCTCCATCTGTTGCATGTTCTTTAGGGCCAACTTGCCCATCCTCTTGCTCGGCCTGCTCGAAGACTAGCTGGCAAGATTGTTCTCGTCTCCGGCACCGTCTGGATTGTTATCTCTTGTGCCGGTATCGCTATTTTTGCTATGGCGGGGCTTGGAGAGGCGCCTATGATGCCGGTGCCTAGATTGCTTCTCCACGGGGTTATCCTCCTTTGCCTCATCGCCATCACTTTATTTGGGGGTGTCCACCATATATATATCGTATGATGAGGTGGCTGTCCAGCGCCCTATAGGCGGTGGTTCCCGTTCTTCCCCTGCATCGTCGTCCATATCGTCGATGTCTTCGGAGTTGAAGTTAAGCATGTCGGTTAAGTCATCGACAGTGGCTATTAAGTGGGTGGTGGGTGGGGAATGAATTTCTTCATCGTCTGCTTCCCACTCGAGCCGGACATAGTTCGGCCAAGAATCTCCTGACAAGGAAAGAGACCTTAATGAGTTTAGCAGGTCACCCTAGGGCGAGTGCTGAAAAATGTCCGCGGCGGTGAACTCCATGACCGGCGCCAATCAGATTCGATAGGCACGGACGCACGCGGTTCGGATCCTGTAGCCGGAGACGAGTCCGAGGGTCCGATGACACCACCCTCACAGAAGGTGGGATCCGTGTTCGGCTCCAGCGCCGATGAGTGTGCGGCCTCCGTGGCGGGGTCCATCCACCCGTCCTCGGAGGGAACGATCTGCTCTGGTTTGATTCCTGGTGCCGCCGCAGGCGCGATCTCCTGAATAGTGTCCGATGGCAGATCAAAGTCATGCCCATCATGACCGTCCGGCGCACCTAACATGGGCTCAAATTCGTCGAAGATCAAGTCTCCGCGGATGTCGGCAGTATAGTTCAAGCTTCCAAACCCGACCTGATGGCCAGGGGCGTAGCTATTGATGTGCTCCATATGGCCAAGCGAGTTGGCCCGTAGTACGAAGCCGCCGAATACGAAGATCTGTCCGGGAAGGAAAACCTCCCCCTGGGCGGCATCGTTGAAGATGATTAAGGGAGCAATCAAGGCTTATCACGACGACACATTGGAACTCTCAATGAAAGCACCTATGTCGGTGTCAAAACCGGCGGATCTCGGGTAGCGGGTCCCGAACTGTGCGTCTAAGGCTAATGGTAACAGGAGGCAGGGGACACGATGTTTTACCCAGGTTCGGGCCCTCTCGATGGAGGTAATACCCTACTTCCTGCTTGATTGATCTTGATGATATGAGTATTACAAGAGTTGATCTACCACGAGATCATAGAGGCTAAACCCTAAAAGCTAGACTATGATTATGATTGTTGTCGTCCTACGGACTAAACCCTCCGGTTTATATAGACACCGGAGGGGGCTAGGGTTACGCATGGTCGGTTACAGAGAAGGAGATCTACATATCTGAATTGCCAAGCTTGCCTTCCACGCAAAGGAGAGTCCCATCCGGACACGGGACGGAGTCTTCAATCTTGTATCTTCATAATCCAATAGTTCGGCCAAAGTATATAGTCCGGCTGTCCGAGGACCCCTTAATCCAGGACTCCCTCAGCCATCGGGACAAACGTCCTTTCAGCCCCCAATCCGTGAATCACTCACGGGTACTCAACGAGCCGACCCGACTATAGTCACCATCTGTATAGTATGTATATATGTATAGTATATACCCGTGATCACCTCCCGAGTGATCACGGCCTGATAGTATAGCAAGGCAGGCTGACAAGAATGTAGGGCCAATGATGATAAACTAGCATCCTTTACTAAGCATTTAGGATTGCGGGTAAGGTATCAACGACTTTAGTGACAATGACAGGCTATGCAATAGAATAGGAGTAACCGAATAGTGACATGCTACACTACTCTAATGCAAGCAGTAGAGAGAAGAATAGGCGATATCTGGTGATTAAGGGGGGGGCTTGCCTGGTTGCTCTGGCAAGGAGGGGTCGTCAACTTCATAGTCGAACTGGGTAGCAGCAACGTCAGTCTCGTAATCTACCGGAGAGAAGAGGGTGAAGAAACAGTAAATACAATGCAAAACATAAGCATGACGATGCATCACATGACAATGAGCGGTGTTAGGTGTGCCCTAACGCGGTAGTAGGTGATATCGGCGAAAGGGGGAAACATCCGGGAAAGTATCCCCAGTGTTTCACATTTTCAGACAGATGAACCGGAGGGGAAATGTTGTAGGTTCTCTATGCTAGGGATGCGTGTCTGATGAAAGAGCTGCGTATTGAGGTTCGTCTTGTCGTTTTGAGCAACTTTCATGTACAAAGTTTTCGCATAGGAGCCACGGTTTATTTTATATTAATTTTTAAAGATTTTATTCAATTTATAAATGATTATTATTAATTTAATTCTAAAATGGTATTACTACATCAGCATGACGTCAGCATGACATCATCAGTCAACAGAGGTGTTGACTGGGTCAAGTTGACGCATGGGTCCCATATGTCATTGACTTAGATTAACTAAATATGTTAATTAGCTTAATTACATTGATTATGTTAACTAATTTTAATTAGCTCAGCTAAACAGAATTAATTAACTTAATTAGTCAACTAATTATTTATTTATTTATTTATTTATTTTATTAACTTCTTTTAAAAAAAATCGTTCCAGGGTTCGGGCACTGCGGGCGAAGCCCCAACCCGATTGTGCACTAGCCCAGGCGAACGATGGGGGGGGGGAGCCGGCGACGGGCACAGGCAGGCGCGAGGTCGCTGCAGTAGGGCGGTGCATGGCGGAGTGAGAGAAGGGGGAACGACGGCGCGACAGTGGAAGCTACGGCCATGGCCGGGCGCCAGCGGCATGCGGAGCCGGCGAGGTCAAAGGCGGAGTGGGGCATGTCGCGGGAAGGGGGTGAGAGGGTGTGAGGGTAGGGTGGCCGATGCGGGCGAGGTTGCGGGCGTTGGCGACGACGGCCAGGCACGCGCAGGGGAGGCCCCGGCCGGCAGCAGCTACAGCAGTACTCGGGGTAGCGAGCACGGCGTTGACGCAGCAGGCGCGATGAGGCGTGTGAGCTGCGTGAGGGAGACCAAGAGGAGAGGGGGAGGCGCTCACTGGGGCCGTACGGTTCGGGCAGTGTGCGCGGGGTGGTCCGGTGAGGAGGAGACGAGGTGGAGGACGGTGAGGCGGCGACGAGGTCCGGCGACGGCGTGGCAGCTCCGGGCGACAGTGGTGAGGTGACGGCGGCGGGGATGGGCGCCAGCGACGGGGTCGGCGACGAGCGATGAGGTGTGGCCGCGTCTTCGGGAGGGTGTCGCACGAGGGAGAGGAGGGGCGAGGAGGCAACGGCGACGTGGTCCAGCGGCGGTGGCGGGACGGCGCCGGAGGTAGCGAACAGCGACGGGCTCGCAGCCC
>NC_041393.1:83709030-83712305 GCF_002162155.2 Triticum dicoccoides | reverse complement strand
TGGAGCGAGTGGGGAGTGGGGGATTGGGGAGCGGTTAGGGTTTGCGGGGGTGAGGGGAATAAGGGGAGTGGGGGGCGGCCAGTTGGGCCAGTGGGTCGTCCAGCTGGGCCGTCTGGCCCAATTGGCCAGGGGGCTCTTCTCTTCTTCCTTTTTTATAGTTTTGTTTTCTGTTTTTGTTCTTTTCCATTTTCTTTATTTTCTCTACTGTTTTAATTCATTTTCAATTATTTAGGCATCCTGTAAAAACGTGGTTCCTTCACCATAAATACCTAGGCATTAATTGGCACACTCCGAACATTTTACTTTAATGTTTGAAATTTTTTGATGTTTGATGAAAATTCAAATTTGAATTTGAACAATTTTGATCCAACGCGGGATTAGTAACAGTAATTGAGGTGACGTGGCATCATTAGCAGAGATTTACTGTAGCTTGATTATCCGTGCGTCACACAACACTAGCTATTTAATCATCATAGTCATAGTATAGCACATCATCATCTTCAAACTCATTCTAGCTAGCTAATCACTCCTAGTGCTCTCTCTCAGGTAAAATAGCATAGAACATGTGTAGCACTATTGATTCATCATTGTGGGTTGCACTTCTGATTGCTGCCCCTAGTACTTCTCTACGATTCTTCACAATTTTGCTCCAGTCTTTGACTATTAAGACTTGCTTGCTTTTAGAAATCCTGAATGCACTCATGTGCGATGTAGGATGTCTTGGCCGTAAGCTAACCATTGCAATGCGACCTTTAGGCTCGATCCAATGAGGCACAACTATCATCGGGAGTCCCTGTTGAAGAACATCGTAGTAACATACTTAGCAATGAAGTTTAGATTAAAAAATAATGTATGCAAAAGATGCACTGAGGACAAATAGTAAAAATCTTACCATCTTTCCTAAATAGATATAACCGTAGTTTAATACGAACATTATTGGTCGCATGTTTTGAGTACGAAGATTTTCAAGTCCAGGAAAATAATTTGTTTTGACAGTATCAAGATCCTCAAGCCATGAAACATAATGACTTTATCTCCTCGCAGTTTAGTTCAACCCCGGGACAGTGGTAGGTCTTGTCTACCAAGAGTTGGACATGTTTGCTTGAATGGAAATAAGTTGTCAATAGAAATTAGTTGTCAACTATTTTTGGATAAACAATATCCAAGACATAAATATGGTTGAGAAACTCACATAATGGTAGAACTGGAGGCGTCTGCACATCGACCCAGATGTCGATATTATCTTCAATATCATCTTCTGGACGAATATCAATAGTGATAAGCATATCAGGCTCAAATGCTTAAGCCTTGCATAGTGCTCTCCAATTTTTGCATTCAAAATAGGTGTCGGCGTCTGCATTGTATAATTTTGCGGCAAAAGTATAACCATGCTCGATCCTCAAGTGAACTCTCTTTACCTCCATAGTTTTCATAGGACTAAAGCCAATCTTATCCAAGACAAACATTCTTGCATGGCAGGGGATACGCTAGTAGAATAGTAAAAAAATTAAATTATAAGTTGAAGAAAAAAAGCAAAAGTCATGCTTAATTACGAAAAAAGACTTATCGTTGTGACTTACTGTATTCACTTCGAAGTTCTCATCCAGCTTGATGCTGAAGCGCCTACCATCAACTAGGAAATGTCTGTCACACAGGCCGCGCTCGTCTTTGCAGTATTCGCACATACCGATATCCTTTTCGTCATCAGACATTTCCTATGTTCATAGTTGAAACATTAATGGAAAATCGATCGAAGGCAACTACCAGGAAACTCAACACACATATCACTTTTTACTCAATATGCAACGGGTTGACTTTAGGTCTGTCGAGTCTTTCTTCCTAAACTCTCATCTCACATATATGGTGGGCACTCCCTCTCCGATATTGCGACTGTCGGTGATGGTCGCTTCTCCTCCTTTCCCTAGTGCATTACAAATATCTTGCACAAGGAAAAGAAAGAGAAGCGACCCCCACGACAACAGTCAGCATTCTTCTTCTCTCATATATGGTGGACTCCCTCACTGATTTTTCGACCATCGATGATGGTCGTTACCCCTTCTTCCCCTAGTGCATAACAAAGGTCTAGCACAAAGAGAAGAAGGAGAAGCGACCCCCACGACAACAGTCGGCATTCTTCTTCTCTCATATATGGTGGAGACTCTCCGTCACTGACTTTTTGACTGTCATGTATAGAGCCCCGACAGACTTAAAGTGAACTCAAAATGTCATTTAATTCTCTTTCTAGCAAATCTAGGGCACTCGATATTTCCTACATATTCTAGCACAAGTCATGCTTAAATTCACGGAAAAATCTAGCATGACCTTTGCTAAAATAGGACATATCGAGCGCCTGAAATTTGCCGGAACGGAAATGAATCAACATTCTAGCAAAACATAGGTCACTGTGAGGAGTACCCTGCAAACATAGGCCACTTGGGCAAGCACTAGTACTACACAGAACACTGCATATCACATGTCTAAATCTCCATCATATTCCATGAAAATTATCACAGCTACTCATGTAGCTACTACTCTACTACAGCTATCAAAACATCTACATCATCATCGACATGGGGATTTGGCTGGTCTCACCTCGAGGTCGGAGGTGGCCGGTGACGGGGACGACGGCAGGGATGATGCAAGGGTTCCTTGATTTCTGCAAAAACAAAATATAAACAAAAACATTATTATCCTCATCTTAGGACTTAGTGATAACCCTAAATCAAAATATAAACAAAAACCTACATTTACTAAAAAATTCCTATTCTATTCAAAAGACCTACATTTACTTATTCTTTTCAATTTCATATTTTATTATATTCAAATTTTCTAAAAATTTCCTATTCTATTCAAAAGACCTACATTTACTTATTCTTTTCAATTTCATATTTTATTCTATTCACATTTACTTATTCAAATTTTCTAAAAATTCCCTATTCTATTCAAAAGACCTACATTTACTTATTCTTTTCAATTTCATATTTTATTCTATTCACATTTACTTATTCAAATTTTCTAAAAATTCCCTATTCTATTCAAAAGACCTACATTTACTTATTCTTTTCAATTTCATATTTTATTGTATTCAAATTTACTTATTCAAATTTTCTAAAAAATTCCTATTCTGTTCAAAAGACCTACATGTACTTATTCTTTTCAATTTCATATTTTATTCTATTCAAATTACTTATTCAAATTTGAGGTGGAGGAGGAGAGATCAGGAGGGGGAGGAGGAGGAGGAGGGGGCCGCCGGAGAGGGAGGAGTAGGAGGGGGC
>NC_041393.1:83698152-83708597 GCF_002162155.2 Triticum dicoccoides | reverse complement strand
GGAGGAGGAGGGAGGGACCTTGGGGGGCAGGAGGATGACGATGATGGAGGAGGAGGGACGGAGGGATGACGACGGCGAGGACGACGACCATGACGACGGAGGCGACAGAGGCGATGAGAGAGTGTGAGGAGGAGGAGGGAGGAGGAAGGGGAGGAGGAGGGAGGGACCTTGGGGGAGGATGATGGCGACGACGAAGGAGGACAGCGGCGACGGAGGAGGACGGCGGTGACGACGACGGAGGCGACAGAGGCGATGAAAGAGTGTGAGGGGGAGAGTGAGAGGATGCGCACGGGCCGGTTTGGATAAGGGCCCTTAGTGGTAGCAATTGTCCATAAAAAGCGCTACTGCTAAAATTTATAGCAGTAGCGCTTTCTGAAAAAACGCGCTACTGCTAACGCTAAACATGTAAAAAAATTAAAAAATACATTGGTCATCAATAATCTTTTTGTGTAGAATCTAAATTATGAAAAGGAATCTCCGTTGTATTTAGCAGCAGCGCTTTCTATGTAAAAGCACTACTAGTGAGCTCCTGTGTATAAGCACCTCGCCCGGCCACCCATCCCCGTTGGCCTGCCTGTCTGGCGTCCTCCCGGTGGCAGGATCTCGTCCCGGGCAGGTCTCCTCTCGAACTGGTCGTGGTGGTGCTGTGGGCCCTCGTGCATCCGACCGTCTGACGCCCTCCCGGCGGCCGAGCCTCATTCCAGGCATGCCTCTTCTCGTGCTGGTCGCGGTGGGCTGATGGTGACCGATTTGGGTCTCCCTGGCTCGACCTGGTCCATCGTGGTTGTCGGTGGTGGTGGAGCGTCCGGCGGCGCCCGTTGTCACCTCCCCTCGTGCTGGGTGCGGCTCTTCTTGCGGCAGTTGTGGTCTTGGCCTGTCATGGTTTCCGTGTCTTTGATTCCTGACCCGCTGCTTTTGGGATTGCGTGGACTTTGGCCGAGGGGAAAGCCATGATCGGCCCGCCGATGCTGGCGGCGTAGACACCTGCGGGTGCCATTTCCTTCTTGAAGGCGCCGCCATGGCCTTTCCTCCGTGCCCCTACTCGAGTATCAGGGGAAACCCTAGATCTTGTTCACTAGATCGGACGGTGGCAACGGCTTGTCGCTATACGCTTCATGAAGGCGTTGTCTTGCTACTCGTGTTATGTTCGGTGTTGGATTCGAAGATTGTGGACACTTTGCTGGTCCGAGCTGCTCCTCGCAGTGTGGGCATCTGTGGCACAATGTACGGCCTCGACGATGCTCTCTCCATGGCTTCTCCTCCTAATCCGGCCTGGTCCTACACCTCACTTGTCGATCCCTCTAGGCGCATAGGTGGGAGGTACGTTGATTCGGTCCGGCCTGGAGTTGTGGTTGTGCGATGATGCTGCTCGGCGTCGATCGCGACGCGGTCTAGATGCCTTGTATCTCGTCTCTTTGCCTGTCGGCTAGAGCTCGAGCTAGGAGAGTTTTGTGATGTGTGTATCTCTCTTTGTTCTTCCCACACCTTGTGTGGTGCTCTTCTTATTTTCTCATGTATGCATCTGTTTGTTCTCTCCTATCTATCAATGAATGATACGTAAGCTTTGCGTATTTAAAAAAAACAGTTCATTGATTATAATGCCAGAGCATCAAAATACTGTGATACTCGGCCGGGTCGTCTCCAGAAATTTGGGGCCCTGGGACGAAAATCAAAATATGGCCCTATATTTTTTAAGAAAATCATATAACCGAAGGACTAATATTTTGTCCTGCATGACTAGTTTAAATTTTTTTTAGGACTGGGTCAAATGTTGTTGGCTGAATCATGCTTAGGCTTTGCTCCTTAATCCTTATGCTTTTCATGATCAGAATCATACTTTCTATCTTTTTTTAAGACGGGATAAGGCTCGACTGATAAACGTCTTCCTCTTGTTTTCACTAAAGAAACTTATGATTCATATTCAAATAGGAAGCTGGCTAATAGTAAAATCAAAATCGAGTGCAGCCACTGATGTCAAATAAAGGCACCGTAAAACACATACATAGCGATTTCATCACGCTTCCTACAAAGAAAAGTTCAGTTTCAGAACATGAGGTGTACTGTAGTACTACTGTTATTTCGTCCTACACCTAAGTACCTTAACATATCCCCGTTTGCTCGTTTTGCCGTTCTTAAATAATCTAATCAAGAAGAAATTAACTACTCTCTCCGTAAACTAATATAAGAGTGTTTAGATCGCAAAAATAATATAATGCCTAGGTATTAAACTCGAGGGGAAACAAAGATAGGAGCAACAAGGGGCCGTGGCTCCTCCTCCCAACCCTAGCCGCCCCTCCTCCTCAACCATGCCCCCCCTTCCCTTCCTCGCCGCCGCCTGAGGCAGCCGTTGGGCAAGCCCTTGGCGCCAAGGATGGCGGCGGGGCCTCGGTTGCCCTGCCTCTGCGTGCGGAACCCCGGATCTGGAGCGGCGGCTCAATTGGCAAGGCACGACCGGCTAGCAGCCTTGCAGGCGGTGGATCTGGTGTCCCGGCCGCGCGGGCGGCGGGATCCGGTGGTCGTTGGTGGCGGCTTATGCGGCGGTCGGTGCGCGCGATCTAGCGCCTCCCCTCCTCCCCTGTTCGGCGTGCGGGCCAGCCTGGTCGGGTCTCGCTTCGTCTTGGTTGCCGGTTCTGTACAGGAGGCATTGCTGATGGCGGGGATCTAGTTCAGGCGAAATCCCTGGCCAACCATGACCGGCCGCACCGACGGCGATGCCTGAGGGCGACCTTCCCCTCCTTGAAGGCATCAGTATGGACTGATCTCCTCACTTCCCCTTCCCCTAGGTCTCCCGGGCGAAAGCCCTCACTTTGTTGGGCGGCGGCGGCGCTCACGGCGCCCTTCCCTTCTTGAAGGCGCCGCTTTGGGAACCTTGGGGTTGGGTGGAGCTTGTGGGTGGTGGGCGACGACGGTGGTGCGGCCCTATCCTAGCATGAATTTATGTCCGTTGCTCGGAGATGGACTCGCGTAAGTGAAGGTCGTCGTCTGGCGTCGTGGTGGCGTCAATGGTGGAGGACCTGCCAAGGCTCGCGTAGGTGGAGGTCGTCTTTTGGCGTCATGGTGGCCTCGATGGCGGAGGACCTGCCAATGTTGTCACCTCAATCTGCTTTTAAGATGGACCAGTGGAAGATGGCGGCTACGACACATGTGAGTGCTGATGGGGTTATATACCTAGGGTAGGGTCATGGACCTGATCCAAGTAACTTACCCCAGGACATCCTTAGAAGAGGTCGCCTTCCAGTCGACCAACTAGGATTCACTCGACTGGTCTGAAGGACTCGACCACGAAGACTCACTCGACCACCAGGAGGTCAAGAGGCACTCTGCACTGCAACGGCCTGTAATCAAGTAGACTTTATGATAGTAAAGGCCTTTATGTGGGGCGTTACCAGTAACGCCCCAGACTTAACTCACCTTAAACCCTCTCCTACGTGGGCTGGCTGGGGTCCTGGCGCACTCTATATAAGCCACCCCCCTCCACAGGCAGAAGGGTTCGGCACCTTGCAATTCACACATTCATAATCCACTCGACCGCCTCCGGGCTCCGAGACGTAGGGCTGTTTCTTCTTCCGAGAAGGGCCTGAACTCGTACATCCTTTGTGCTTACAACCTCTCCATAGCTAGGACCTTGCCTCTCCATACCTACCCCCCACTCTACTGTCAGGCTTAGAACCACGACAGTTGGCGCCCACCGTGGGGCAGGTGTTTTAGCGATTTTGTGGAGAAGTTGCGATTCTTCCGAGTACTCTCATCATGGTGTCTGCTGGAGTTTTGGTCAAGGGTCAAGAGATCCATCTCGGCACCCTCACCTTCATCGCCGACGACTCCGCATGGCTCCAGGAGGCTCCACTCGACGTAGACGCGCTCCCCGTCCGCGGTGCGACGCACTTTCGCACATGTGTCCGCGGCGTTCTGCTGCGGCAACCGTCGACCCAGTATCGGTCGGCTCCTCCATCATCCACCCTCCCGGTCTCCCGCCAGCGCAAGCGCTCAGGCCGGTCGAGGCTTCAGCGATGGGTGAGTCACGCGGTGGCTCGCCGATCGGCCACTACACAAGTTGCGGCAATCGAGCCCAACGAATCTCTCTACGGCTTGTTCGATCAGTCGACTGGCTCCGGAGAGACTGCATCCGAGTGCGGAAGTAGTGATCCAGCGGCGGAAATCTTGATGGTCGACGGGCCCCACAGCCCTCCTGGCTTCGCCCGTGGTGGTGGAGCAGGTGACGGCGGCGACCCTGCACGAGACTACGAAGAGTACCAGCCCGAGCCACTCGACTCTCTGCAAAGAGAAGAGCTTCGCCGCAGGAACGAGGATCCCCTGCGTATTCCTATCGCAGGAGAAACCCCCGAGGCTCGTGCCTTGGAGGAGGCGCGTCTGGCCAATTTGGCCGAGCGCACTCGACTGGAGAACCTTCAGCGAGCACTCGACGAGCGCGCGCGGCAACGAGTTCCCGACACCAGTCGACGTCAACTCTTCCCGCCGACTCAGGTATATCGAACCCCAATTCAGAATTTAGCAGCTGCGACCCGTATAGCAGAGTCCATTCAGCCTTCGCAGTCGGAAGCTGGCAGAGGTTTGCTGCAGATCAGGGATCTGCTCCGGGCAGCAGGAGATCAGAATTCAGCCGTGTCTCAGTCGCGCAACAGAATTCACAGTCGATCTATCACTGTGAAAACGGTTCAGTCGGCTCACAGCCCCAGATCGCCTCCGCGGCGCGAAGGGCGTGAGAATCGGCGAGATCAATATGGCGACAGACTCGACCGAGATGATAGGCGTCGAGTGCCCTATTCCCCTCCGAGGGGTGGGTCTTACGCTCCTCGGCAGCCAGATGATAGGCGTCAGTACAGTACAGGGCATAGGGTTCCAGTTGACCCCAGAGAGCCAGGCTTCGACGCGCGATCCATTATCGTGCAAGGGTTGGTCGACCGGAACAGAGCCCATCGAGGCGCACTCGACAGAGATGTACCCACGAGCAGTCGAGTACATGTTTCTGGTCCTGAATGTTTCAGCAGAGCTATCAGAGCCGCAGTTATCCCCCCCAATTTCAGGTTGGCAACAGGAGTCAGCAAGTTCACTGGTGAGTCTAAGCCTGAAACTTGGCTTGAAGACTACCGAGTGGCAGTTCAGATCGGTGGTGGGAACGACGAGGTGGCCATGAAGCATTTGCCCCTCATGTTGGAAGGTTCTGCCAGGGCATGGTTGACTCAATTACCTCCTAGCAGCATTTACACTTGGGAAGATCTGTCCCGAGTGTTCGTCAGAACGTTTGAAGGGACTTGCAAGCGACCAGCGGGATTGACAGAGTTGCAAGTCTGCGTGCAGAAAACTAAGGAGACTCTCAGAGAGTATATTCAGAGGTGGATCACTTTGCACCACACTGTAGAAAATGTCTCTGATCATCAGGCAGTATGCGCCTTCAAAGACGGCGTCAAGAACAGAGAACTGAGTTTGAAATTTGGTCGAACCGGTGACATGACCTTGAGTCGGATGATGGAGATTGCTACCAAGTACGCCAACGGCGAAGAAGAAGACCGACTCCGAAGCGGCAAGCACAAGCCGAGTCAGTCGAAAAAAGGAAACGCCAGTCGGAAACAGAAGCGGAAGGCTGAACCGGCAGCTCCTGGAGAGGCTCTGGCCGTGACTCAAGGGAAGTTTAAGGGGAAACCAAAAGGATCCTGGAACCCCAAGAAGGTAAAGGATAAAGAAGGGAATGACGTGATGGATATGCCGTGTCACATTCACACGAAGAAAGATGAAGAGGGGAATATCATTTACCCAAAGCACACCACTCGCCAATGTCGACTCCTGATCCAGCAGTTTCAGGGAAAACAGTCTAAGGACAAGGAGAAGGAGTCGGACAAGGCCGAAGACAAAGAGGACAGTGAGGGAGGATATCCGCATATCAACTCCACTCTGATGATCTTTGCAGATGTGGAAAGCAGAAGTCGACTGAAAGTGATTAACCGAGAGGTGAACATGGTTGCCCCAGCAAAGGCAAATTATCTGAAGTGGTCTCAAACACCCATCACATTCGACCAATCTGATCACCCGACTCATATTGCCACCCCCGGGAGGCAAGCTTTAGTGGTCGATCCAGTTGTCGAAGGCACTCGACTGACAAAGGTGCTGATGGATGGTGGAAGTGGGCTGAACTTATTGTATGCAGACACATTGAAAGGTATGGGCATTCCGATGTCCCGACTGAGCACTAGTAACATGAGCTTCCATGGAGTTATACCAGGGAAGAAGGCCGAGTCACTCGGCCAGATAGCTTTGGACGTAGTGTTTGGTGATTCGAAGCATTTTCGCAAAGAAAAGTTGACGTTTGAGGTCGTGGATTTTCAAAGTGCATATCATGCCATTTTGGGGAGACCAGCCTATGCACGGTTCATGGCTCGACCATGTTACGTGTACCTCAAATTGAAGATGCCCGGTCCCAAAGGTGTGATCACTGTCACCGGTGATAGGAAAAAGGTAGAGGAGTGCTTTCAGAAGGGCTCCAAGATTGCCGATTCCCAAGTGAGAGCGGTCGAGTTCGAAGAATACAAGCAAAACGCAGATCCGAGTGACTTGCTGCGATCCAAGAAGCCCGCCACAGAGTCTGCATTCCAGTCGTCCGGTGAGACGAAGCCTGTTCACATTCACCCGACCGACCCCGAAGCAGCTCCGACCCGCATCTCCACAACACTCGACCCAAAATAGGAAGAAGCGCTCATCCAGTTCCTCCGTGAGAACTGGGACATTTTTGCATGGAAGCCCGCTGACATGCCAGGTGTTCCCAGGGGACTGGCTGAGCATCGCCTAAGAGTCGACTCGTCTGCAAAACCAGTCAAAGAGCATCTTCGGCGGTCCGCCGTCCAGAAGAGAAAGGCCATCGGTGAAGAAGTGGCTCGACTGTTGGCGGCAGGATTTATCCGAGAGATCTACCACTCCGAGTGGCTCGCTAATGTCGTCATGGTTCCTAAGAAGGACAAGTCACTCCGAATGTGCATTGATTTCAAGCACATCAACCGGGCCTGCCCGAAAGATCACTTTCCTCTCCCTCGCATAGATCAAATTGTTGACTCGACCGCGGGATGCGAGAGGTTGTCTTTTTTGGATGCTTACTCCGGGTACCACCAGATCCTTCTGTACGGGCCCGATGAGGTAAAAACAGCTTTCATCACTCCATTCGGGTGCTTCTGCTACATCACCATGCCATTCGGCCTCAAGAATGCCGGAGCCACATTTATGCGAATGATTCAGAAGTGTCTACTCACCCAAATCAGTCGGAATGTGGAAGCTTATATGGATGATATTGTTTTCAAGTCACGAAAAGGTTCCGACCTGCTCGCTGACCTCGCCGAAACACTTGCCAACCTCAGAAGGTATGATATCAAGCTCAATCCATCAAAGTGCACATTTGGAGTTCCTGGTGGCAAGTTACTCGGTTTTCTCGTTTCCGAACGGGGAATCGACGCTAACCCAGAGAAGATTGGCACTATTCTCCGAATGAAACGCCCTGTGCGAGTGCACGATGTCCAGAAGCTTACTGGATGCTTGGCCGCATTAAGTCGATTCATCTCACGACTCGGTGAAAAGGCATTGCCTCTTTACCGACTGATGAAGAAGGCTGACAAGTTCGAGTGGACTCCAGAAGCTGATGCAGCGTTTGCCGAGCTAAAAGCTCTGCTCTCCACCCAGCCGGTGCTTGCTGCTCCAATCAGCAAAGAGCCTCTGTTGCTCTACATCGCAGCCACAGGACAAGTCGTCAGTACTGTGCTAACGGTCGAGCGGGAAGAAGAAGGAAAAGCTCTCAAAGTTCAGCGCCCAGTGTATTATTTGTCTGAAGTCTTGACTCCATCCAAGCAGAGATATCCTCATTATCAGAAGCTTGTGTATGGAATATACATGACCACAAAGAAGGTTGCTCATTATTTCTCTGACCATTCCATTACAGTCGTCAGCGACGCTCCACTATCAGAGATTTTGCACAACAGAGACGCAACTGGTCGAGTGGCCAAATGGGCGATTGAACTTCTTCCCCTTGATATCAAGTTTGAGGCAAAGAAAGCCATTAAGTCCCAGGCGATAGCAGATTTCCTCGCCGAGTGGATTGAACAACAGCAGCCGACTGAAGTTCACTCGGAGCATTGGACCATGTTTTTCGATGGCTCTAAGATGTTGAATGGTTCCGGTGCTGGGGTTGTCCTGGTTTCCCCCAGAGGAGATAAGCTCAGATATGTGCTCCAGATTCACTTTGATTCCTCCAACAATGAGGCAGAATATGAGGCCCTCCTATATGGGTTGCGCATGGCCATTTCACTCGGCGTCCGTCGCCTAATGGTCTATGGCGACTCGGATTTAGTGGTCAATCAGGTGATGAAAGAGTGGGATGTGAGAAGCCCAGCCATGACTGGATACTGCAGTGCAGTGAGGAAGCTGGAGAAGAAGTTCGAGGGGTTGGAGATCCATCATATACCCCGACTGAAAAATCAAGCAGCTGATGATCTAGCAAAGATAGGTTCCAAGAGAGAAGCCATTCCGAGTGGCGTGTTCTTGGAGCATGTACACACTCCGCCAGTCAAAGAAGATCCTTTCACCGAAGAAACTCCGCAGCCCAAGAGCGCCACAGATCCGACTGAAGTTGAAGTCCCAGCGGTGGTCGACTTGATCATGGAGGTTTTGGTGGTCATTCCCGACTGGACGATTCTGTATGTCGCATATATCTTGAGGAAAGAGCTTCCGGAGGATGAGGAAGAGGCTCGACAGATCGTCCGTCGATCTAAGGCCTTTACCGTAATCAAAGGACAATTATACAGAGAAAGCGCGACTGGAGTCGGTCAGAAGTGCATAACACCAGAAGAAGGTCGACTCATCCTCAATGATATTCACTCGGGGACCTGTGGTCATCATGCGTCCTCTCGGACCATCGTGGCCAAAGCATACCGAGCCGGATTTTACTGGCCCAAGGCGAATGAGATGGCAAAAGAGATAGTAGATAAGTGCGAGGGATGTCAGTTCTACTCGAATATGTCGCACAAGCCTGCGTCAGCTTTGAAGACCATCCCACTCGTCTGGCCTTTTGCAGTTTGGGGGCTGGACATGATCGGTCCTTTGAGAACAGGACGAAGTGGCTTCATGCATGTACTGGTGGCAGTCGACAAGTTCACCAAGTGGATCGAGGCTAAACCAATCAAGAGCCTTGACACCGGTACTGCTGTTAGCTTCATCAGGGAACTAATATTCAGGTATGGAGTTCCGCACAGCATCATTACGGATAATGGGTCGAACTTTGACTCAGAGGAATTCAGAGCTTTCTGCGACTCCCAAGGCACACGGGTCGACTACGCATCAGTCGCCCATCCGCAGTCGAATGGACAAGCAGAGCGAGCTAATGGACTGATTCTCAAGGGACTGAAGCCTCGACTGATGCGTGATCTCAAACACGCGGCTGGAGCTTGGGTCGACGAACTTCCATCTGTACTCTGGGGACTGCGGACCACGCCTAATCGGTCGACCGGAAGAACTCCATTCTTCTTGGTCTATGGGGCTGAAGCAGTCTTGCCGAGTGATCTTCTCCACAATGCTCCTCGAGTTGAAATCTACAACGAAGCAGAAGCTGAACAAGCGCGGCAGGACGCAGTCGACCTTTTAGAGGAAGAAAGGGAGATGGCTCTGATCCGGTCGACCATCTACCAACAAGATCTGCGGCGTTTCCACGCCCGAAACGTGAGAGGTCGAGCCTTCCAGGAAGGGGATTTGGTTCTCCGAGTGGATCAGCACAAACCACACAAGCTTGCTCCTTCTTGGGAAGGCCCCTTCATCGTCACCAAGGTTCTCCACAATGGGGCGTACCGCCTTTACAACGTCGAGCATAATATCGACGAGCCCCGAGCTTGGAACGCGGAGCTACTCCGCCTGTTTTACACTTAAGCTTTATCACTCGGATGAGTTGCAATAAAGTACTTCTGTAGTTCATGGACCTCAAAATAATAAGTGTCATAGTTCCTCCATAATATCTGTCACTTTTTATTTTTTGTCCAATGAAATTCCCCTCAGTGGGTGACTTAGCTGCGAATCCGTTTCGCCTACGTTTGTAAAAATCCTACCGAGTGGTGAGCCAGACTCCCACTCGGAGGCTTAGCCGCGAATCCGTTTCGCCTAAGTTATCAAAATCCTACCGAGTGGTAAGCCAGCTTTCCACTCGGAGGCTTAGCTGCAGCCTCGTGCTCGCCTAAGTTGTGAAAATCCTACCGAGTGGTAAGCAACCCTCTCACTCAGAGGCTTAGCCGCAGTCCAAGCACTCGCCTAAGTTGTGAAAATCCTACCGAGTGGTAAGCCAGCCTTCCACTCGGAGGCTTAGCTGCAGCCTCGTGCTCGCCTAAGTTATAAAAATCCTACCGAGTGAAGAGCAACCCTCTCACTCGGGGGCTTAGCTGCAGTCCAAGCACTCGCCTAAGTTATAA
>NC_041393.1:83685159-83695645 GCF_002162155.2 Triticum dicoccoides | reverse complement strand
CTCAGGAAGGCCTCCAGTTCAGTTTTCTTCTCAGTCAATTTGCTGACTTGGTCGGTCAGGGCAGCTTTGTCAGTTTTCAGTCGACTGACCTCCTTGTTGGCAATCCCAAGAGCAGCTTTCAGATTGGTATTGTCTTGTTCGAGCTTGGTAACTGAAGCTAACTTCTCGTCAGCAAGCTTGATCTTCTCAGCTAGCTCAAGGTCTTTCTTCTGCTGGGCCTCCCTTACCTTACCTGCAAGTTACAGCAAGATCAGATGCTGAAACAAGCAAGGGGAAAAGCAGTCGTCAGGGTCTCACCAAACATACCTTCGGTCTCCTCCTTTGCCTTTGTCAGCTTCTCCTGAACCAGCTTCAAGCTCAGCTCGACTTGAGTATGTTTTTGTTCCAGCTCTGAGTAGCGAGCCACAAGATCACAAGAGTTCTGTGAAGAACCAATCGACTAAATGTCAAATATAATTCACTTGCGAGTGAAAAAGGGATAAACACACGTTTCTAAGACTACAGCCAAATACAAGCATTCGACCATATCCTGTTGAAGACAAAGTCGACCAGTCGACCTCAAAAAAAAAATGTGTGCGAGATGCATTCTCTAAGACTGTGATCAACTGCAAGCAGTCGACCACAGTCTCGGGGACTACACCCAGTGGGTGCACTCAGCGTGCCCCACCGGTTTGTGAAATTCAGTCGACCAGTCGACTGACAGAAAGACGGTTTGTGAAATCCAGTCGACCAGTCGACTGACAGAAAGATTGACATTATAAAGCCTAAGGCCGACTGCCAACAGTCGACCTTAGCCTTGGGAACTACACCCAGTGGGTGCACTCAGCGTGCCCCCACCGGTTTGTGAAATCCAATCGACCAGTCGACTGACAGAAAGACGGTTTGTGAAATCCAGTCGACCAGTCGACTGACAGAAAGATTGACATTATAAAGCCTAAGGCCGACTGCCAGCAGTCGACCTTAGCCTTGGGAACTACACCCAGTGGGTGCACTCAGCGTGCCCCCACCGGTTTGTGAAATCCAGTCGACCAGTCGACTGACAGAAAGATTGACATTATAAAGCCTAAGGCCGACTGCCAGCAGTCGACCTTAGCCTTGGGGACTACACCCAGCGGGTGCACTCAGCGTGCCCCCGCTAAACTCGGAGTTTATTCGACACACCCAGTGGGTGATTACTATAAATTCCAGAAAAGAAAAGTTTTTGGTAGCATATCCAACAGAGCAAACAGCGGTCGACTGACCTGGACATTGATTTGGAGGGCAGAGCTGGCGTCATAAGCTGCCTGGCTCGCGTCCCGGATAGTCTTCAGCTGCTCCATCATGAGTCCCGCCTGGCATATTGCCTCCTTCGCTGCGCCAGCTTGGTCCTCTGGGACGTGGTGCGTCGTGAAGAGAGAGGGCTGCTGAGCACTCGTCAGTGGATTTGCGAAGGACACCGTGTGTCGAGTGATGTTCTCTTCTTCCACAGTCAGAATCTCAGGCGTCGTCACATCCTGAGGCACCTTACTGGCGGACGCTTTCCGACTCCTCCTGCGTGCCAGTGTTTCTTCATCCTCATCGTCATCAGGGAGATTGATAACAGTATTGGGTGGAGCTGCGGAGAAGAATCAGGATCAGAGATCGCGAGTCAGTCGACTAAGAACGATGTTAAGAATACAGTACCTGGGTTCGAAGTTGCTGCATCCTCCATCTCGTGGTCATCAGCCCGGGCCGAGGTCTCAGAAGTAGCAGCACTGCAACTCCAAAGGATCGGTCGACTAACTCCAGCGTCGACCAGAGATAAAGTTCGCACAGAATAAGAAAATATGAGCAGCACAATTACCCTGATATGGTGGGGATGGACACCTTCATCTTCGGCAGGAGCTTGGTCGGCTTTGGCGGAGCCCCCCTAGGATGCTTCGGCGCCTTTTCAGTCGGCGCTGGAGAAGTGGTCCTAGGGCGCTTGGTCGACTGCGTCGCAACCCCCTTGCCACGTTCAGTCGAAGGGTCGTGGACGAGCTTCGACCGCCTTTCCGAGCGCGGTGGCACGACCTCCTCCTCCTCTTCCTCCTCGTCTTCGGCGTCATCATCGTCGCCGTCATCATCATCATCGTCGTCGTCGTCCCCTGCAACGTCCGAGTCCCATTCCTCCTCGTCCTGGCTCTCGCCCCCACTCGCCTCACCCTCCTCAGTCGGAGTTTGTGCCCCATTGGGCATCGAGTACAGCTCGGTGAGGGCCTAGCAGATATCAAGACAATGATCAGTCGACCAGTCGGCAGAGTAGACAGAGATGAATGCGACAAGAATGCAGTGGAGAGCAGGGCAAGTGTACCTTATTTGGATCACTGTTGTGGTCGAGTGGAGGAATCCTTCTGGCTCCGCGTGGGTTGTCCTTGTTTCCGGTGACGGCTGCCATCCATCTTTCCAGAGTGGCATCGTCGACTGCTTCTGGATGGACTCTAGTCTCGTCTTCGGTCCCACAGTACAACCACATGCAGTGGCTCCGGAACTGGAGAGGCTGGATGCGACGCCTGAGGAAAACCTCCAAGAGGTCCATGCCTGTCACTCCCTCCCGAACCAACTGCACCACGCGCTCCATCAACATCTTCACGTCGGCTCTCTCCTCCGGAATCAGCTTCAGAGGGGAAGGCTTGCTCACTCGGTCCATGGTGAACGGAGGGAGTCCACTCGACTGCCCTGGCGTCGACTGGACCTGGCAGTAGAACCAAGTCGACTGCCAGCCTCTAACGGACTCGGGAAAGGTCATGGGCGGGAAGGTGCTCTTATTCCTCACCTGGATGCCCAAACCCCCGCACATTTGGACGACTCGGGTCTTTTCGTCGCCTGGACTCGCCTTCTTCACGGTCTGAGAGCGACACGTGAATATATGCTTGAACAAACCCCAGTGCGGTCGACAGCCCAAGAAACCCTCACACATGGACACGAACGCAGCAAGATAGGCAATGGAGTTTGGGGTAAAATGGTGGAGCTGCGCTCTGAAGAAATTCAAGAAGCCACGAAAGAAAACACTCGGTGGCAAGGAAAACCCGCGATCAACATGGGTGGCCAAAAGCACACACTCACCCTCTTCTGGCTGGGGCTGCCACTCCTTCCCCGGAAGCCTCGCAGCTCCGTGGGGGATCAAGCCCTCGTTGGCCATGTCGAGAATGTCATTCTCAGTGATGGTCGACTGGATCCAGTCTCCTTGGACCCAGCCTTTCGGCAGGCGGGATCTGGACGAGGACCCTCCGCGGCTGGTGGATCTCCCCTTCGCCTTCTCCGACGCCGACGCCTTCTTTGCACGCTCCAGCGCCGCCGTCTTCTCCTTGGCCATGGTCGCCGGCGAGATGCGCGAAGGGAAGTGGTGCGGGGGCAAGAGCGAGCACGCTGAGCAGGGAGGAAGGAAGCAGAGAGAGGGGGAGAATGCTAAGGCGCAGCACAGAAATCCTCGCCGGGCACATTTATAAGGTCCCTTCCGAGTAGATGACAGGTGGGCCCGGTCGATCTAATCATATCTGGAACAGTTATGCAGACGGGATACGTGGCGAAAAAGGCGGCGCGGAGATCGAGGCGTCCATGCCCCGTCCCATCCGAACGCCGCGGTCCGCCCCGCTTCGCGCGCGCCCCAAAATTTCGTATCCCGCGGAATCCGCGAGCAACAGATCAGTCTGTCAGGCGCGGTGTTTTCGGTGATCCGTCGCTCGGAGATCGTCGAAGCCCGAAAGATCACTCGACGCAAAAACAGAATGGATCAAGTCGACCGAAGGCAAGTTGTTTCCTGTCGACAAAGGAATTCTTTGGTCCAGAACAGCGCACAACCGGAGCACAAAGATTAATCGGAAACGACATCAACTCCTTCTTCACTCGAAGCCTCAATCCATTCGGGGGCTAATGATGGGGTTATATACCTAGGGTAGGGTCATGGACCTGATCCAAGTAACTTACCCCAGGACATCCTTAGAAGAGGTCGCCTTCCAGTCGACCAACTAGGATTCACTCGACTGGTCTGAAGGACTCGACCACGAAGACTCACTCGACCACCAGGAGGTCAAGAGGCACTCTGCACTGCAACGGCCTGTAATCAAGTAGACTTTATGATAGTAAAGGCCTTTATGTGGGGCGTTACCAGTAACGCCCCAGACTTAACTCACCTTAAACCCTCTCCTACGTGGGCTGGCTGGGGTCCTGGCGCACTCTATATAAGCCACCCCCCTCCACAGGCAGAAGGGTTCGGCACCTTGCAATTCACACATTCATAATCCACTCGACCGCCTCCGGGCTCCGAGACGTAGGGCTGTTACTTATTCCGAGAAGGGCCTGAACTCGTACATCCTTTGTGCTTACAACCTCTCCATAGCTAGGACCTTGCCTCTCCATACCTACCCCCACTCTACTGTCAGGCTTAGAACCACGACAAGTGCATCGGACCGGTTTGAGCCCCAGACCAGGCAGATGTCTCGATCGGGGCCTCCGGCTTTAGATGTTTAGGCTTAGGTGAGAGGTCTGAGTATGTGGCCCAGCTTGCACCCCTTCATCATTTGGATATGTGTAGCGGCAGATGTTGCTAAGATGGTGAATTCAGGCATATTGTTGTTCTACTTCCTTGAAAATAATCAATAAAATTGTCGAATGCATCTCCCAGATGCAGAGGCCGGGGGTCATCTTCCTTTTCTAAAATAAACACCAAAATAATAATTTAAACGCTTTTATATTAATTTACAGAGGAAGTAATTAATAATACCTGATAGTGGAGGTTTGAGACTAGCCACAATGAAGAGTAACATACACTACTACTATATTACTACCTTTCATAGTGGGTAGTAACATAAGTATGGTAACATGCAAAGCCTCGTTTATTAGGTTACTAGGAAATTGCCCGTGCGTTGCAACGGGAGCGTAATATTACGTTGTCACGACATAAGAAGAAGATATTGTGACATTTGATCAAAAGGTGTTGTGTGTAGTTGCAAACCATGTTGGTGTTCCTCGGTCAAGCTATTTTGATTATTTCTCTCCTCGCATATAGCGGATCTCCTTGTCCAATCTTATAGAAAGAAATGTCAACAGTTACAATGCCAAATCAATATTCTTCAAGTTTCTTCTATACATAAAATATATATTTGGCAGTGTAGATATTAGTTATTTTTAATATAAATTTGGTCAAACTTTGCAAACTTTGAATTGACACAAATTTAATACACGGAGTAAAAATGACCAAAGGAAGTACGTTACATGAAGTAAATCCCTGAAATAATTAAATTGAACAGTTGGCTGAAGATTGCGGCGTAATACACGATTCCCAAGCAATAGGTTAAATACCAAGAATCTCTCTAAGACAATGTTTCTCATGTATGCACCAGTAGTACACTTGGAATTTTTATGCGAACCAATCTGTAGTTGGATGGTTAGAAGCACAATAATATACCCAGGCCACCGGAGTTCTTGCATTTTCTTATATTTATTTTAAGTCTTTCGGTGATGTGCATTGAGTGGAAGGAAAAAAATTGGACGATTACGAAGGCGTCCATGGTGACTTCGTCGATCTCAAGATGATGTGTCGGTTCAGTTTCTCGGAGGTGCTCATTGGGATATGATGTGTGTGTGCGCGTGCGTTTGTAGATGTGAGTGCATGAGCGTCTGCGTCTGAAGTATGTTCCAAGAAAAAAAGTACACTTGGAGTTTTTTTTGTTGTTGTAATTTCCACACTATTTTTTTTTTTTTGCTATGATTTGAGATTTTGTTTTTTCGTTGGCAACCAGGACGATAAGGATATGGACTTTCTTTCTAGTAGAATGGATCTAGATCCTTTTGGAGCACATGCCAAGCACGTTTATGTCACAATGAGCAGCACAGTTCGAGAAAGCAGAGAGACCCCTTTGGTTTAAGTAGGATGGACCAGCACCGGCGACGGTGAAGCAAGAAGGGGAGACATCGGTTCAGTGGGTCTTCGGGATTGGCGGAACGTCATGCGCGGCGGCCGTCGGTGTTATAGGATAGATTCGCAATCGGGGATGGAGAGATGCAAGGTGAGGGGCGTGGCGGGGATGGTCGTGGCCGATAGGAGTAGCGTTGTGGCCCCATGGCCGACTCTACTGGTGGCTGCAGGGATCGCCTTGGGATGGCTAGTGGGCGGAGAGGGAGGCAGGTGAAGAGAGACTGGAAGATTGCGCCAGAGAGAGGGGCGCGATGCCGGGTCCTGGTCGCGGCCGCCGATCGCCGACGGCGTTGCCTGCTCTTGATGGGGGGAGAGAGACGAAAGATACGGGCGGCAGCGGAGTGCTCGTGCTGGCGAGAGAGAGAGAGAAAGAGATATGCGCGTGCATAGGCCTCTGGCTGTTGACGACGCAGAGAAATAGTGAATGGTATGTGCGATTTTTATGGGAAGAACCGGATGTGGGGTTGAGTGGATTGATGGACGGGGTAGAGGGAGTCGGACGACGACGTATGACGGTTTAGGGGAGACGGAACGTTAAGCTTTTTTTAGGTAGTAGAGATAGACTCATATCGTATTGGGACATGTGATGTTACAGTAACTAACTAAGTTACTCAACTATCCCTCTGCTCATTAACTCGTTACCATATAAGCAAATTTGTTGAGTTAAATTCGATGTTACTGCTGAAGTTGCTTCCACTCTCTGACTAGTGTGAAGCCTGGAGGCAGGGGCAGCCAGCAGTCGACGTCCCGGGCGATTGGGTTATCGCCGATCAATGGAAGCAGCCAACCAGCGCGGCGTCGTGGGGGATTGCAGCACAAGCGGAACCGGCGATGGAACAGGGCAGCAATGAAAAGGGGCGGCGGATTGGCATGTAGTACTCCTACTCCGGAACGACGGATTGGCATGTACAAGGAGTCATGGGCTGGCTTTGCTCAATGGGCTGCTCGTTCGTTCCTAGCATTTTTGCTGGGTGAGATTGATTAAACTCCGGCTAATTAATCTATACCCCTCAGTACTCGGACACAAGATGACTTCTGGTCATGGCATTATGACAAGAGAGGTGTGTTCTCCGTGCGCTCAGCATACAGAATTTTTGCGGCGGTCAAAGCCCAAAGGGAGGACTGGTTGGATCACTGACCGGGCCACTCGAACATTGCAGCGGATAAGAAATCTTGGACTCAGCTATGGAATGTGAAAGTTCCTTCCAAAATTCGTGTCTTCGTGTGGAGGTTGGCGCATACCTCGATTCCAACAGGTTCAGTGAGGCACGACAGGAAGATGGTCGATAATGCATCATGCTCTATCTGTGGCGCCGACGACGATACTTGGCGACACTCCCTACTGAGCTGTCGGATGGCCAGGTGCATATGGGCTTTGGGTGATGAAGAGCTACTTGAGCATGTGATATCAAACAATGCGGATGCGAAGCTATGGCTGTTTTGGCTTTTTAAATCTACAAATCACCAAGATCTTACCAGGGTTCTCGTCACGATGTGGGCAATATGATGGGCTCGCCGAAAAGCTATTCATGAGAACGAGTTTCAGAGTCCGCTGTCAACCATGAACTTCATTAAGAGATTTCTGGAGGATTTAGAGATCGCAGCAACTAAGGCACCAAGTATGCAGCCGGGCCGCCACTCGGTACAGAAGCCGCGAGTTTGGTTGCCACCAACAGGAGAAGAAGCAGCAAAAATAAACTGTAACAGAGCCATCTCTACTCTTGGGAAGAAAGGAGCAGCAACTGTAGTGTGCCGGGACAGATCAGGTAAATTTCTAGGGGCATCAGCGGTGGTTTTTGACGGCTTGATCGACCCGCCAAGTTTAGAGGCGCAAGCGTGCAGCGAGGCCCTGGCCCTTGCACGAGACTTGAATCTGCAGAACATGGAGATTGCCTCAGATTGTTTAGAGGTGATTACCAACATCAACAGAGAAGCCTCGCCAGTTTATGCGCCAATATTGCATGAAATCAATCTTTCCAAGAACTTTTTTACTTCTGTTTTTTTTCGTTTCGAAAGTAGGCACAATAATTTTGAGGCCCACTCGGTAGCAAAAGGAGTTGTGTCTCTGCCGGTGGGCCGCCATGTATGGCTAGGGGTTATACCAGACATTGCTTGTATTCCAGACTTGATGATCCTTGAATAAAATCCCTAGTTACCTTAAAAAAGGCTAATTAATCTATACAGAAATGCTAATTACTTGACCCCCTCCATCGACGGGGCTGATACTCGGACAGTGTGGGCAGCAGGCAGCCACCCACTTGATGCCGGTCTGTCCACCCGACCTCAAGTGAATAACCATGCTCCATGTTTATTTCTTCCGGATGGGACTGTAACCGGAGCGACGGTGAGAAAATACAAGGATTGAATTCGAACGCACAGTACATTCATTGGCTCCTTCAGCAAATAACGCATGCTTTGGGAGTGAGTGTACGTTAACCTGTTGTATTACTACTAGCATGCCAGTACTACCTCTCGTGCTACAGCCAGTGAAAAGAGTGGACTAGAGCGTGCTCTTCCGATTTCAAAAAAAAAAGAAAGAAAGAAACTGTGACTATTGCACTTGATTGCACGTCCTCGACGTTGAAACTCAATGGCAACACGGTACAAACCCAAACAAAATCTACAGTAATACTAACACTATTACTCCAGTTCTTGCAGCTTGCAGCTGCAAAATCCAAGGCTCGAAATACGATTCCTCGCTAGGTCGAGGTTGCGGAAGAAACGATGCCTCGATCGCTGTTAAAAAAGGACCCCCACCCACGGTGGTTCGGACTTCCGATCGAGACAAGGGTTAGCTCCAGCGCTCAATCATTCGCCTCCCTCATCCCGTCGCTGTGCTGTAGCTTCCTGCTTCAGTCCCCCTCTCCAAAACATTCACCTTGGTCCTTGCTAGTAGAGTACTAGACTAGTAGTACTTCATTCTCCCTTGTTCTTCCACCACCTCCCCCAGCGCACGGCCGATGGATTCCTTCCTGGAGGAGGCGACGCTGGCGCTCGGGCTCGCCAAAGGCTGCTCCAAGATCCTGGCGCCGCTCCTCCGTTTCCTGGGCGACAAGGCGGTCATGTCCCTTATCGTGGTACTCACGACGGCCTACCTCACCGGCGTCATCCTCGACCACTTCGCCAGCGTCGTCCTCGCCTACCTCCACCTTACCGCCACGACGCCCTCCATGGATCTGGGGCGTTTCGTCCTTCTGCTCTTCACGTTCGTCTCCGCGTGGCTTCTCCTCGCCGCCGCCTTCTAGTTCTACTTCCTCGCGCGCCGTTAAGCGAGGGATTGGGCTGGGGTTCAGCTGCACATGGTAGGCTAAATCCTAGCTTAATCCCCCAGACATGACAAGTAAAGAAGTAAAGTAGTAGATTTAGGCGTTTAGCCAAAATAGCATGTGACGCCATGGACGCCAAGATCTGGGGGCTCTGGACCATGGCGCAGCGGACAAGAGTTTCTGGTGGGCGGCTGCAGCCTGCAGGTGGCCCGTGGCCCCGTCAAGATCCCAGGTGATGTACTAGTAGGGCCGTAACTATCCATCAAAAGTTCAGCTCCGGTGAGGGACCGGTGGACCACGACGGTGGAGCACTGTACCACGTACGTCGGCAAAGTCCATGGCTGATTAGTTATCTTCTTCGACAGGCCATTTTCCAACTCGGCTTGTTGTAATTCCTCTGCTGCGTGTAATCCGTTGTTTTACTTGTTACTGCTACTAGTTATATTCAGTTAAAAATGCGATTCAGATTTCTCCTTCTCCATTTTCTCTTACCTGAGCCGACCCGTGCATTTCCATTGTATTCTTTTTAGATTCATGAGGGCGTATCCGGGGAAGATGGAAACCCCTTCTCTCCTTTTTACTTGCCGGGAAAACGTTCACCTGTGCGAACATTACGAGAGCCGAGCGATTCCACCTCCCTCTCTTTCTTTGCCCTCGCTGTTTTTGCTTTGTTCATTTTTACCTTGCGCGCATCTCATAGGGCGAGTTTCGTTAGTAGATTATTGGTGTCTACTACTACAAGCTCCGTTGACAAAGGGTGAGAAAGAATCCTCGAGATTGCCATTAAATTATTAGGCTGAACAGTGCTTCGGCCAAAAGCACAGTAAAAACGGGTAAAAGGGCGAGAAAAGAAGATTGATGTGATCTCCGGCCGCTGTCAAAGCAATCTCTATGAGCCAAGGCGCTTCTGTTCTTTTGTGTAAAAGGGTCTTCGTGAAGAAGGTTTCTCCCGCTCGCAGAGCCGGACAAGACCAAAGCGCCTACAAATTGGATGGCTTTTGCTGGCATTCAGGGCGCAGGGTGCCAGAAGCAGGGTTCAAAATTTCAACGAAATTTCGCATATTTCAGTGGGGTCTGAAATATTTTTAACCCTGAAATTTCGATCC
Organism: Triticum dicoccoides; assembly: GCF_002162155.2. Lineage (NCBI taxonomy): Eukaryota > Viridiplantae > Streptophyta > Magnoliopsida > Poales > Poaceae > Triticum > Triticum dicoccoides. Next base: position 83,685,359 of record NC_041393.1, on the reverse strand, counting down.
AGATTCATATTGATTTGAAAATAAATTTAAATTATGCTAAAATTCATTAAAATTAAGTGAAATTTGAAATCACAAAATCCGAAATAATTTCTGAAATATGCGAAATTTCCGAAATTTCGCATATTTCATTGAGCTTCGAAATTATTTTGTTTATGAAATAAAAAACCTTGGTCAGAAGAAAGGAAGAAAGAGGCTGCCGG
>NC_041393.1:83656416-83684722 GCF_002162155.2 Triticum dicoccoides | reverse complement strand
AGCACGTGTGGAGCCCTAGCTTGGCACTGACCAAACCATACTCCGTTTAAGATAGGTGAATCAAGTAGTACGTGCTAACTTAGCCAACTACACGTACTTTGTCTCTGTACGCACGTTAAACAATGGCATTATCAATCATGTGCCAAGCTAACCACACTTTAACATCTCAAGGATGCCAGGGTGAGATCTCATGTCGGACGTACAAGGACGGTTTGGGTGCAAGTTGGCACGCCATACCGAGTCTTTCATTTTTGCCAAAGAACCTCATGCATGCATACATTCCAAAGGAAACCGAATCATAACCAGAATATATAGTTCCACTCAGCTGCAAGCTACTCCATCTGCCTGACAACGCTTTTTTTTTAGAAAAGGAGGATGACCCTCGGCCTCTGTATCTGGGAGATGCATACGGCCACTTTATTGATTATTCTCGAGGATCTTACAAAGTATTGCAACAATATGCCTGAATCCGTCATCTTTGCAACATATGTCAGAACTCCTATCCAAATGATGCAGGGGTGTTACCTGCGCCACATACCCAGACTACTCACCTAATCCTATCATCAAGAGCCAGAATCCCCAGCCGAGCCACATACCGGGTCTGGGGCATAAACTGGTCTGACGCACTCACATGTGTCCTCGCCGCCATCTTCCACAGGTCCGTCTTCAGAGCGGATATTGAGGCTCTACCTTGTCAGGTCACTCTGTCATCGACGCCACCTTGACGCCAGACAACTACCTCCACCTGCGCGAGTCCATCACCGCGCATCGGGCGCCGAGTCTCCACTGCACCACGCCGCCGAAATCCACCGTCATCAATGTGAAGGATGAAGCACCGCTCCACCAAAAAGGCGCCCGTTGGTCCCTCGATCCCGTGTACGCCTCCAAGAATGACGCCCCCAAGGAGGAAACGACACCAACGCGCCACCGTCATCCGATCAACTGATCTAGGGTTTCCCCCGGAGGTAGCGGATAGAGGTCTAGAGCTTCTCCACGGCGATGCCTTCAAGAAGGTAATGACACAAAAAGGTGCCACCAACGCCGGTCTTGGCATCAAGCCGAGCACAAGGTTTTCACCCGGATCCGCTCGAAGAACCTCCATCACGTATTGTGTGCACGGGTCGCCGCCGATCTGAGCCGCCGCACATCAAGCAGGCCGCACCGGCCAGATCAGATCTGTCCGGAGGGCACAACCCGCATGGCGCCGACCCAACCACCAGGCCCTCCATACCGCCACCACCGATCCGAGGTCAGATGGTGTGTCGCCGCAAACCCGGCCGCCGCCGCCGAACGCCGCCATGCTGCCCGAGGCAGAGCCAGCTGCCGCACCCTCACCATCGCCGCCCTTGGCCGAGGAAGCCGCCGCGCCGCCGCCGGAAGGCAGGCCCGTCGCGCCGCCAGGCCAGATCGGCCCTGGGCCGAGGCAGCCGCCGCGCCGCCGCCGGAAGGCAGGCCCGCCGCGCCGCCGGGCCAGATCGGCCGTGCCACCCATGCCGCGGGGCTCCGCACCGCCCCCACGGCGCAGGCAAGAGGGAAGACCCCCGCCACCGCCGTCAGCCCCGGGCTATCACCGGCGGCGTCCTTCGGCGGCGGCGGAGGGAGGGAAGGAAGGATGGGGACCCCCAGCGGCTAGGGTTTCAGATCCCGCCCGAGTCGCCAGAGCGGGCGCGACGCGGGGGCCCCTTCCTGTGACTCGTCCCGTTCCTGACAACGCTTACATGCATAAGTATATGCTTCCAGTCAACTACAAGCCAGTACTTAGAGCATCTCCAACAGCCGCGCTAAACTAGCGCCGCCCCGCAAATTAGGCCGTTTTAGCGCGCGCGCAACACAGCGGGTAGCTCCAGCGGGCGTGTAAAAACGGCGCGCGCGCTATAACGAGTTGGGCGCGCGGTCGGAAGCACTATCCTGCGCGGTGTATTTCGGGCGCCCGCTTCCGCGCGCGGCACACTCGAGTGCTTGCGCCGCACTCTCTCCCCTCCTCCTCCTACGCCCCACGCGTGCCGGCGCCGGCGCCCTGCCACCCATGGACGCGCACACCGGCACCCCGCTCACCCCGTTGTACAGCTGCGACCCCCCCCCCTCCGCCGCCGGAAACCCTAGCGCGGGGATCATTGGCGTCGCCACCGTCGGAGCTCCGCCGAGCGTCGGCCTCACGCGCAGCCTCTTCTTGCCGCCGCGGATGACCACGGCGACAGGTGGCGTCGCGTCGGCGCCGTCCCGTGCCGCCGCCGCATCGTCGAAGCTCCCCAATGCTGCGCGGCCGAAGAAGGGCAAAACATCCGCGAAGAAGAACAAGGCGGCGAACGGCTCCGGCAGCACGAAGGCGAGGGGAAAGAAGCTTGCAGGGCGTTCGACGGCCGCTGCGGCTACCGAAGCGTCGGCGAGCTCACTCGTTGAGCCGGCCGCCGACGCGCACCACCTGTTCGACGACCTGCCCCCAAGGTGAAAAAAATTCCAACTTTTATTTTCTTGTTATTTTTTCAATGCATCATCACATATAGATAGCTTATTTGCATTGTTCAAAAAACTTTGTAGTCTCAACGATGATGCATACATGTCAACTATGGGTGTTGGGTCCAACAATTCGCATTGATCTCAAACCAATGACATCCATTTCGAAGACCATGAGTTTGAGGTGGACGAGAAGGGTGAGGGCATTGTCGACGCGTCGAAAGGAAGAGGTGGTCAAAGTAGAGATGCGTATTGGGGGCGAATGAAAGAACACTTTGATGCTCACAACGTGAGTGGAATTGACCGTTCCGAGAGATCACTTCGCTCCCGATGGTCGACAATCAACTCGGATTGTCAAAAGTGGGCGGCCGCACAAAAGGCAGTTGGCAAGATTAACCCAAGTGGCACAAATGAGGATGATAGAGTAACTGGCATCTCATATATGTTCATCATACTTGTTTTTGCTGTCTGAAGTGCTAACTTGTTTTGTTTTTCTTGTAGTACAACATTGCACAAAACTTGTTCAAAGAAGAGACGAGGACAACCAAGAAGGGGAAGATCAAGAAAGGAAGGATCTTTACCTTGCCTCATTGCTATGAAGTGTTAAAGGATGATGAGAAATGGAAGAAGCGTGATGGTTTGGATGATTTGCATTTGAGCAACAAACGCAAGCGAACAATTGAGTTGAATGATGATGAGGAGGAGGAGGATGGATCAAGTGATGACGGCAAGAGAAGCCCCACACCCTACTCGGTTTCATACTCGAAGCCAAAACAACCGGATGGGTGCAAGAAAGACAAAACCGAAAAGAAGAAGAGGGAAGGAGATGATGAGCTCAAAAATGCTATGGAAGCTATTGTGAAGGCAAGAAAAGAAGCCAACGAGGTGAGGAAAATGGCAAGGAACTAAGATGCCACGGCCGAGGAGAGGAGGTTGGCGGCCGAGGAGAGGAGGGTGGCCGCCGAGGAGAGGAAAATGGCATTGGAGGAGAGGAAGGTGGGCATGGAGGAGCGAGCTAAGTTGTTGGAATGGGGGAAGCACTTGTTCTTCTTGGACACATCTTTGTTCAATGATGCGCAAAAGGAATACGTCAACCTTGCACGTGAAGAAGTCTTGATCCAAAAAAGAGTCATGATCCGCATGGGTGGCGGTGGCCTCGGCGGCATGGGTGGTGGTGGCCTCGGCGGCATGGGTGGCTTCGGAGCCATGGGAGGCATGGGTGCACCTCCGGCCGCCATGGGAGGCATGGGTGGCTTTGGAGCACCCTCCGACGCTATGGCCGCCATGGGAGGCATGAGTTTTGCTTCTCTCATGGGAGGCATGGGTGCACCTCCGGCCGCCATGGGTGGAATGTCTTTCGATGTGCCTCCTCGCACACATTCCCATGAAGATGCCGTTGAAGATCTTGCCAACACCGTCGGAGCTTCACGTGATGCGGTGCGTGATGAGGTTAAGGAGGAAGATTCATCTTCGGAGGCGGAAGAATCGTCTTCGGAAGATGAGGACGAAGACGAGGAAGATGATTGATGTGTCTTTCATTTATGTCTTGAACTTTAGTTTACATTTTGAACTTGGTTGGATGAACTTGTGGGCATGACTTTGAAATTGTGGGCATGAACTTTTATTCATCAATTTGTTTGTGTCAAATTTCACATGTTCATTGCATTTTGATAAATGTTTCAAACTCATTTTATGTCCAAAATGTCATATATGTTAAAATGTCCGGCGAGTCGCGCGTTGTATTTTTACGCGCTGCTGGAGCGGCGCGCACGCGCTGCATTATAGCACGGCTGATGGAGCCAGCATCGGCGGCCGCGCTAAACCAGTCGAAGCGCGCGCGGCAAACAAGTTTTTTTCGTGCGGCGCCAAGCACGACTGTTGGAGATGCTCTTACTACTAGTAACATCCATCATCGATCATGAGAACACTAACACATGCTTCCATACAACCAAAGACTAGTACTACACGCTAGTAAAATTCAACTGAATGATAAAGCTTACACATGCATGCGATAATGAAGAACACCGGTTAAAATACTACAAAAGGTAACCGAGAGCACATGATTGATGCCTTGATGGAACATGATCCATGCATGGATAGGGCGGTTGGCTGCATATAGCCATAGCAGCCCGGTATTCGCTCCACGGTAGCCATTCAGAACAAGCTGCTCCGGTCTTCGGGTAGGACACGGTAGCTACTCTAGCTAACTTAGAACAGTGTAATTCCAGCCTCCACGGTGCATGCTCCAAGCTAAAATAAACCAGGACCTCTTGCATTCATTTGACTACTACTACGACTGAGTACCGCCGAGACGGCGAGCCCACCAGCACTCAACCTCTACCACGCCACGCTAATGGTAATGGTAACTGGAGTATTACTCTACTTTACTGCTCACTTACCGGCATTGACGAACAGGAACAGCACGAGAGGCAATGCACTGAGCACGACCAAGGTGAAGCCAAGCCAGACGGCCAGAGTAGCGAGCCGCCTGGAATCCTCCGTCGACAAGCGCGTGGCCGACGACGGGGCAGTGCAGAGGACGTGCACGAGGGTGACGCCGGCGAGGTAGGCCACAAGGGTGTGTTGCACCAGCAGGATGACGGCGGCGTCGATGAAGTGGCTACGCGCGGAGGCAGCTCCACCGCTGCCGACGGCGAGGAAGTCGAAAGCCTGCTTCAGGATGTGGGCGCAGCCGACGGCGGCGAAGATGGCGAACCTGCAGTGGTTGCGGAGGGAAGCCATGGCATCCGGTCTCCGGTGGGCAGGCTCAGGTTCGAGAGTGTAGACTGTGTGGAAACAAAGGTGGAATCTGGGAGACGATGTCTTCGCTGAGAAGGAGCTCACCCTCCGCCTCGTTTATATAGATGTTTCGGTTCTAGCTGTGCTGTAGCGCACTGTGTAGGGCGTCATGCTTGCCTTGGCAGTGCACTACATATCTAGTGTAGTGTGACTACATATCTAGTGTACGAATATGGCTATTACTAACCGGTTCGGCGCGCAACGCGTATCGCTGCCGCTGCTACTTCCTATGGATCCGCGCGCCGTGGGCCACTGGTTGCAGCCTTAAAATCCAAATAAACAACACCCGGTTTGCTATACAGGAATATACAGTCACATCGTATCTGCCTCCCCTGACGCTCCTACCTAGTAGTACCTACACCTACGACGCAGTAGTACACACCACACTTCCTCTTCCCAGCTTTCACAATTTGAAACACACCCGATTAGATCTGGCTGGGCTTCTTCTTCCCTGAGATTTTGTGCCGTGAGACTGCCGAGATCTTGGCCTGGAAATGAAACTTTCTTTCTGGCCATTTAAGACCATTATTGAAAAAATTGAAGAACTTTATTTTGAGTGGATTATTTTTTTAAATAACCGTGGTAACAACCATATGCATGAAAAATATTTCAATGTCAACTGAAACTTTTTTTGAAAAAGTACAACCCCACTTTAAAGATATACCCCACTCAATGAACTTTAATCTCGCATACCCGGTGCGTTCGTGTACAAACATGAAGAACTTTACATAATTCACTGGGCGACTGCACAAGGATAGATTTCTGCATGACAAACTTGAATATAGTATGCCCAGTGCTTTCGTGATCAAACACGAAAGACTTTACTGAAAGGACCGTGCGATTGCACAAAAATAGGCCCCCACTTAATGCGCTTTAATCCAGCATACCCGGTGTGTTCCTGTACAAGCATGAAGAACTTTACGTAATTCACTGGGCGATTGCACAAGGATAGATCCCGCATGATAAATTTTAATATAGCATGCCCGGTGCTTTCGTGTTCAAACACGAAGGACTTTACTGAAAGCGCCGGACACAAAGATAGACCCCACTTAAATAAACTTTAATCTAGCATACCCGGTGCGTTTGTGTACCTACATGAAGGACTTTACATAATTCATTGGGCGATTATACAAGGATAGATCCTTGCATGACAAATTTTAATATAGCATGCTCGGTGCTTTTGTGTTCAAACACGAAGGACTTTACTGAAAGCCCACTTAAATGAACTTTAATCTAGCATACCCGGTGCGTTTGTGTACAAGCATGAAGGATTTTGCGGACTATTTTTTGAAGAGCTCGCCATTAAAAAATCAACTAAGTAAATTAATGTATATTTACATAATATGTTAATACAAAAACTATGAATAATTTAGCTTCAAAAATTCTTCAGCCACACTTTTGTTGGCTCAGAAATTCTTCAGCAACACTTTTGTTTCCCTATCTCGGAATGTTTGTTCGCAACTTAACTGAACTTTTTAGCACCAGAGTTTTATACCAAGACAGTAATTCATTTAATACTAGTGAAGAAAATCTGCACATTTAAGGAATCTAATCGAGTTCACTCACTTCACTCATCCTGCGAGCTCGTGCATGCATGGGCAGCTATTAGATCAGTACTACTAATCGGTAAGGACAAAAGTGGCTCTGGGAGGATGCATGTGCACCTGTAGACCACAGTCGAATCTATAGGGCTGGCCCCGCAGCCGGTCCAATCAGGTGGAATACATCTCCACGTACGCACTATCGAAATTCGTTGGTAGTTGTAATACCATGCAAAGCTGACAGCTTGTGGGCCTCATTGATTTGACTTCCTGGTGGATGTGTGGGTCAGATACGCGTTGCGCGCCTAACTAGTTAGGAAAAATCCGCGTCCTCTAGTGTAGTGTGTTCATGTCATGCCAAGAGACAAGAGCACCTGGCATATAGGAAGTGCATTGTACGTGTACAAGTATGTACGGGTCATGACAAGGGCATGCTGCATGCATGGCTAGTGCACTGTACGTGTGCTTGTACACGTCAGGTCAATGGCGTGGAGGCTACCCTACAAGACCGACGACCTCCATGTGTACTGCTAGTACAATTTTCTATTGGCCACAATGCCTGGTCCATCAGTGCTCAGTCTTTTACTATCACAGCAGCACAGCAATATTCTCTTCAGCGTACTGTTTCCTATCAGTTGGTCAGCATGCATCGATGGACCTCTCCCAAGCAGTACCTCCACCCTACCTTTTGGGCCTACCTTATTTTAGATAAAAGATTTCATGGCAATAAACAAAACCAGTCACTTATCATTTCATAGATTTGCTAAAAAGATTTCATAGATTTGCCTAAAAAAACTTATCATTTCAGAGATTGCATGCATTCACACGTTATGCACTTCATGCACACAGCAAACATATTATTTTTCTTGTTGTTTCAAGATTGTGTTCTAAGTTCTAACTAGTCATGTGACCTTTTGCGGGACAGCCTATACGCCTGAAAACCATTTTGTCACCTATTAACTCACGTCGACATCGCATGTGATCGACAGAGTTAAAGTAAGAACAATGAATACTTCTCGACATGGCAAGGAAAAGAGCTGGTACTACTATTCTCTATATCTCGTCTTTTCAAATGCCCTATGGCCTATGCCATTAAACACTCTCAAACGAATATAGGAACGGCCTCGATCCAATGCTACGCCAATGCAATCCTTTGCGGGGAAGGAGAGGAAGAGAGAAGTGGGTGGAGGAGAGCACTAGCTAGATAGTGTGTCAGACTAGGTAGAGATAAGATAACATAGACTAGCTGCAGAGGAAACCTTTACTCCAAATCAGCTTTACGGGGACTAGTCAATAGTATAGCGACACTACTGCATGCATGCATAGGCAAACCATTCCAAATTTCAAACAAGACGATGAGCTAGCTATGCCAACCCTAGCAATGGTGCGCAAAGCCTGGCCCGTCACGGCGTTGCGTGTGGTTGACGGGTAGCACTTGAGACGCAGGCATGCCAACGGGGCGAGCCCAGCTGGAAGGCCGTGTACCACTACAAAAATATTGTGCAGACCATGCAGGCGCAGATCATTGTGCAGAGAGTGAAGTCTAAAATAAACCCTATACTCATACGACCCGTCGAAATTAAACCCTCATCTCTGAATCCCCGAAGTCCATACTGTAGCCTCTCTGATCCGGATCAAGCTCAACCCTAGCACAAACCTATACCAGTTTAGACCAGTTTGGTGCACCGGGAAAAGTCAATCCCCGCCATGATAATTCTTTGCTCTCGCTGACTATGTGTCCCCACATGTCAAATCCATCTTCCCTCTTTTGGTTCTTCTTTTTGCGTGGTTCTCCTCAGAAAATTTTCCGCTCGCAAGAATCAGGCGTTGGGCTCGAGGGACGAGTGTGTGGAAGCCGGGAAGAGTCACTGGGCCAGCACGGCGGCGAATTAGCTGCTGACGCGGTAGATTCCACTGGTCGCCGCGGGACCGTGGCAAACAGCGGGCAACAGTACGGATGCGTACATGGCTGGGTCGACGCAGTACGCCATGTTGGCGACAAGACGTTCTTTGAAGTGGCCGCGGCCTAGGTAGACGGGTGAGAGTTCCATCCCCTGCACTGCAAGCCGAAGGCAAAGTGGACTCCACGATTCCGTCTCTCCTTTTATCTTGCTCTTCAGGATTTGAGCTTAGAAATTGGAAATTAGAACATTAGAAGACCTAATCGAAGGGGGGAACAAGATGTATAATCACAAGAGAGTATGGAGATCTCATTTTTGCTAACCAGCATACAGATCTCATTTTACTCTGGCCATGAATTTGATGGATCATATATTCAGTTTCGGGTAGGACACATGGAGAAAGAGGAAGAAAAAGCACGTGCATCGATCCTTTCCCTTTTATTTAATGTATACTCTCTTATTACTACGTGGGTCCCGGCTAAAGTGAGCAAAATCACAAACTGCTTCAAAGGATTTGCCTTTTTTCTAGGCCAGCGCAACTCACATGGACGAAGGATGAAGATGAATATGACAGTGGGGTATGCATGTCAGTGAGAGTATCCTATGATCCTGGTCGGGAATGATTTCATCCCGGTGCGCCAAATGGATTCAGGGTTAAAATTAACCAGGATCTAATAGTACAGGGTGTCAACCTCAGGGATTCAAAGGTGAGGGTCTGATTTCGACAAGGCGTTCAAATTTAAGGTTTATTTCAGACTTCACTCTTGTGCAGTGCGTACCACGAACTGGCCGCGCAAAATACTGCGCAGACCATGCATGCCAGGAACGGCCACCAGGAACTGGGCGCAGATCATTGTGTTGTACAGAGGCAGACCGTGCATGCCAGGAACGGCCACCAGGAACTGGGCGCGGCCAGATCGCTGTCGGGTGAGCCAGGGGAGAGGGAGGGGGGCGTCCAGTGATTAAGGAGACTGCTTTCCATTTTCTGATTTTTGAACTGAGACCGCTCTCGTTTTGAAAGCTGACGTAGTGCATTCACCTGGCGTGCATGAACATGCACATGCACGGTAATTAAGGAGACAGGTCTGAATCAAACGGAGGAAAGACGTGATTGATCGACGGAGAAACTTCATGGCAAAAGGAGCCGGTCCTTTATTCAAGTAGGGGCAGGTTATGTATGCCCTAGGGCTGTTCCTCTCGCGTCTCGGCTCCTCGCTGCATGCATGCCAACGCGATGCTGGCCGCTGCATGGGCAGCAGCAGTTCTTCACAACAACACAAGCCATCCTGCATGCATGGTCGCTAGCTAGCCACTGGGTTTCCCCGAAGGAAAAGCTAGCTCCCCGTGTGCATGGGCCGCAGCTATGTTGTACCGTGCATCATTTATCACATTTACCCAAAGCAATCAGCGGCAGCGAGGAGGTGCTCAATGCTGTGGGTTTTCAGAGTCGGAACGGAATCCCGACTCCCGCAAAAAATGAGGAACGGAATATGGATGAAAGTTCTCCTATGCTTTGGATGAAAGTCCTCTATGCTCCCGGGGAAATTAAGGTACACAAGAGAGTCTGTGAAATAAATCGCACCCTAATCCTGATTACCTACCACGAGCGAGTCTCATAATTGAGTTTAAAGAAGGTAAGATATTAATCGAGTCCATATGCATTTTTTTTCAAACATAGTACAAACATTGACGCTCATATATATGCACATACACGCATCTCTAAGAATGCACCCACGCACACGCTACCCTTATAAGCACTGACATCAATTTTAGGACAAACCATAGTGGGCCGAGGTCCATATGCATTAGACGTCCAATGTATTAGACGTCCAACGGTGTACACTCAACAATGACCATGTGCAGAGGGCGTCGGGCTCGTGCCTGTTTCCTAGAGCTGGAGAAAAAGAAGGGAATGCAAAATTGTGTTATTGGCTGGTGCTTCAAGATTTTGGCTGTGCCCTAGCAATAATAAGAACACTTACGAAACTGTTACGAAGCTTTACGTAATCCTTCCAACCAACTAATCCCCCCCCCCCCCGATTATCAGGGGGGTGGGCCCACTAATAGAAAAGAGGGCAATGGTCCAGGTCGGGTCAGCCCATTAGTCCCGGTTCAGTCCAGAACCGAGACCAATGGTGGCATTGGACCCGGTTCGTGAGCCCCGGAGGCCGGCCGGGCCACGTGGGCCATTGGTCCCGATTCTTCTGGACCTTTTGGTCCCGGTTGATGGGACGAACCGGGACCAATGGGCCTCGCTCCTGGCCCACCACCATTGGTCTCAGTTGGTGGCATGAACCGGGACCAAAGGCTGCCCTTTAGTCCCGGTTCATGCCATAAACCGGGACTAAAGGGTTGGTCCTTGTTGCGGTCAGAGTTTAGTCCCACCTCGCCAACCGAAGGGCGCTCACACCGGTTTATAAGCCCCTCCCTCTTTGCCTTGTTGAGCTCCTCTCAAAGTGAAAATAGATGCCCTTATACAGGGAATTTGATCTAAATTCATATTGAATTTCTCTGAAGTTAGTAGAAATTTATTATGAATTTAGGTTAAATTCTCTCTATAAGCGCATCTATGCTCATTTTTTTAGTAAAGTTAATCACAACTATTTCTTCTTCTATTTATTTCTAAGTAGTTTTTTATATAATTTTTTTCTTTTCTGCTATATTTATTTTTTTCTATTTTTTTCTGAGTTGTAATAAGTCATTAAAAATAAAAAAGAGGTGCATTGCTCGTTAATTAGCTTCAAGCCTTTCGGAATAGTGTAAACTGCACTGCACATAGCTCCGTGCAGTCTACCCTATTCCTCAAGGCTTGAAGCTAAGCAACGTGCATTGAGCCTCTTCTTCATCGTCTCTGCACTCAGGGCTTATAAACCGCTGCGAGTGCCACTCGCTTAGCGAGGTGGGACTAAAAAATAGCTGCAGAAAGAATCAACTAAAAAACTCTTTTACCGGTTCATGCCACGAACCGGTACTAAAAGGTGCTCGTGGGGAACCAGCCTTAAAACCTGTACCAAATAAAATGCCTTTGTAACAGCCTTAGAACTGATACTGAAGGAATCAACTAAAAAGCTTTTATAAACCTCTAGTATTATTGAAACTAAAATTATATAGAATTTTGTTACAAACTTTAATAGCAAAAAGAATTATCATAAAAGAAAATAAATAAGTAATTAGAATTTTATTACAAACTTTAATAGCAAAAAGAATTATCATAAAAGAAAATAAATAAGTAATTAGAATTCTGTTCAAAACATTAAAAGTAAAAAGAATTATCATAAAATAAAATAAATAAGTAACTAATATTTTGTTACAAACTTTAATAGCAAAAAGAATTACCATAAAAGAAAATAAATAAGTAATTAGAATTCTGTTCAAAACATTAAAAGCGATATCATAAAAGAAAATAAATAAGTAATTAGAATTTTTTTACAAACTTTAATAGCAAAAAGAATTATCATAAAAGAAAATAAATAAGTAATTAAAATTCTGTTCAAAACATTAAAAGCAAAAAGAATTATCATAAAAGAAAATAAATAAGTAATTAGAATTTTGTTACAAACTTTAATAGCAAAAAGAATTATCATAAAAGAAAATAAATAACTAATTAGAATTCTGTCAAGCAAAAAGAATTATCATAAAATAAAATAAATAAGTAATTAGACGGGTGCATTGGTACCGGTTGATGGCATCAACCGGGACCAATGACCCACCTTTAGTCCCGGTTGGTGTCTCTAACCGGGACCAAAGGTCTCTGTTTCCCGCCCTTTGGGCTGCTGAAAAGAGGCATTTGGTCCCGGTTGGTAGCCCCAACCGGGACTAAAGGGGGGCATTAGTCCCGGTTTGTGCCACGAACCGGGACCAATGCCTTTGCTACATAAGTAGCACTTATCAAAATTTCAGAACCGTCCATCCTCACTTCAATCTCTTCTCCTGCTCTCCCCCGTTGGCGGGGAATCCATCCACGACGCCGGCAGGCTGCCGAGCCAGCTCTCGCCCCGCGCCGCCCCGTCCCGCGCCGCCCCGACGCCGTCGCCGCCCCGCCCCGCCCCGCGCCGCACCTCGCCATCGCCATCGCCGTCGCCGTGAGCAACTAATTTAATTTGACTTAGTAGTAGTTAATTTATATGTGTAGTTAATTTTGTTAGATTTTTTAAAAAAAATTGTAGTTCATAGATTTTTTTGTTAGATGTGTATTTCATAGATTTTTCTGTTAATTTTTTCATATTGTGTAATTAATTTGTTCATATTGTGCTACATTTTTTTCTGTTAATAGATTTTTTTGGTGATATTATTGTTGAATATGCATGTTTGTATGTTCATATATATGCAAAGATCGAATATGTCAAATTTTTATGATTTTTTTCTGTTCATAGAATTTTTATGATTTTTTTCTATTGTAATTTTGTTCATAGAATTTTAATGATTTTTTTGTTCATAGTATTTTCTTTGTCAACTAATTGTGTATGTTAACTAATTGTGAATGATATAAGTCATTTATGAATATGTTCATATTTAGCATAGAGGAAAAATGAAAAAAATAAGAAGAGAAAGTGTTTAATATAATTAGTTAGAAAAATAATAAAACTATAGTTAAACTAGTTTATTTTTAGTAAGTACTACTTTATTTTATTTATAGTAAGTGCTTCATATATAGTTGAACTAGCTAGTTGATTTAATAAACTACTTTATTTTACTATATATAGAAGTAGTTTGTTTTTAGTAAGTACTACTTTATTTATTTATAGTAAGTGCTTAGTAGTTGAACTAGTTGATTTAATTAATAAAAGTACTTTATTTAACTATATATAGAAGTAGTCCAGCATCGACGTCGGTGATGCATATCCCGCATCCTCATCGTCGTCGACTCGACGGTGGAGGCCTGCTTGATCAGGGCCACGTTCAGGACTAGGCTCCGCCGGGCTGCTATTGGGAGGTTCTACCTTCCGGGGGACGTAGGTTGGTGAGGAGGCAGCCCGTTGTTGACCCGATCCTTGTTTGGTGGTGATGCCGAGGCTTCCGGACACCGCAGAGGTGGTACGTCACCGTGTCAGCGAGGAGGACGAGCACGTCCGTCGCTACATGGTTGCATTGGAGGGCAGGTTCGACAATACCTGGCAGATTCTTCAGGGATCTCACTCGAGCTATGATCCTATGATGGTTCATTATCTTTGGGTGTCCACCGGCCGCGACGATACCCGTCGGGCGCTACATTTCTGGTTGTATTAGTGATGCTATATTAGTGATAATATTCGACGATGTACGGACACCAAGAGATGATGTACTTTTGCTTATAATTGAATGCATGCTAATTTGAATACTACTTTATTTTATGATTTGGTTTTGCTTATTTTATGATTTGGTTTTGCTTATTGAATGCTCATATTGGAAAAGTTCTCCTTCATTCTCGTGTGCTAGACAATTTGGTGTAATAATGCACTCGAGAATGAAAGGAGGAGCTACATACCATCACCGATAGTCAACCCATGATCAATAATAATGATCTAGTTTAATATTTGAATTATGAACATAGGCCGGAAATGTCGTACTCAGACAATGAAAACCGCCCGGGGGAGTGCGACTGGTGCCACGACGACCGAGGTATGTGCGATAGGTTCATTGAGCTAGACAAAGATCGGCGCTTCAGCATTAAGCTCGAGGAGACCTTCGATGTTCATACGGTACGCAACGACGACAATAGTTTTTTTCGTAATTAAGCACGACTTCAACTATTTTAACGTGTATTTTTCATCTTTTCCAATTAGACTAGCTTATCCCATGCTATGCAAGACGCCATGTCTTGGAGAGGATGGGTTTTGAAGACCATGAAAGTATGGAAACCAAAAAAATTCACCTAAGGACCCATCATGGTGTGGATTTTCAAGTAAAGTTGTACAATGCTGAGAGTGTAACCCATTTTGGTTGCAAAAATTGGGAAGCACTTTGCAAGATGTATGGTTTTTGATGAGGGTATGCTTGTCACCATGGATCTTGATGATCCTACAATCAAGCAAGACAGACCTTCGATTTGGGTCCTTGTGGATACACCTCCAATTCTTCCCCCATGTGAGCTTAACATAGTTATTAAGTAATTTATATTCTTTATTTCAAAATAGTTGACACTATTTCCATTGACAGCTTATTTTCATTCTTCAAAGAATGTGCGGAAGATGGTAGATAAAACGCACTACACCAATGGCTCCAAATTAACTTATAAGGAGAAAAATCATCTGATCGCATTTTGTACTGATCTTAAGAATTACAATGTTTACAATCGAACTCCTCAACATTATGGTCAATACGTGCCACTAGTGCACGTGTTGAACTACGGTAACTACCATGGAGATACCCTGGTAAGATTTTTTACTATTACGACATCCGCGCATCTTTTTGCACACTTCTAAAACTAGTACATCATTGCTAACTACGAAGTTATTACTATGTTTTTCAACAGATAATCTCGAATGATTGTGTGCCTCATCTGACGTATACGCACGGTAGCCTTCATGTTTTGAACATACAACCAGGTCTTCCTACGAATCTGAACTGTCCATACCGGGTTTCTAAAAGAAGTGGAGACATGACAATCAAAGAATGGAAAAAACGCATGGACAGTCGTAAGGAGCTTCTTGGAAGCAAAAGGCAACGAAGCGCAAGAATTGAAGATAGGATGATCTCCATTCTTCATAATGGAGAGTCAGGGTCTATATTATTTTATGCTATTTTACCTTAAGGGTGTTTAGGTCCTACCTGATACTGATGATCATGTGCTAAGAACAATTATATATGTAGGGTTGGTTTCGATGACTATGAGGATGATGATCGTATGACTTATTATTAATAATGAGTAGAAGTTGTATGATGATGCATGATTAGTAGGACTTGTTATTATATATGATGATGTATGATGCGAGCATGCATGAGTTATTATATCAGCGGGTGAAATGAACATAGCAGCAGCGTTGGTAAATCAAGGACGAAGATATAAGAGATGACACTTCTCTCTATTAGCTAGCTAATAACAACCTAAAAATAACCCCCCAAACCCCTAAAGCAGCCACTTTTTCTTTAAAAAAACATCGCCTAAGGCCCCCCTGCCTGGGCTCGGCGCACCGGCCACATGGAGGACCATCTGTCCCGGTTCGTGTTAGAACCGGGACTAAAGGGGGAGGTATTAATAACGACCCATTAGTCCCGGTTCATGAACCGGGACTAAAGTGTTGGGGAACGTAGCAGAAATTCAAAATTTTCCTATGTGTCATCAAGATCTATCTATGGAGAAACCAGCAACGAGGGGAAGGAGAGTGCATCTACATACCCTTGTAGATCGCTAAGCGGAAGCGTTCAAGTGAACGGGGTTGAAGGAGTCGTACTCGTCGTGATCCAAATCACCGGAGATCTTAGTGCCGAACGGACGGCACCTCCGCGTTCAACACATGTGCAACCCGGTGACGTCTCCCATGCCTTGATCCAGCAAGGTGAGAGGGAGAGGTTGAGGAAGACTCCATCCAGCAGCAGCACAACGACGTGGTGGTGATGGAGGAGCGTGGCAATCCTGCAGGGCTTCGCCAAGCACCGCGGGAGAGGAGGAGTACTTGGGAGAGGGGGAGGGCTGCGCCAGAACTTGGGTGCGGCTTCCCTCCCACCCCCACATATATATAGGCGCAAGGGAGAGGGGGGCCGGCCCCCTCAGATCCAATCTGAGGAGGGGGCGGCGGCCAGGGGGGTTGCCTTGCCCCCCAAGGCAAGGGGGCGCCCCCCTTTAGGGTTTCCCCCAAGCCCTAGGCGCCTTGGGCCTTGGTGGGGGGGCGCACCAGCCCACCTGGGGCTGGTCCCCTCCCACACTTGGCCCATGCAGCCCTCTGGGGCCGGTGGCCCCACTTGGTGGACCCCCGGGACCCTCCCGGTGGTCCCGGTACATTACCGATAGCACCCGGAACTTTTCTGGTGACCAAAACAGGACTTCCCATATATAAATCTTTACCTCCGGACCATTCCGGAACTCCTCGTAACGTCCGGGATCTCATCCGGGACTCCGAGCAACATTCGGTAACCACATACAAACTTCCTTTATAACCCTAGTGTCATCGAACCTTAAGTGTGTAGACCCTACGGGTTCGGGAACCATGCAGACATGACCGAGACGTTCTCCGGCCAATAACCAACAGCGTGATCTGGATACCATGTTGGCTCCCACATGTTCCACGATGATCTCATTGGATGAACCACAATGTCAAGGACTCAATCAATCCCGTATACAATTCCCTTTGTCTAACGGTATTGTACTTGCCCGAGATTCGATTGTCGGTATACCGATACCTTGTTCAATCTCGTTACCGGCAAGTCTCTTTACTCGTTCCGTAACACATCATCCTGTGATCAACCCCTTGGTCACATTGTGCACATTATGATGATGTCCTACTGAGTGGGCCCAGAGATACCTCTCCGTTACACGGAGTGACAAATCCCAGTCTCGATTCGTGCCAACCCAACAGACACTTTCGGAGATACCTGTAGTGCACCTTTATAGCCACCCAGTTACGTTGTGACGTTTGGTACACCCAAAGCATTCCTACGGTATCCGGGAGTTGCACAATCTCATGGTCTAAGGAAATGATACTTGACATTAGAAAAGCTTTAGCATACGAACTACAATCTTTGTGCTAGGCTTAGGATTGGGTCTTGTCCATCACATCATTCTTCTAATGATGTGATCCCGTTATTAACGACATCCAATGTCCATGGTTAGGAAACCGTAACCATCTGTTGATCAACGAGCTAGTCAACTAGAGGCTTACTAGGGACATGGTGTTGTCTATGTACCCACACATGTATCTGAGTTTCCTGTCAATACAATTATAGCATGGATAATAAACGATTATCATGAACAAGGAAATATAATAATAACTAATTTATTATTGCCTCTAGGGCATATTTCCAACAATCTCCCACTTGCACTAGAGTCAATAATCTAGTTCACATCGCCATGTGATTAACATTCACAGGTCACATCGCCATGTGACCAACATCCAAAGAGTTTACTAGTGTCACTAAACTAGTTCACATCATCATGTGATTAAGACTCAATGAGTTCTGGGGTTTGATCATGTTTTGCCTGTAAGAGAGGTTTTAGTCAACGGGGCTGCAACATTCAGATCCGTATGTACTTCGCAAATCTCTAGGTCATTTTTTAAATGCTGCTTCCACGCTCCACTTGGAGCTATTCCAAATGGTTGCTCCACTATACGTATCCGGTTTGCTACTCAGAGTCATTCAGATAGGTGTTAAAGCTTGCATCGATGTAACCCTTTACGTCGAACTCTTTATCACCTCCATAATCGAGAAACATGTCCTTATTTACTCCAAGGACAATTTTGACCGCTGTCCAATGATCCATTCCTGGATCATTCTTGTACCCCCTTGCCAGGTATGTAGCAAGGCACACATCAGGTGCGGTACACAACATAGCATACTGTAGAGCCTACGTCTAAAGCATAGGGGACGGCCTTCGTCCTTTCTCTCTCTTCTGTCGTGGTCGAGCTTTAAGTCTTAACTTCATACCTTACAACTCAGGCAAGAACTCCTTCTTTGACTGATCCATCTTGAACACCTTCAAGATCATGTCAAGGTATATGCTCATTTGAAAGTACCATTAAGCGCTTTTAATCTATCCTCATAGATCTTGATGCTCAATGTTCAAGTAGCTTAATCCAGGTTTTCTATTGAAAAACACCTTTCAAATAACCCTATATGCTTTCCAGAAATTCTACATCATTTCTGATCAACAATATGTCAACAACATATACTCATCAGAAATTCTATAGTGCTCCCACTCACTTATTTGGAAATACAAGTTTCTCATAAACTTTGTATAAACCCAAAATCTTTGATGATCATATCAAAGTGTATATTCCAACTCTGAGATGCTTACTCCAGTCCATGGAAGGATCGCTGGAGCTAGCATACCTTTTAGCATCCTTAGGATCGACAAAACCTTTCTGATTTTATCACATACAACCTTTCCTTACAAAAATTGGTAAGGAAACTCGTTTTGACATCCATCTGCCAGATTTCATAAATGCAGCTAATGCTAACATGATTCCGATGGACTTAAGCATCGCTACGGATGAGAAAATCTCATCGTAGTCAACTCCTTGAACTTGTGAAGAACTCTTCACCACAAGTCGAGCTTCATAGACGGTGACATTACCGTCCACGTCCGTCTTCTTCTTAAAGATCCATTTATCTCAATGGCTTGCCGATCATCGGGCAAGTCCACCAAAGTCCATGCTTTGTTCTGATACATGGATCCTATCTCGGATTTCATGGCTTCAAACCATTTGTCGGAATATGAGCCACCATCGCTTCTCCATAGCTCGTAGGTTCATTGTTGTCTAGCAACATGACCTTCAAGACAGGATTACCGTACCACTCTGAAGTAGTACGCATCCTTGTCACCCTACGAGGTACGGTAGTGACTTGATCCGAAGTTTCATGATCACTATCATAAGCTTCTACTTCAATTGGTGTAGGTGCCACAGGAACAACTTCCTGTGCCTTGCTACACACTAGTTGTAGTGACGGTTCAATAACCATATCAAGTCTCCACCATCCTCCCACTCAACTTTTCGAGACAAACTTTTCCTCGAGAAAGGACCCGATTCAAGAAACAATCCCTATTGCTTTCGGATCTGAATTAGGAGATATTCCCAACTGTTTTGGGTGTCCTATGAAGATGCATTTTATCCGCTTTGGGTTCGAGCTTATCAACCTGAAACTTTTTCACATAAGCGTCGCAGCCCCAAACCTTTAAGAAATGACAGCTTAGGTTTCTCTAAACCATAGTTCATACGGTGTCATCTCAACGGAATTACGTGGTGCCCTATTTAAAGTGAATGTGGTTGTCTCTAATGCCTAACTCATAAACGATAGTGGTAATTTGATAAGAGACATCATGGTATGCATCATATCCAATAGGGTGCAGTTATGATGTTCGGACACACCATCACACTATGGTGTTCCAGGCGGTATTGGTTGTGAAACAATCTCCACAATGTCTTAATTGTGTGCCAAACACGTAACTCAGATACTCATCTCTATGATCACATCATAGACATTTTATCCTCTTGTCCCAATGATCTTCAACTTCACTTTGAAATTACTTGAACCATTCAATAATTCAGACTTGTGTTTCATCAAGTAAATATACTCAACATCTACTCGAATCATCTGTGAAGTAAGAACATAACAATATTCACTGCATGCCTCATCACTCATTGGACTGCACACATCAAAATGTGTTACTTCCAACAAGTTGCTATCTTGTTCCATCTTACTGAAAACGAGGCTTTTCAGTCATCTTGCCCATGTGGTAAGATTTGCATATCTCAAGTGATTCAAAATTAAGTGAGTCCAAACGATCCATCTGCATGGAGTTTCTTCATGCGTATACACCAATAGACATGATTTGCATGTCTCAAACTTTTCAAAAACGAGTGAGTCCAAAGTTCCATCAACATGGAGCTTCTTCATGCGTTTCATACCAATATGACTTACATGGCAGTGCCACAAGTAAGTGGTACTATCATTACTATCTTATATCTTTTGGCATGAAAATGTGTATCACTACGATCGAGATTCAATAAACCATTCCTTCAGGTGCAAGACCATTAAAGGTATTATTCAAATAAATAGAGTAACCATTATTCTCCTTAAATGAATAACCGTATTGCGATAGACATAATCCAATCATGTCTATGCTCAACGCAAACACCAAAAGACAATTATTCAGGTTTAATACTAATCTTGATGGTAGAGGGAGCATGCGATGTTTGATCACATCAAACTTGGAAAAACTTCCAACACATATCGTTAGCTCACCTTTAGCTAGTCTCCGTTTATTCCGTAGCTCTTTTATTTCGAGTTACTAACACTTAGCAACCGAACCGGTATCTTAATACCCTGGTGCTACTAGGAGTACTAGTAAAGTACACATTAACATAATGTATATCCAATATACTTCTATCGACCTTGTCAGCCTTCTCATCTACCAAGTATCTAGGGTAATTCTGCTCCAGTGGCTGTTCCCCTTATTACAGAAGCACTTAGTCTCGGGTTTGGGTTCAACCTTGGTTTTCTTCACTAGAGTAGCAGCTGATTTGCCGTTTCATGAAGTATCCCTTCTTGCCCTTGCCCTTCTTGAAACTAGTGGTTTCACCAACCATCAATAATTGATGCTCCTTCTTGATTTCTACTTTCGCGGTGTCAAACCTCGCGAATACCTCAAGAATCATCATATCTATCCCTGATATGTTATAGTTCATCACGAAGCTCTAGCAGCTTGGTGGCAATGCCTTTGGAGAAACATCACTATCTTTGGAAGATCAACTCCCACTCGATTCAAGTGATTGTCGCAATCAGACAATCTGAGCACAAGCTCAACGATTGAGCTTTTCTCCCTTAGTTTGCAGGCTAAGAAAATCGTCGGAGGTCTCATACCTCTTGACGTGGGCACGAGCCTGAAATCCCAATTTCAGCCCTCGAAACATCTCATATGTTCCGTGACGTTTCAAAAACGTCTTTGGTGCCTCAACGCTAAACCGTTTAACTGAACTATCACGTAGTTATCAAAACATGTATGTCCGATGTTCGCAACATCCACAAACGACGTTTGGGGTTCAGCACACTGAGCGGTGCATTAAGGACATAAGCTTTCTACTGTCCGCATAATCGCTACTGTCAACTTTCAACTATATTTTCTCTAGGAACATATCTAAACAGTGGAACTAAAGCGCGAGCTTACGACATAATTTGCAAAGATCTTTTGACTACGTTCAAGATAATTAAGTTCATCTTATGAACTCCCACTCAGATAGACATCCCTCTAGTCATCTAAGTGATTACATGATCCGAGTCAACTAGGCCGTGTCCGATCATCACGTGAGACGGACTAGTCATCATCGGTGAACATCTTCATGTTGATCGTATCTACTATATGACTCATGCTTGACCTTTCGGTCTCTTGTGTTCTGAGGCCATGTCTGTACATGCTAGGCTCGTCAAGTTAACCTAAGTGTTTCGCGTGTGTAAATCTGGCTTACACCCATTGTATGTGAACGTAAGAATCTATCACACCCGATCATCACGTGGTGCTTCGAAACGACGAACTTTCGCAATGGTGCATAGTTAGGGGGAACACTTTCTTGAAATTTTAATGAGGGATCATCTTATTTACTACCATCGTTCTAAGCAAATAAGATGTATAAACATGATAAACATCACATGCAATCAAATAGTGACATGATATGGCCAATATCATATTGCTCCTTTTGATCTCCATCTTCGGGGCTCCATGATCATCATCGTCACCGGCATGACACCATGATCTCCATCATCGTGTCTCCATGAAGTTGTCTCGCCAACTTATTGCTTCTACTACTATGGCTACCGGTTAGCAATAAAGTAAATTAATTACATGGTGTTGTTCAATGACACGCAGGTCATACAATAAATAAAGACAACTCCTATGGCTCCTGCCGGTTGTCATACTCATCGACATGCAAGTCGTGATTCCTATTATAAGAACATGATCAATCTCATACATCACATATCATTCATCACATTCTTCTTGGCCATATCACATCACATAGCATACCCTGCAAAAACAAGTTAGACGTCCTCTAATTGTTGTTTGCATGTTTTACGTGGCTGCTATGGGTTTCTAGCAAGGACATTTCTTACCTACGCAAAACCACAACGTGATATGCCAATTGCTATTTACCCTTCATAAGGACCCTTTTCATCGAATACGTTCCGACTAAAGTGGGAGACACTGGCACCCGCTAGCCACCTTATGCACCAAGTGCATGTCAGTCGGTGGAACCTGTCTCACGTAAGAGTACGTGTAAGGTCGGTCCGGTCCTCTTCATCCCATAATACCGTCGAAACAAGATTGGACTAGTAACGGTAAGCATATTGAACAAAATCAACGCCCACAACTACTTTGTGTTCTACTCGTGCAAAGAATCTACGCAATAGACCTAGCTCATGATGCCACTGCTGGGGAACGTAGCAGAAATTCAAAATTTTCCTACGTGTCATCAAGATCTATCTATGCCGAAACCAGCAACGAGGGGAAGGAGAGTGCATCTACATACCCTTGTCGATCGCTAAGCGGAAGCATTCAAGTGAACGGGGTTGAAGGAGCCGTACTCGTCGTGATCCAAATCACCGGAGATCTTAGTGCCGAACGGACGGCACCTCCGCGTTCAACACACGTACAGCCCGGTGACGTCTCCCATTCCTTGATCCAGCAAGGTGAGAGGGAGAGGTAGAGGAAGGCTCCATCCAGCAGCAGCACAACGGCGTGGTGGTGATGGAGGAGCGTGGCAATCCTGCAGGGCTTCGCCAAGCACCGCGGGAGAGGAGGAGTACTTGGAGAGGGGGAGGGCTGCGCCAGAACTTGGGTGCGGCTGCCCTCCCACCCCCCACATATATATATATAGGCAAGGGAGAGGGGGCCGGCCCCCTCAGATCCAATCTGAGGAGGGGGCGGCGGCCAGGGGGGTTGCCTTGCCCCCCAAGGCAAGGGGGCGCCCCCCTTTAGGGTTTCCCCCAAGCCCTAGGCGCCTTGGGCCTTGGTGGAGGGGCGCACCAGCCCACATGGGGATGGTCCCCTCCCACACTTGGCCCATGCAGCCCTCTGGGGCCGGTGGCCCCACTTGGTGGACCCCCGGGACCCTCCCGGTGGTCCCGGTACATTACCGATAGCACCCGGAACTTTTCCGGTGACCAAAACATGACTTTCCATATATAAATCTTTACCTCCGGACCATTTTGGAACTCCTCGTGATGTCCGGGATCTCATCCGGGACTCCGAACAACATTCGATAACAACATACAAACTTCCTTTATAACCCTAGCGTCGTCGAACCTTAAGTGTGTAGACCCTACGGGTTCGGGAACCATGCAGACATGACCGAGATGTTCTCCGGCCAATAACCAACAGCGGGATCTGGATACCCATGTTGGCTCCCACATGTTCCACGATGATCTCATCGGATGAACCACGATGTCAAGGACTCAATCAATCCCGTATACAATTCCCTTTGTCTAACGGTATTGTACTTGCCCGAGATTCGATCGTCGGTATACCGATACCTTGTTCAATCTCGTTACTGGCAAGTCTCTTTACTCGTTCCGTAACACATCATCCCGTGATCAACCCCTTGGTCACATTGTGCACATTATGATGATGTCCTACCGAGTGGGCCCAGAGATACCTCTCCATTACACGGAGTGACAAATCCCAGTCTCGATTCGTGCCAACCCAACAGACACTTTCGGAGATACCTGTAGTGCACCTTTATAGCCACCCAGTTACGTTGTGACGTTTGGTACACCCAAAGCATTCCTACGGTATCCGGGAGTTGCACAATCTCATGGTCTAAGGAAATGATACTTGACATTAGAAAAGCTTTAGCATACGAACTACGATCTTTGTGCTAGGCTTAGGATTGGGTCTTGTCCATCACATCATTCTTCTAGTGATGTGATCCCGTTATCAACGACATCCAATATCCATGGTCAGGAAACCGTAACCATCTGTTGATCAACGAGCTAGTCAACTAGAGGCTTACTAGGGACATGGTGTTGTCTATGTACCCACACATGTATCTGAGTTTCCTGTCAATACAATTATAGCATGGATAATAAACGATTATCATGAACAAAGAAATATAATAATAACTAATGTATTATTGCCTCTAGGGTATATTTTCAACATAAAGGCCCTTACGAACCGGGACAAATGCCCCCTTTTCTACTAGTGGCCTCTCCCTCTCCCTACATCCAATAACAATGCCCCACGTTGGACAGCCCGCTAGTTTACATAGCTTTTTTTACGCATGTCTAGCATTGCTCGTGCTCTAGAGGGACAAAGTCGTGTGATGGTGGATCTTTCAACTCTGAAAAAGAATACGGAAAATGCGGGTGTGGTCAAGGGCTGAAAGTTACAACCCTGTTGCTATGCGCAATCGATTGGGCAGAACCACGATAGGAGCAAGCAAGACCAGAGACTTTCAGATCACCTGTTGATTCTCTAGGTAAGAACTCCTTTTCCTCTAACCTCTTGACAAACAAACTACAGTACCATTTTCTGTGAACTGTGAAATCAATGTGATGAACCGTGATAGTGCAAAATCATATATGTACTCCGACAGTCCACTATTCATCCATGTGATCGGTTCATTTATAATCCACTTACAAAAAGCAACAAACAACACTTATTTTAGAAGGGGAGTATCCCGGCCTCTGCATCACATGATGCGCATAGCCATAAACATGCGGCATTTGTCTGGCGTGAATGAAGCGAAGCTTCGAGCATGCCTTGCTGAGATTTTTTATCGGTATTTCTTTAAACCTGCCTATTATTTGGAAACGGACTGTGTGTTGTGTCTTCTTTCCTTGCACCTGAAAGTTTTTGACGGAGCCCCGCCCATTGACCTCAATAAAGAAGCACGTGGCATAGTCAAGCTTCTGAGAAATTTCAAGTGTTCTAGATTAAATAGAAATGTCAATTCAGGTGCGCATGAGATTGCTAAATTTAGTTTGATAATAGTTTAGATGGTTTTCTTTTTAATAGTTTCCCGCCCTGCATGGTGCCAGCTGTAATGAACGATTGTAATGGCATTTTTAATTAATTAATAAATGGGGAGGTGTTTGCAGAAAAAACACGTGGCACGATTTACATGAACCACTGTGTAATGCAGCAAACCAAGAGTGCAACGTTGCAAAGACCGAGCTCCATGGAGCTTGTTTTAAAAAAGCAAGATATATTTAAATTTTTTCAAAAATTCTAATTTTTTTCTACAAATGCATATGCATATTCTTTATCTATGTATAAAATTTCATCAAGTAATTTTATTATTAGCATGCTACCCAAACATGATAAATATCTGGCCCACATATAATAAAGAAAAAACCCATTTTAGTCTATGTATTTATCTTATTTTTGCACATCACATATGAATATATATATAAACATGTATACTACAAGTATATGTGTACATGTATACTTTTATCAGATTTTGTTTTGAGGTGTGAAAAAAGTATTTTCTCTCAAAAGAAACTATAGAGCTCTATGCAGCTCGCCCTCTACTTGCACTTTTCAAGTAAACTGGGCACTAAGACATCCCTATGGTTGGAGTATACTGTATGTACGATGTACTCAATTTGGTACGGAGGGAGTAGAAGCGAGCATCTCCTCAACGCACCTTCTAAATTGGCTGAGCTGGTAGTAGGTTGCCTGTTGATTTCTTTCATACATGTTAAATTGTTCCTTTTTCCTTTTTCCTTTATTACTTTTTAATATTTTTTGAAGTTTTCTAATACCAAAAAATATCAACAATATTCACCGTGCATTGAAAAATGTTAATGCAGTGTAAATTTTTGTTAACCTAATTTTTTTTAAAAAGTTTATAGTTTTTAAAAAAATGTTTGGGACATATAAAAATGTTCACACTTTTCAAAAAAATGTACGTGGCATCTATAAATATTATACAGTGTAAAAACATGTCAGTGTATTCCAGGAAAAATGCTGAGTAACATTCAAAAAATAATGCGACAACATGTATTTAAAAAATGTTCAAAACATGTATTTGTTTTTATTTGATGCTTTACAACGCACAGTCCCATGAATCTTAAAATAGATTAACCTTTTTATAAAAACTAAATAATTTTGAATGAGATGATAAGAATTAAATGAACACAACATGCATATATGACTCAAAGATTACATGTTATATTGTGATGTTCATTCAAAATTTGTCGTCAAGTCTGATGCGTGCAATACCTTATTAGTTTAAAGAAGAAGAAGAAGAAGAGAGATCCCGACTGTCTACTACAACAAGTTGTGCCCGGCTTCGGCGATGGAGGGGCGATGACGGCGGCGCGTCTTCGGCTCGGTTCGGTGCTTGTAGTCGTCGCTAGGTGGTCTATGATTCTGGATGTGATTTTTATTTCTGGTATCCATTGTACTGCCATGATTGAAGATGAATAGATTGGAAGTTTTTTCGAAAAAAGAAGAAGAAGAAGAGAGATTCAGGAAGCCTTGAGGCGAGCGCGCTTTGTTAGCTCCCTTTGGATCGACAAAACCTTCCGGTTGCATCATATACAACTCTTCTTCCAGAAATCCATTCAGGAATGCAGTTTTGACATCCATCTGCCAAATTTCATAATCATAAAATGCGGCAATTGCTAACATGATTCGGACAGACTTTTAAGCATCGATACGAGTAAGAAAATCTCATCGTATTCAACACCTTGAACTTTGTCAAAAACCTTTTTCGACAAGTCTAGCTTTGTAGATAGTAACACTACTATCAACGTCCGTCTTCCTCTTGAAGATCCATTTATTCTTAATGATTCACCGATCATCGGGCAAGTCAATCAAAGTCTACACTTTGTTCTCATACATGGATCATATCTCAGATTTCATGGCCTCAAGCCATTTCGTGGAATCTGGGCTCACCATCGCTTCTTCATAGTTCGTAGGTTCATCATGATCTAGTAGCATGACCTCCAGAACAGGATTACCGTACCACTCTGGTGCGGATCTTACTCTGGTTGATCTACGCGGTTCAGTAGTATCTTGATCTGAAGTTTCATGATCATTATCATTGGCTTCCTCACTAACTGGTGTAGGTGTCACTGAAACAGTTTTCTGTGATGGACTACTTCCCAGTAAGGGAGCAGGTACAGTTACCTCGTCAAGTTCTACTTTCCTTCCATTCACTTCTTTCGAGAGAAACTCCTTCTCTAGAAATGATCCATTCTTAGCAACGAATGTTTTGCCTTCAGATCTGTGATAGAAGGTGTACCCAACAGTTTCCTTTGGGTATCCTATGAAGACACATTTCTCCGATTTGGGTTCGAGCTTATCAGGTTGAAGCTTTTTCACATAAGCATCGCAGCCCCAAACTTTAAGAAACAACAGGTTAGGTTTACTGCTAAACCATAGTTCATACAGTGTCGTCTCAACGGATTTAGATGGTGCCCTATTTTAAAACGTGAATGCAGCTGTCTCTAATGCATAACCCCAAAACGATAGTGGTAAAGAGATATCATAGATCGCACCATATCAAATAAAGTGCGGTTACGACGTTCGGACACACCATAACGATGTGGTGTTCCAGGTGGCGTGAGCTGTGAAACTATTCCACATTGTTTTAATTGAAGACCAAACTCGTAACTCGAATATTTGTCTCCGCGATCAGATCGCAGAAACTTTATTTTCTTGTTACGATGATTTTTCCACTTCACTCTGAAATTCTTTGAACCTTTCAACTATTTCAGACTTATGTTTCATCAAGTAGATATACCCATATCTGCTCAAATCATCTTGTGAAGGTCAGAAAACAACGATGCTTGCCACGAGCAACAGCACTCAATGGATCGCATACATCGGTATGTATTATTTCCAACAAGTCAGTAACTCGTTCCATTGTTCCGAAGAACGGAGTTTTAGTCATCTTGCCCAAAAGGCACGGTTCGCAAGCATCAAATGATTCATAACCAAGTGATTCCGAAAATCCATCTTTATGGAGTTTCTTCATG
>NC_041393.1:83638104-83648545 GCF_002162155.2 Triticum dicoccoides | reverse complement strand
AACCGGTCTCGCGTAAGCGTACGCGTAAGGTTGGTCCGGGTCGTCTCGTCCAACAATACCGCCGAACCAAAGTATGACATGCTGGTAGGCAGTATGACTTGTATCGTCCACAACTCACTTGTGTTCTACTCGTGCATATAACATCAACATAAATAACCTGGCTCTGATACCACTGTTGGGTTTCGTAGTAATTTCAAAAAATTTCCTACGCGCACACAGGATCATGTGATGCATAGCAACGAGAGGAGAGTGTTGTCTACGTACCCAACGTAGACCGACTGCGGAAGCGATGACACGACGTAGAGGAAGTAGTCGTACGTCTTCACGATCCAACCGATCAAGCACCGAAACTACGGCACCTCCGAGTTCGAGCACACGTTCAGCTCGATGACGATCCCCGGACTCCGATCCAGCAAAGTGTCGGGGAAGAGTTTCGTCAGTACGACGGCGTGGTAACGATCTTGATGAACTACAGCAGCAGGGCTTCGCCTAAACTCCGCTACAGTATTATCGAGGAATATGGTGGCAGGGGGCACCGCACACGGCTAAGGAATCGATCACGTGGATCAACTTGTGTCAACTTGTGTGTTTAGAGGTGCCCCTGCCTCCGTATATAAAGGAGCCAAGGGGGGAGGAGGCTCCGGCCAGGAGGAGGTGGCGCAGGAGGAGTCCTACTCCTACCGGGAGTAGGACTCCCCCCCCAATCCTATTCCAACTAGGATTCCCAAGGGGGAAAGAGGGAGAGGGGTGGCCGGCCACCTCTCCTAGTCCTAATAGGACTAGGGGAAGGGGGGAGGCGCGCAGCCCCCTTGGGCTGCCCCTTTCTCCTTTCCACTAAGGCCCATGATGGCCCATATGGCTCCCGGGGGGTTCCGGTAACCTCCCGGTAACCCGGTAAAATCCCGATTTCACCCGGAACACTTCCGATGTCTAAACATAGACTTCCAATATATCAATCTTTATGTCTCGACCATTTTGAGACTCCTCGTCATGTCCGTGATCACATCCGGGACTCCGAACAACCTTCGGTACATCAAAATGCATAAACTCATAATATAACTGTCATCGTAACCTTAAGCGTGCGGACCCTACGGGTTCGAGAACAATGTAGACATGACCGAGACACGTCTCCGGTCAATAACCAATAGCGGGACCTGGATGCCCATATTGGCTCCTACATATTCTACGAAGATCTTTTATCGGTCAGACCGCATAACAACATACGTTGTTCCCTTTGTCATCGGTATGTTACTTGCCCGAGATTCGATCGTCGGTATCCAATACCTAGTTCAATCTCGTTACCGGCAAGTCTCTTTACTCGTTCCGTAATACATCATCTCACAACTAACATATTAGTTGTAATGCTTGCAAGGCTTATGTGATGTGTATTACTGAGAGGGCCCAGAGATACCTCTCCGACAATCGGAGTGACAAATCCTAATCTCGAAATACGCCAACCCAACATCTACCTTTGGAGACACCTGTAATGCTCCTTTATAATCACCCAGTTACGTTGTGACGTTTGGTAGCACCCAAAGTGTTCCTCCGGTAAACGGGAGTTGCATAATCTCATAGTCATAGGAACATGTATAAGTCATGAAGAAAGCAATAGCAACATACTAAACGATCAGGTGCTAAGCTAATGGAATGGGTCATGTCAATCAGATCATTCAACTAATGATGTGACCTCGTTACTCAAATAACAACTTATTGTTCATGGTCAGGAAACATAACCATCTTTGATTAACGAGCTAGTCAAGTAGAGGCATACTAGTGACACTTTGT
Organism: Triticum dicoccoides; assembly: GCF_002162155.2. NCBI lineage: Eukaryota > Viridiplantae > Streptophyta > Magnoliopsida > Poales > Poaceae > Triticum > Triticum dicoccoides. The sequence continues at coordinate 83,646,760 of NC_041393.1, read as the reverse complement.
TTGTCTATGTATTCACACATGTATTATGTTTCCGGTTAATACAATTCTAGCATGAATAATAAACATTTATCATGAAATAAGGAAATAAATAATAACTTTATTATTGCCTCTAGGGCATATTCCCTTCACAGCCCCCTTGGGCTGCCCTTTTCTCCTTTCCACTAAGGCCCATGAAGGCCCATATGGCTCCCGGGGGGTTCCGGTAACCCTCCCGGTAACCCGGTAAAATCCCGATTTCACCCGGAACACTTTCGATGTCCAAACATAGGCTTCCAATATATCAATCTTTACGTCTCGACCATTTCGAGACTCCTCGTCATGTCCGTGATCACATCCGGGACTCCGAACAACCTTCGGTACATCAAAATGCATAAACTCATAATATAACTGTCATCGTAACCTTAAGCGTGCGGACCCTACGGGTTCGAGAACAATGTAGACATGACCGAGACATGTCTCTGGTCAATAACCAATAGCGGGACCTGGATGCCCATATTGGCTCCTACATATTCTACGAAGATCTTTATCGGTCAGACCGCATAACAACATACGTTGTTCCCTTTGTCATCGGTATGTTACTTGCCCGAGATTCGATCGTCGATATCCAATACCTAGTTCAATCTCGTTACCGGCAAGTCTCTTTACTCGTTCCGTAATACATCATCTCACAACTAACATATTAGTTGTAATGCTTGCAAGGCTTATGTGATGTGTATTACCGAGAGGGCCCAGAGATACCTCTCCGACAATCGGAGTGACAAATCCTAATCTCGAAATACGCCAACCCAACATCGACCATTGGAGACACATGTAGTACTCCTTTATAATCACCCAGTTACGTTGTGACGTTTGGTAGTACCCAAAGTGTTCCTCCGGTAAACGGGAGTTGCATAATCTCATAGTCATAGGAACATGTATAAGTCATGAAGAAAGCAATAGCAACATACTAAACGATCAGGTGCTAAGCTAATGGAATGGGTCATGTCAATCAGATCATTCAACTAATGATGTGACCTCGTTAATCAAATAACAACTCATTGTTCATGGTCAGGAAACATAACCATCTTTGATTAACGAGCTAGTCAAGTAGAGGCATACTAGTGACACTCTGTTTGTCTATGTATTCACACATGTATTATGTTTCCGGTTAATACAATTCTAGCATGAATAATAAACATTTATCATGATATAAGGAAATAAATAATAACTTTATTATTGCCTCTAGGGCATATTTCCTTCACCTTGGGCCTTGGTGGAGGGGCGCACCAGCCCACATGGGGATGGTCCCCTCCCACACTTGGCCCATGCAGCCCTCTGGGGCCGGTGGCCCCACTTGGTGGACCCCCGGGACCCTCCCGGTGGTCCCGGTACATTACCGATAGCACCCGGAACTTTTCCGGTGACCAAAACATGACTTTCCATATATAAATCTTTACCTCCGGACCATTTTGGAACTCCTCGTGACGTCCGGGATCTCATCCGGGACTCCGAACAACATTCGATAACAACATACAAACTTCCTTTATAACCCTAGCGTCGTCGAACCTTAAGTGTGTAGACCCTACGGGTTCGGGAACCATGCAGACATGACCGAGATGTTCTCCGGCCAATAACCAACAACGGGATCTGGATACCCATGTTGGCTCCCACATGTTCCACGATGATCTCATCGGATGAACCACGATGTCAAGGACTCAATCAATCCCGTATACAATTCCCTTTGTCTAACGGTATTGTACTTGCCCGAGATTCGATCGTCGGTATACCGATACCTTGTTCAATCTCGTTACTGGCAAGTCTCTTTACTCGTTCCGTAACACATCATCCCGTGATCAACCCCTTGGTCACATTGTGCACATTATGATGATGTCCTACCGAGTGGGCCCAGAGATACCTCTCCATTACACGGAGTGACAAATCCCAGTCTCGATTCGTGCCAACCCAACAGACACTTTCGGAGATACCTGTAGTGCACCTTTATAGCCACCCAGTTACGTTGTGACGTTTGGTACACCCAAAGCATTCCTACGGTATCCGGGAGTTGCACAATCTCATGGTCTAAGGAAATGATACTTGACATTAGAAAAGCTTTAGCATACGAACTACGATCTTTGTGCTAGGCTTAGGATTGGGTCTTGTCCATCACATCATTCTTCTAATGATGTGATCCCGTTATCAACGACATCCAATATCCATGGTCAGGAAACCGTAACCATCTGTTGATCAACGAGCTAGTCAACTAGAGGCTTACTAGGGACATGGTGTTGTCTATGTACCCACACATGTATCTGAGTTTCCTGTCAATACAATTATAGCATGGATAATAAACGATTATCATGAACAAAGAAATATAATAATAACTAATGTATTATTGCCTCTAGGGTATATTTTCAACATAAAGGCCCTTACGAACCGGGACAAATGCCCCCTTTTCTACTAGTGGCCTCTCCCTCTCCCTACATCCAATAACAATGCCCCACGTTGGACAGCCCGCTAGTTTACATAGCTTTTTTTACGCATGTCTAGCATTGCTCGTGCTCTAGAGGGCCAAAGTCGTGTGATGGTGGATCTTTCAACTCTGAAAAAGAATACGGAAAATGCGGGTGTGGTCAAGGGCTGAAAGTTACAACCCTGTTGCTATGCGCAATCGATTGGGCAGAACCACGATAGGAGCAAGCAAGACCAGAGACTTTCAGATCACCTGTTGATTCTCTAGGTAAGAACTCCTTTTCCTCTAACCTCTTGACAAACAAACTACAGTACCATTTTCTGTGAACTGTGAAATCAATGTGATGAACCGTGATAGTGCAAAATCATATATGTACTCCGACAGTCCACTATTCATCCATGTGATCGGTTCATTTATAATCCACCTACAAAAAGCAACAAACAACACTTTTTTTAGAAGGGGAGTATCCCGGCCTCTGCATCACATGATGCGCATAGCCATAAACATGCGGCATTTGTCTGGCGTGAATGAAGCGAAGCTTCGAGCATGCCTTGCTGAGATTTTTTATCGGTATTTCTTTAAACCTGCCTATTATTTGGAAACGGACTGTGTGTTGTGTCTTCTTTCCTTGCACCTGAAAGTTTTTGACGGAGCCCCGCCCATTGACCTCAATAAAGAAGCACGTGGCATAGTCAAGCTTCTGAGAAATTTCAAGTGTTCTAGATTAAATAGAAATGTCAATTCAGGTGCGCATGAGATTGCTAAATTTAGTTTGATAATAGTTTAGATGGTTTTCTTTTTAATAGTTTCCCGCCCTGCATGGTGCCAGCTGTAATGAACGATTGTAATGGCATTTTTAATTAATTAATAAATGGGGAGGTGTTTGCAGAAAAAACATGTGGCACGATTTACATGAACCACTGTGTAATGCAGCAAACCAAGAGTGCAACGTTGCAAAGACCGAGCTCCATGGAGCTTGTTTTAAAAAAGCAAGATATATTTAAATTTTTTCAAAAATTCTAATTTTTTTCTACAAATGCATATGCATATTCTTTATCTATGTATAAAATTTCATCAAGTAATTTTATTATTAGCATGCTACCCAAACATGATAAATATCTGGCCCACATATAATAAAGAAAAAACCCATTTTAGTCTATGTATTTATCTTATTTTTGCACATCACATATGAATATATATATAAACATGTATACTACAAGTATATGTGTACATGTATACTTTTATCAGATTTTGTTTTGAGGTGTGAAAAAAGTATTTTCTCTCAAAAGAAACTATAGAGCTCTATGCAGCTCGCCCTCTACTTGCACTTTTCAAGTAAACTGGGCACTAAGACATCCCTATGGTTGGAGTATACTGTATGTACGATGTACTCAATTTGGTACGGAGGGAGTAGAAGCGAGCATCTCCTCAACGCACCTTCTAAATTGGCTGAGCTGGTAGTAGGTTGCCTGTTGATTTCTTTCATACATGTTAAATTGTTCCTTTTTCCTTTTTCCTTTATTACTTTTTAATATTTTTTGAAGTTTTCTAATACCAAAAAATATCAACAATATTCACCGTGCATTGAAAAATGTTAATGCAGTGTAAATTTTTGTTAACCTAATTTTTTTAAAAAAGTTTATAGTTTTTAAAAAAATGTTTGGGACATATAAAAATGTTCACACTTTTCAAAAAAATGTACGTGGCATCTATAAATATTATACAGTGTAAAAACATGTCTGTGTATTCCAGGAAAAATGCTGAGTAACATTCAAAAAATAATGCGACAACATGTATTTAAAAAATGTTCAAAACATGTATTTGTTTTTATTTGATGCTTTACAACGCACAGTCCCATGAATCTTAAAATAGATTAACCTTTTTATAAAAACTAAATAATTTTGAATGAGATGATAAGAATTAAATGAACACAACATGCATATATGACTCAAAGATTACATGTTATATTGTGATGTTCATTCAAAATTTGTCGTCAAGTCTGATGCGTGCAATACCTTATTAGTTTAAAGAAGAAGAAGAAGAAGAGAGATCCCGACTGTCTACTACAACAAGTTGTGCCCGGCTTCGGCGATGGAGGGGCGATGACGGCGGCGCGTCTTCGGCTCGCTTCGGTGCTTGTAGTCGTCGCTAGGTGGTCTATGATTCTGGATGTGATTTTTATTTCTGGTATCCATTGTACTGCCATGATTGAAGATGAATAGATTGGAAGTTTTTTCGAAAAAAGAAGAAGAAGAGAGATTCAGGAAGCCTTGAGGCGAGCGCGCAAGCCACGTAGGACTGACACCATCTTTCACAATGAGAGATTGACCACATGACATACTCCATGGTAAGCAATTTAAACTATTAAAAAAACTAAAACAAAGAGAGATTCTGGAAGCCTCGAGGCGTGCGCGCGAGTGACAAAGGGCTGACGCCATCTTTTCGAAATATTTTTTTCCACGAACCACGTCCTTCTGATCCTCAGTTCGAGGTGAAAGCCGCGCGCAGGTTTTAGGATATCCTGCGTCGAGGACCGTGGTGTACTTTACAAAAACATCGAACGGCCCGCTCGTCGTCGGGGCCATGCATCCGCAGGCGGCAGCGTGCGAGATGATGACCATACGCCGTGCGAAATTTTTCCTTGCTGGTGGCCTTGATGAGTTTGTACAGTATATACGCCGGAAATTATACACTAGTAGCATACAGGATACACGTGAGGCGTAGGCACGTACCACGTAGTAGTAGTAGTATGTACCACGGCCAGGCCGGCCTATCGACGACTCGAGACGCGCGCTCTGGCCTCCCTTTGGGCGCTCAACTCGCTTCACTGCACTGCATGCGAAGACACCCTGCTGTGTTTTGTGCCGCTTGCCGCTGTGGTGTCCTCGTCTCCCTCCTGGCCGGCCGGCCTCCTGGGCAGCACGGCTCGCATCGGGTGACCAGCAGGTTGAGCGGCAGCAGGAAGCACAGAGCCACAGAGAATGGCCCAGAGCGTACCCCCGGCGCACGTTAATTAGGAGTTGAGTGGGGACTTGCGTGGTGCCGTAGCGTTTTGATTGACGGCAGCGCCATGCAGCTCATTCTCACGTGACGGTATTTTTTTTCCTTGCATGACTGACCAATGGGGCCAATTCAGTTAGTTCGGAGCATTTTTTTTTTTGATAAATGTTCATGAAACATACCCGATACAGGACTTGAATTGTTGGTGGCGTCACAAGGATGGCAACGGTGCAAACAGATCGAGAAATGGGGACCGGATTCACTAGCAAAGTACTACAGTACGTAACAACCAAAGTACGTTAAACGGTTGGTGCTGCAAGCGCCACTCGTGGTATGGACTGAAGTGTCTGAGTGAGAAAAAGAGAGAGAGAGAGAGAAAACACGCTCTCCCTTCTAAAAAGAGAGCATGGACTGAAATTTCGTGCATTTACTACCCCGCATGAAGTACTACAGCACTGTCTGGGATTGCAGCTAGCCGCATTTACGAAGTGTACCCCACATGGCATGGCAATTTATGCGGGTGCCTGGCATTCAAGGGCTACCGGGCGCGCGGCGGCCCGCAGGGCGCACGCTCCGTTTGCAGCCCTCTCCAGCGTCCCCAGATTTTCATTTTTTTACGCGAGCTCTCCCTTCATTTTTGATTGTTTATATTTTATGGTGGCTCGATCGGCATAAATAAGCAGGTGCCATCAGCAGCTTCCTCATCCAGTCGCTACGCAGTAGCAGCAGCTTCCTCCTTCCATCCATTGCCTTTCCCACCAACATTCTCCTTGTCCTTGACTCCGTCCTCTGTTCATCCACGGCCACAAGCACAACCACGCCGCCCTGCACGCCGCATCCATCCAAACCCCATTGCTGCGTCCCAGCTCCTCACCACTATGCCTGCCTTCCCGGATGCGGCCGTGCTGGCCTACTACCTCGCCGACGGCTGCGCCAAGATCCTGCTGCCGCTCCTCTGCTTCCTGGGCGGCGGCGGGCCGTCCACCCGCAGCCCCGCCGTCGACGAGGCAGTCTCCTACCTCCTCGTCCTCCTCCCGACGGCCTACCTCGCCGGCGTCGTCCTCGCCCCGATGCCGGCCACAACCGCGGCCGCGGCCGGCCCGGCGCGGTTTGTCGTTCTGCTCTTGGCGCTCGTCGCCGCGTGGCTTCTCCTCATTGTCGTGCCGTTCGCCGCCGTCTCCTTCTTCCTTGGCGCCGGCAAGCGGGGGTCTGGGCCGGGGGTCAGCTCGAACGTGCTGAGCTGAATCTCAGCTTAATCGCCACGGAAGGAAGCATATTACTCTGATAGTCCTAGTAGTAGTACCACTCCTGTAGAGGTGGGGTGTTAGATTTGTGCATTTAGCCAGGAATAGCATATGACGCCATGGACGTCAAGGTCGATGGTGGCCGGCGGCGCATCAGACAAGAGTCTACGGAGTGCGACTGAAGAGTGGCCCCGTGCCCGTCAAGTTCCCAGGTGATGTACTCCGTCGCTGTCCTGTGTCCAATGGATGGATTCAGCTCCGGCGAGGGACCGGGGGATCACCCACATGTGGACCAGTGTGCCACGTCGTCGGCGGCCATGGCCGATTAGCTTCCCCGACAAGCCATTTTCAACTCAGGCTTGTTATAAGTGACCTGCTGCAGCCTGGATGTCGTCCCCTATTACTCGTAGTTGATCACACAAGCTTAAAGCAGTGTAATATTGCCCCTGTTGTGTTTCTATCAGTGTTCAGTAACTTCAACATGTTAACCTAAAGTGTCTTCCTTAATTTATGGGAAAATCGTTGTTCCTTTTTTGATCCCCTGATGTTGGTGGTATACTTCGCCGTGGAGTAAATCCTAGTGGGAGTGAAGTGATTAGCAAAATTTTACATCTTCTGTTCAACAACAACAACAACAACAAAGCCTTTAGTCCCAAACAAGTCGGGGTAGGCTAGAGGTGAAACCCATAAGATCTCACAACCAACTCATGGCTCTGACACATGAATAGCAAGATTCCACGCACCCCTGTCCATAGCTAGCTCTTTGGTGATACTCCAATCCTTCAGGTCTCTCTTAACGGACTCCTCCCATGTCAAATTCGGTCGACCCCGTCCTCTCTTGACATTCTCCGTACACTTTAGCCGTCCTCTATGCACTTGAGTTTCTGGAGGCCTGCGCTGAATATGCCCAAACCATCTCAGATGATGTTGGACAAGCTTCTCTTCAATTGGTGCTACCCCAACTCTATCTCGTATATCATTATTCCGGACTCGATCCTTCCTCGTGTGGCCACACATCCATCTCAACATACGCATCTCCGCCACACCTAACTGTTGAACATGTCGCCTTTTAGTCGGCCAACACTCCACGCCATACAACATTGCGGGTCGAACCGCCGTCCTGTAGAACTTGCCTTTTAGCTTTTGTGGAACTCTCTTGTCACAGAGAATGCCAGAAGCTTGGCGTCACTTCATCCATCCGACTTTGATTCGATGGTTCACATCTTCATCAATACCCCCATCCTCCTGCAACATTGACCCCAAATACCGAAAGGTGTCCTTCCGAGGTACCACCTGGCCATCAAGGCTAACCTCCTCATCCTCACACCTAGTAGTACTGAAACCGCACATCATGTACTCAGTTTTAGTTCTACTAAGCATAAACCCTTTCGATAATGTAAAATGTAAAATGTAAAATGTAAAATGTCCCACACTAGTAAACAAAGATACTACAAAATGCAAGAGAGTGGATTTTCTACTCTCGGGTTTACTACACCCGAGTTTGCAAAAAATGAAAAAAAAAACATGATCGAACAAAGTTAAAAAAATCTGAAAATTTGGGACATCAAACTTCATCAAATGTTCGAGCTTCATGCAAAATTTCAGCCAAAAACTACATCAGAGGAGCTCTCGCAAAAAAAAAACAATGTTAAAAGTTTTGTGCACTGTTTGAGCAGTGATTTTTTTTGTGAGAGCTCCTCAGATGTTATTTTTGTCAGAAGTTTTGCAAGAAGCAAAACATTTCATATAGTTTGTTGTCTCAAAATTTCAGAACTTTTGGATTTTGTTTTATCACATTTTCAAAGTTTTGCGAACTCAGGTGTACTACTCTCGAGAGTAGTCACACCTTTCCGGATATGCACGGAAGCCCCTTTGTTCAGATAGGCAAGCAGTGCCAATAAATGCTAAATACAGGCTGCCTTCAACGGATTGTACGGTGTGGCCAACGCGCCCTCTCCTAATT
>NC_041393.1:83634996-83637841 GCF_002162155.2 Triticum dicoccoides | reverse complement strand
TTGCTAGTTGAACTTTTTTTCTCCATATGCTCTACTTTTATTTTTCGATGTGGAACACCATGAATTCCATTACCTAATGGTCACGACATTTGTGCTAGTTATTTTGACCTAAGCCGCTAGTCCAAACACTCCCTTGTCCACTCTATAAATATATGATTGGGAGAATATCATACGGAAACCAACATTCGATGAAAACTTCGTGGAAACCATATTTTAAAGTTTTGAAAAATTCTGGAAAAAACATGAGATGTTAGGAAGGTGATGTTTTATTACCACGCAAAATTTCAAGTTGAAATATATCGCCATATGTGAGCTATATGATTAAGCTGCACTCCTAAAAGGCGGCCAAACATGGTAAAATAATTGTGTGTCAACCGGCTTATAGCGACCTTCATAAATGGCTCTAATGCACTCTCGTTTGAATATATTGTGATTTGTAGGCTGCACTGGAAAAGCAAAAATCAGCCCATTTTGAAATACATATTAGTCTTGGCTATATGGAGATGACGACCATTGATGAAGGGAAGTGGATGGTAGCAGTGGTCCAAACAGCATACGATCAAGTAGGAAGCTGTGTCATTGTGTCGGGCTATAGCCTTGCTTTCGGTGGCCTCCGGGCGACGACACCGATGCCCATGGCATATGCTTCGTCCACGAAGGTGTCATTGAGGCGGCGTTCTCGTTTCTTCATCCGAGGGAACTCTAGGGAAACCTTAAAACCTATCGGGGATCGGACGATGACGACACCGGTGTGTCGCTCCTGTTGGGACACCATTGTAAGAGTGGTTGCCGGTTGGAGGGACCAGTGGTGCTTGGCAGATGTGACCCGATTTCTCGATTTTGTGGTGCGCAGGTATGACGTTTTCATTTCAAGCTAGGTTAGCGAGTGGTGATCCTCTCAGACTACCTCATTCTCATATGATACTCCGCCCTCTGTTTGACGGGTGTTGTCAGATGGCAACCAGACGTCCAACACTAAAGGTGTCTGCCTTGCTTGGTCAGATGACGATGGAAGCCAAAGATCTCCTTCCCCTTGTCGCGCCTTCGTGATCCTTGGTTTACAGGGGCATGCATACATACGACCACCCATTTACTTGAAGATTGGTATACTAGTTTATCCCACTAGCCTTGAATGGCTCCACTGGGGTCCATGCATGCCAGCTTCTAGTAGAGTTACATGCGTCACCCACTCCACCTCCCATACTTTTTCATTTTATCTAAATTTTAAATCTATTGTACATTTTGAAGAGAAAGTCCAAATTAAGTTTCGTTTGCATATTTGTGTTCGTTGCAACGAGTACTTTCGAATAAGACCAATTTGACTACATTCAGAAACATTTTTAATTTTTTTTACAACGTTTCAGATATTAAAACTTGAGAACCGTAATATTAGGTCTTACAAAGTTTCTTCAAGTTTTATTTGTTCTTAGGATTTTATAGTTTAGGGTTAGGGCTTAGGGCTTCTGTGCTAGGGATTAAGTTAAACTTGCTGAATATACCATTGGTTTAAGTTTTAGTGTTGAAAATCTTACTGAAATATTTAAAACTTGATAAAATGTATCCAAAAGTGGGGATGTTTCAAAGTCCTGATCACAAGGAATAGAAATGCAAAAGAAATATAAAATGATCTTTCGGTTTAAAAGATATAATTCCCTGCAAAAAGAAGTTTAAAAGATATAATAAATTTAAATGTACAAAGTCAAAAGAATAAAAAGACATTCATTCTCTGTCAGAAATTGTACATAAAGGCATGCAGTAATTAAACTCTAGTCATGAAAGCTGTATACACTAGTATCTGAGTACGAGCTGGCTTCTCCGTCGCTCTGGCCAAAGCCGCACAGACAGGGTCTTTGAATATCCTGCGATCGATGACCGCGGCGTGTGCGCATACAAAAAGAAGGAAGCTCGTGCACCGGTGCCGTGGTGGCACCCTTGTCGGGCTCGGCGCCATGCATCCGCATGACCAGATTACAACCGCATGACCTCGGTCGTCTCTCCTGCTCGGCCCGTGAGCTTTGTAACGTGTTCTCTTCATCCTCAATGACCTTTTCATCATCAGAAAAATAAACTGTTAACGCTGCAACAATCATCTTTTTTTTTTTTTGCGGAGAGCAACACTCATGTTATGATCAGCAATTCAGCACATCGAACCTAACCAGTCACCTGTGTCAATGTAGCACCAAACGTGCTAGTAACTGTTAAGAGAATCTCATTTGGAAAAGATGAAAACATAGATAGATTCGCGGAGCCACGACACGAACGCGTAGACTGACACCGTCTCGTAGTACTACGAGCTAGTTTCTCTGTGGCTCTGGCCAAAGCTGCACACACACAGGACCTTTTATTCTCCGCGGGTCTTAAAAAATATCCTGCGTCAGGGACCGTGATGTGTGTGCATACAAAAAGGAGAAAGCTCGTGCATCGGTGGTCGGACCCTTGTCGGGCTCGGCGCTATGTGTCCATGACCGCGTCCGGGCCGAATTTCGTGTTTTGACCCTTTTTAGAAAGTATTTCAGGATCTGGTCCCGGTTTGAAATTTTTTCGAGATTTGACACTTTTGCCTACCGCCAGGGCATCTGGCGGTAGGGTTAGATAGCCTACCGCCAGGTCTCATGGCGGTAGGAAACTTATCCACGTCAGCACGCGGAGACGGCGCCGTCCCCCTCCGTCGCACCCTACCGTCATGGGCCCTGGCGGTAGGCTGTCTAACCTTACCGCCAGGGGCCCTAGCGGTAGGGTGCGGGGCAGTTATTTCGCCCGAGACCGCGCCCCTTCCCTTCTCCCCACCCCTCCCCTCCCCCAAGTCGGCAGTTTCTCCTTTCTTTCTCGCCCAAGTCGCCCCTCT
>NC_041393.1:83628510-83634357 GCF_002162155.2 Triticum dicoccoides | reverse complement strand
GAGATGGCCCCGAGGAGAGAACCGTAAGCTCCTCCGATCCCTCCAATTAGTTTTTGCAAACTTGCTACCGATTCGACGCATTATTTGCTTGAAATCCCTCATGTTTTTGAACTTAGATTGATTTTTTTCACCTAAGATTGATTGTAGTTGTAGTTCTTAGTTCTTTAGTAAGTAGTGGTATTGGATATGTACTCTAATCAATAGTTCATATGTTAGTGTGAAGATGAACCCTAGTTCATAATTTTTTTTGTTAAAAAAATTATGATGTATTGTTGATAAATGGATTAACCCTAGTTTGATGATGCATGTTGATATGATGATATGCTCTAGTGTGAAGATGAACCCTAGTTTGATGATGCATGTTGATATGATGATATGAAGATATTGTTTGGAAAATTTTGTTTAAAAATATGAAGCTATAATGTATGTTGGAGGTTTTTTTTATATGATGCATGTTGATATGATTTGATCCATCATGTGTAGTAGATGTTGTTGGAGGAATATGCTTAAAATTTGATCTTGATATGATTTGAGTTCATTGTTTGTTTATGTATGCTTATGTTATGATGCTTTTGTTTATGAAACTCTATTAAGGCGGCCACCTCTTGCGGACAACATCGGCCCACGGTACTGCATGCTGGACTGGGCATTCGACAAGGGTCATCGTGCCCGTTTCATAGAGAACAGAGAGGTAAGTGATATGAAAAAAAAATTGATCAAAGTTCTCGGATTGATGAAAATGATTTCCTAACTTTTTGGCGTTCACTTTTTAACAGACGCTCCAGCCACTGCGCATGAGGGGTCACGGGGTTCATGGGCATATGGACTATGACGAGCGCTACGCGCCGTTCTTCAAGAGAGCCCGTCTGTTGGGTTTCGTGCTGCAGTTCAAGCGTCAGCCGCCGACGCTTGTCCTCGCGGCTCTCACAGCTCTGATTGACCGTTGGAGACCGGAGACCCATTCTTTCCATCTGCCATGCGGGGAGATGACGGTGACCCTAGAGGACTGGGGGATGATTACTGCAATGCCGATCGAGGGTCATGCACTCACCGGTCGAGTGGAGAGGGCCAACTGGCAGGAGAGGGTCACCACCCTCATCGGCGACTGCCCCGGTGCGAAGAGTAACCGTACATCCGGTGTGCCGTTGCCCTGGCTCTCGGAGCACCGGAGGACATGCCCCCAAGGCGCAGATGAGGCGACTGTGGAGTTGTACGCGAGGGCCTATCTATGGTATATTCTCTCAGAGGTCGTGTTTCCAGACAGCTCCGGGAACTCTGCCAACTGGGCGTATCTGTTGTTCATAGCGGACTGGGATGCAGGTTACAGTTGGGGGACGGCATCTCTCGCCTACCTATACCGTTCGGTAAGAGAGTGTCTAATTGCGTACCTACCTACGAAAGTGTGTCCATGACATTTTCTTATATCTGATCCTCATTTGATGTTTTGCAGGTTGACGACGCAACGCAGAGGACGGGAGACAAGTCCAATATGGGTGGCTTTGTCTGGGCCTTCTCCATTTGGATGTGGGAGCGGCTGCCGGTGGGGCGTCCGGAGAAGTTGCCAAGACGCCCATGGGAAGACTATGGCGAAGAAGGCGACGAGACTCGAAACCCCACCGTAGCTTACGAGTGGGACGTTGTCAAACTCTACACGGGCCTAACGAAGACTTCGTACAAGACCTACACCAACGAGTTGGACGCTTTGACGCATACGCAGGTATATGAACTCGCACAACACCTTTCTCTTTGATTCCGCTATTGACCGAGAGTGCGAACTTGCCAAGGTATATGTAATAGGTAATCTGGTGCCCGTATCGACAAGAACGAGAGTGGGCCTTTGATCTGAACATGATGTGCGATGCGCACCGTGGTATCTGGCGGTGCATCGTGCCCATGATCTGTGTGTACGCCGTCGAGTGGCATTTGCCACAACGCGTGGCCACGCAGTTTGGGATTTATCAGCATACCCCACCGGGCCAGCCCACCGATACCGACGGCCACGCGCTGCACCTGTGAGCTCTTTGTTCTCCGTGAGATTATCATGTTTCTTGTTGCTTATGATGATCTCATTGCGCTTATGATGATTCTTGTTGCTTATGCCTTGCAGGATGAGCCGGCAGAAGAATTAGTCGATCACAGACTGGGGAGAGAAGCATAAGACTCATGTGACGGAGTGGAACCGATGGAGGTGGCGTAAAGACGTGGAGAGGAGAGTGACTAACTGGGATGATTACCTGGGCCGACACATGAGGTGGTACGATGATGGCCAGAAGCACCGTCTTCGTCTCAGGCCTCGATGGACGGCGGAAGACATCGCGGAGCTGGAGTGGGCTGACCCCGATGAACAGGAATACCAGACCGGCATTAGAGACATGCACGGTGGATTTAGGGAGTTTGCACCCCTCATCAATAGAGTGGTACGTTTGAACCGACGGTCGTATTTAAAATATTTTATTCGTCAACGTGACTGACTTATGCCGTTGCAGTCCGGTGAGCTGAACAGATGCATCTTTGAAGCCTCAGATGCACTAGGTCATCTTCCCGGGAGCGCACAATCTGAGACCAGAGTCAGGGGGACGATGAAGGTACAATTTCAGTCTCCTCGGAACAGATGCATCTTGTTCACTTGCAGTCAGTCGATCTGAACTTATTATGACCTTGCTTTATTGTGAGTGCAGAAGTTCGTGCAGCATTGTCGCAAGCTGGTAGGGATGCTTGGGTGTGCTGGAGCTGGGTCAGTTGAAGCTCATCAGCCTGTAGCCACACAGGGTATCATCGGCTCATCAAGCCATGCTCCCTCGTCGTCTAGGTTGGTTGGAGAGGAGGAGGAGGAGGAGGAGGAGGAGGTGGAGGAGGCCATATATGAAGAAGGGGGGGAGGAGGCCATATATGAAGAAGGGGAGGAGGAGGATGAGAGCAACGGGGAGGAGGAGTACGATGAAGATTATGAACCTCCAGCAACTCAAATGTCTCAAGCATCTCAGCCGCCGAAGAAGAGGAATCCGAAGAAGAAGGATTTGCTGAGTCCGGACCCTTTCCAGAGACCGGTTCCTCGACGGCCCAAGAAGAAGACCGAAGAGCATTGTTCAAAGAGTAACGAGGACCGTACCTTCAAGAGGGGAAGGAGCAACTGATTATGCTCTTCGATAGTTGGCTCTTTTAGTTTCGTTGAACTTCGTTTGATTAAACTATTCGGATGGTTATGAAGCTACGTGGAACTATGCATTTGCTATTTGTGGATCTATGTGTTTGCCATTTGTGAAACTATGTGGAACTCCGTTTACTAATTAGTTGAAGTTCGTTTGAAATATTCTATGCACTTCAAATTTGTTAATGTGTATGTGATGCCCAAGTTTAATTGTTTGAGATTTGTGATATTGTTGTCATATTTGTGAAAATTGCTATAATATTATTGTCATATTGAATTTGAAAAGAAGCAAGCAAATGAACTTAGATTCATAAAACACAGGACCCTACCACCAAGGCCCCTGGCGGTAGGGTCAGACAGCCTACCACCAGGGCAACTCAATTCTTCGTTACAGAATCGTTACACTGAAAAAACAAGACCCTACCGCCAAGGCCCCTGGCGGTAGGGTCAGACAGCCTACCGCCAGGGCAACTCAATTCTTCGTTACAGAATCGTTACACTGAGACATGAACCTACCGCCAGGTGCTCTGGCGGTAGGTTTGGACAGCCTACCGTCAGGCCTCCTGGCGGTAGGTACTTATCCACGTCAGTGCAGTCAAACGGCCGCCGTCCCCCTCCGTCGCACCCCTACCGCCATGGGCCGTGGCGGTAGGCTATCTAATCCTACCGCCGTAGGCCCTGGCGGTAGCAAAAGGGTCAAATCACGAAAAAAATTTCAAACAGGGGTCAGATCCTGAAATCCTTTCCAAAAAGGGTCAAAACACGAAATTCGGCCCCGCGTCCGTGCCAGATTACCTCCATATGTGGCTCCCTTGCTCGTCTCTGCTGCTCGGCCCCGGCGCACTGCATACATACGTACCGCGCTGCCTCCCTTCGCTGCGTGCAGGAGTAGACTGTAGACATCTTGGGCTCCTGGCCGGCCTCCCGGACAGCAGGGCTCCCGTCCCGTGCAGCGGCAGGTTGAGCGCCCGCAACAAGCACGGATCCACCGAGAATGGCACAGAGCGCACAGTTGCTATCTTTTTTTTAGCTCAAAAAAAGTTGCTATCTTTCCTTTTTACACACGTGCAACGAATTTTTTTTAGAAAAAGAGGATGACCCTCGGCCTATGCATCTGGGAGATGGATGCGGCCACGTTATTGATTATTGTCGAGGACCTTACAAAGTATTACAAAAAAATGCCTAAATTCGCCATCTTGACAACATATGCTACTACTTCTATCCATATGATGAAGGGATGCTAGTTGGGCCAAATACCCAGACCACTCACCTAAGCCTATCATCAAAAGCCAAAAGCAACAACCAAGCCACATACAGGGTCTGGGGCACAAACCGGTCCGACGCACTTACATGTGTCGCTGCCGCCATCATTCCACAGGTCCGTCTTCAGAGCAGATATATATTGAGGCTTCTACCTTCACTAGTAGAAACCGGAGCTTTAAAACCGGTTCGTAAGGGCCTTTAGTGCCGGTTCTGCAACCGGCATTAAAGGGTGGAGACTAAAGGCCCCCCCTTTAGTACCGGTTCGGCACGAACCGCCACTAAAGGCCCACCACGTGGCGTGAGCTCGCGCCGTGGTATGGGGGACCTTTAGTACCGGTTGGTGTTACCAACCGGTACTAAAGGTATTTTTTTTTTGAATTTTTTTTAAAAAATTTGTAAAAAATATTTGATTTTTTTTCAACGTTCAATTTTTTGAATTATTTTAACCTCTAATCTCTAATAACCCCTTTAGTGCCGGTTCGGCACGAACCGCCACTAAAGGCCCACCACGTGGCGTGAGCTCGCGCCGTGGTATGGGGGACCTTTAGTACCGGTTGGTGTTACCAACCGGTACTAAAGGTATTTTTTTTGAATTTTTTTAAAAAAATTTGTAAAAAATATTTGATTTTTTTTCAACTTTCAATTTTTTGAATTATTTTAACCTCTAATCTCTAATCACCCCTCACCACAGCTCAATTTAATCTCTAATCTCTAATCACCCCTCATCATTCCAAATCATCTAACTTTTCGGTCGGTCACCCATCCTCTCACTACCCTAGCCTGAGCATGCTTAACTTTCGGGTTCTATTCTCCCTCGTTTCCAAGTCTGCACTTGTTGTTTTCCTGACAAATGTAAGCTGTCAATCCTATTAACCCTCAGCAGTTTAGCTTGAGCATTTGGTCACACGTTTCACCGTTTGAGTTTGAAACTATTATTCTAAAAAACATTTAGTAATAGTAATATTTCTTGAATAAGTTTGACCACAGTTTGACCATAGTTTGACCAGATTTGACCAAAATTCAAAAAATTGAAATAATTATTTAGTAACACCAATATTCTTTAATAATTATGTAGCAACATTAATACTTCTTGAATAAGTAGTTTGACCATAGTTTGACCAAAATAAAAAAAACTGAAATTTGAGCATATCTTTTTTTCCTTTTGGAATTTGAGGATTCTAAAAAATTGCAAACAGGCCGTAGGCTGTCACCATCGGATGCGGACTTTCGTGCTGAATTTTTTGATATATTATACGTTTTTTCCGACATCGTATGCAAAAGTTATAGCCGTTTTACATTTTCCCTACACTTTTTGCAAAACATGTCCAAATTTAAGTTTTTAAATTTTCCTAACTAGTAGATGTAGTAATATAACGACATCTCGAAGAATTTTATTTTTTGAATTTTTTATTATTTTCTTCTGTATTTTTCAAAAC
>NC_041393.1:83622328-83628257 GCF_002162155.2 Triticum dicoccoides | reverse complement strand
CCAATCGGGACTATAGGTCAAACCCCTTTAGTACCGGTTCGTGGCACGAACCGGTAGTAAAGGTTAGCCCGTTAGTACCGGTTTGTGCCACAAACCGGTACTAAAGGTGATCGCGGGCCCCGGCCTGACGCCAGCCTGCCACCACCCTGCCACCACCCCTTTAGTACCGGTTCGTGTCACGAACCGGTACTAAAGGCTAAAAATGAACCGGCATTAATGCATAGCCGTTCGAACCGGCACTAATAGTACCATTAGTACCGGGCCAAAATCGAACCGGCACTAATGTGTCTCACATTAGGTCCTTTTTCTACTAGTGCTTGCCAGGCCACTCTACTATCGACGCCACCATGACGCCAGACAATGTCCTCCTCCTGCGCGAGTCCATCTCGAAGCATCGGACGTCAAGTCTCCACTGCACCACGCTGCCGAGATCGGCCACCATCAATGTTTAAGATGAAGCACCGCTCACCAAAGAAACCAACCACCGTTCCCTCGAGTCTGTGTACACCTCCAAAAATGACGCCCCAAGGGGGATGGGGGAAATGACACAAGAGCGCCGCCGTCATCCAATCTACTGATCTAGGGTTTCCCCCGAAGGTAGCAGATATATGTCTTCAACTTCTCCTTGGCGATGCCTTCAAGAGGGAAATGCCGTATAATAGCGCCGTCACCGCCGGTCTTGGCCATGTTTTCACCCGGATCTGAACAGAGGACCTCCATCAAGCAACTTGGACACGAACCGCCACCATCGCTACTGGGGACTGGACGAAGAATCCAGGCCGCCGCCGTCTGACCGGCCATGGCACCACCATGGTGCCTAGGCCGGCGTCGTCAGGCCCATCATGCCCGCCTGTAGACGCTCACCAGATCCGTCGGCCTGCCAAAGCCCATCCGGGTACGGCGAGATCCGCGATCTGGACCGCCGCCACAGGTGCTCCTCTGCCGCGGTATCACGCCTGCGCTGACGCTGCTGTCACGCTCGCCGCCGGAAACCCGCCGCTCCACGTCGTCGGTGCCCCGCAGTTTCGTGCGCGGCCGCCGCCAGGGGAAGACACAGCCATCATGCGAGGGGAAAGCCCCGCCGCCGCCATCACTGGCCAGATTATAGGCGTGGCCTCCGGCGGTGGCAGGGGAGAGAGGACGAGGGAGGAGGCCTTTGGACCGGCGGGCAGGAAGAGGGAGTCGCGTCTCACGTACGCGGGCAGGGAGAGGGAGCAGCACCTCTCAGCCTGGATTGAATATCCCGTGCAATGACTCTGGTCACGGGAGCGACTGACGGTGAGATTAGCCCTAGCATCGGGCGCATACTCGGTCATCCTATTGAACACTAGTGTTCTACAGGCTTAGTTCTCACGTGACCGTAGGCTTCTCTTTTGTACTCCTTCCATCCGAAAATATTTGTCATCAGAATGGATAAAAAAAGATGTATCTTCGTCCGAAAATACTTGTCATCAAAATGGATAAAAACATTTTTTTATCCATTTTGATGACAAGTATTTTCGGACGGAGGGAGTATAACTGACTCATGTTTTTTTTTTCTGGATAAATGTTCATGGAACATAACCTATACAAAGTGATGCTGGGCTTGAACTGTTGGTCGCGTTACAAGGATGGCAACGGTGCAAAGAGATCGAGAAACGGGCACCGGATTCTTTAGCAAAGTACGTGACAACCAGAGGTACGTGAAATGGTTGGTATGCCACGAGCACCACTCCTAGTTTGACCGAGGTGTCTGAGTGAGAGAGAGAAAACTTTTATGCTCTCCCTGAGTACTGCACAGCACAGCAGTACTGGCGTCTACCCCACCTGGGATGGGTTGCGTACTTGCCTCAACCAAAATTTAATGCGGTGGCCGCGGATTCTGACGTACGTCACTTACCTTTCTGGTGCCTGACATGTGGGCTCAGAATCAAGCTAACCCACATGTCAGTGACATAGAGGTGGCTTTGGGCCTCCAGTTTGAGACACGCGTGCCGTGCGAATGCCTTGCGGCGAGGCGATCAAATCCTAGACCAGGACTTTCGACCTTGTCGTCTAGATTCCCTTGCAGGTGGTGAAGCGTTGTCCTTATTTGCTTGGCCCGGAGCTACCATAATTAAACCCAAAAAGCTACTCGTACGCTTGTTTGCTCCCGCGAGGCGCCGCCGGTCGTTTGTAGTTTTTTTTCCAAGAAAAGTTGTTTGTAGTTTGTTGACACGATGATTGGTCAGCTCCGGAGCGGCTCCGGCCACGTCGCACGAGTCTTGCTAACATCGGTTCATGCAATCAGGCTAACTCCACCGCGCGACCCCATCTTGTCCGGGTGCGTCTGTTTGAGGTAAAACGGACGAATAGCGCGACCCAGCGCGTGGCCTCAAACGGACAAATGTCCGAAATCCGTCCGTTTTTGACCCATCCCCGGACCAAAGTTGCGCTCGGTTTGGGGTGAAACGGCCGCGACGCACGCCCTTGTCCCCCCTGGCCCACCTGTCAGGGACACTAGCAGTCCCTCCCTCCCAACGCTTCAACCCTTCCTCTCCCACCCCACCCCGCCGCCGGCGCCGCCGCTATTCTTCGGCCGCCTCCGCACCGCGTAGCCCCCGGCCGTCCATACCAAACCACGTGTAGACATGGCCGCCACCACGCCTGCGCTTTCGCCGTAGTTTTGGCCGTCGATCGAAGAAGGTTTGGCCGTCGCCGTCTTTGCCGGTGACAGAGGAAACACGACCGCCGGCGACGTAGCACGGCGGCCACGGCAGCTTCCGACGTCTGGGAGCATATTGGCAACCGATAGATGTATTGGTTCGTTTTATGTTCATTCAAAACAATTTCGATTTGGTTGTAAAACTATCTTTATTAGAGACAATTTTGATTGGGTTGTAAAACTATTTTAATTTTCAAACAATTAATATTTGGACGTGCAAACTTGTTTTCATATGAAAATATGGGCATTTTTAGGCCCTGGCGGATGAGATGGGGCAAAAGGATGCGGCCGCGCGCTGGGCGCATGGCCACCGCATCCCAGGACAGGCCCGGACACGACCCCACCCCCCTACCCAAACGGACAGAATCCGGACAAAACAGACGTCCGTTTGGGGTCGTGCGGTGGGGTTGGCCTCATGCTGCATGTAGAGAGCACACCTCCGCGCACGCTTGACTGATGACTCACACTCTCACTCCCGTAGTTCTCGCGTGACGATCTATCGTGTGTGACTGAGTGAGGCTGGTCATAGTGGAGAGTAACATATAACAGTATCATGCATATGATACTAGTGTCACTAGTAGAAAAAGCCCCATTCGTCCCGGTTCGTGAGGCCCATTTGTCCCGTTGCCCAACCGGGACTAAAGGGTCGGTACTAAAGCCCTACACCTTTAGTCCCGGTTCGCCCAGGAACCGGGACAGATGGGGCTCCACATGGCCGCTGCCGCTTGCCCAGGCAGGAGGACCTTTCGTCCTAGTTTGTGCCACCAACCGGGATCAAAAGGCTTTCACGCATCAGCAATTCAGGGGCTGGGGGTTTTGTTTTTTTGAAGGGGGGGGGGGGGTTGGGGGTTTTGTATGGTTAATTTAGGGGTTTCATATATTGGGTTAGCTAACTAATAGAGAGAAGTGTCCTCTCTTATTTCTGTGCTTGGTCGACGCTACATACTATACGTATAGAGAGGACTCGACACGCTAGCTAGCTAGCTAGCTAGTAAGCAAATGAAGGAAACCATGAACATATACAAAGAGAAGTGATATCGACCTCTCCTTTTCCGAGATATTGGTCAAACAACAAGTTTTCGTATATCTATCTGACGCTCCTAGCTACATATATACAATATAAGATCTATTACAATCATTAAAGTCTGAAGTCAAGTGCCACATGGTATTCTTCGGCTTTGTTGATAACATCGTCAAGAAAGAATCCCACCAATTCCTTTTGAATTGCTTTTATGCGATCATGTGGTAGGAGCTCATCCCGCAGCTGCCAGGTCTAAATCGAAGAAGAGGGTCAGTACATGTGTATGAATGAAACTCAACACAAATGATGGTAATAAAATACAATTGTGAATATTTTTGCTTACGCACTTGATATTGTTTCTTCGTGTAGCCCTGCTTATTCTTGGCCGTCTCGTTGTACATGAACTCGCAAATGTAGTATCCACATAAATTATTTCCTTGTTTCCGCCACAAGCACTTTACAAGAAATAGAGGTCAATCAAACTGATAAGCAAGCATGCTAAATGCTATTGATGAAACTAGCTACAATCAATGGGAGATGCGCGGAACTAGGTAGTACTACTTACCTTCAGTTGTTTAAATGTCAGCTCGGTCGGTAGTCCCGGAGAAATTATGGTGAACTTTTTCCAAACTCTGCTAGACAAAGAAAATAATTACTTGATATCAGGAAATGAACAAAGTTGCCGATATGGTGCGATAATGATGGATTGAACTTACTTCCTCGCCTTTGAAGTGCTTGCCTTTCTTTCGACATTGATGGTTGGTTGAAAGAAATCGACGATGCCCCAGGTAAACATTCTTCCTGCTTTTGTCCAGGTATATACTTTTGGTGTCATCTAAACAGTGCATGCATGCGTGGTATCCCTTGTTTGTTTGTCCTAAAAGGTTACTGAGAGCAGGCCAATCATTGATGGTGACAAAAAGCAATGCATGCAAGTCAAATTCCTCCTGTTTGTGCTCATCCCACACACGTACACCGTTTCCAATCCACAGCTGTAAAAGTTCTTCAACTAATGGCCTTAGGTACACATCAATGTTGTTGACGGGTTGCTTAGGGCCTTGGATGAGAACTGGCATCATAATGAACTTCTGCTTCATGCACAGCCAAGGAGGAAGGTTATAGATACATAGAGTCACGGGCCAGGTGCTGTGATTGCTGCTCTCCTCCCTGAAAGGATTAATGCCATCTGCGCTTAAACCAAACCATACGTTCCTTGCGTCACCTACAAACTCCTTCTAGTACTTTCTCTCGATTTTTCTCCACTACGACCCGTCAGCGGGTGCTCTCAACTTCCCATCTTTCTTACGGTCATCTCTGTGCCATCACATCAACTTAGCATGCTCTTTGTTTCTGAACATGTATTTCAACCGTGGTATTATAGGAGCATACCACATCACCTTAGCAGGAACCCTCTTCTGGGGGCGCTCGCCGTCAACATCACCAGGGTCATCTCGTCTGATCTTATACCGCAATGCACCGCATAACGGGGATGCGTTCAAATCCTCGTACGCACCATGGTACATGATGCAGTCATTAGGGCATGCATGTATCTTCTGCACCTCCAATCCTAGAGGGTAAACAACCTTGTTTGCTGCATATGTACTGTCGGGCAATTCGTTATCCTTTGGAAGCTTCTTCTTCAATATTTTTAGTAGCTTCTCAAATCCTTTGTCAGACACACCATTCTCTCCCTTCCACTGCAGCAATTCCAGTACGGTACTGAGCTTTGTGTTGCCATCTTCGCAATTGGGGTACAAACCTTTTTTGTGATCCTCTAGCATGCGATCGAACTTCACCTTCTCCTTTTCACTTTCGCACTGACTCTTTGCATCAACAATGACCCGGCGGAGATCATCATCGGGCACATCGTCTGGTTCCTCTTCATCTTCAATAGCTTCCCCCGTTGCAGCATCACAGTATTCAAGGGGCACATAGTTGTCATCGTACTCTTCTTCTTCGTTGTCTTCCATCATAACCCCTACTTATCCGCGCTTGGTCCAAACATTATAGTGTGGCATGAAACCCTTCTCAATCAGGTGGATGTGAAGGGTTTTCCGGTTAGAGTAAGACTTCGCATTCTCACAGATAGGGCATGAACAACACATAAAACCATTCTGCTTGTTTGCCTCAGCCACTTCGAGAAAACCATGCACGCCCTTAATGTACTCGGAGGTGTGTCTGTCACCGTACATCCATTGTCGGTTCATCTGCGTGCATTATATATA
>NC_041393.1:83603052-83622176 GCF_002162155.2 Triticum dicoccoides | reverse complement strand
AAGTGTGCCAAAAACTATTACAGAACATCATGATAGGTAATTAAGTGACCAAATTAATAGAAGTTCATCATCGCATTAAAACCAAAGCATATACATAGTTCTCCTTGAACAACTATAGCTCTCTAGAGCATCTAATTAATTAAACCATACATTGAAACTATATAAAACATTTCAATGCGAAAACAAATGCGATCATAATCGCAACCAAGGTAACAATTGATCCAACAATATAATGATACCAAGCTTTGGTATGAATGACATATTTTCTAATCTTTCTAATCTTCAAATGCATTGCATCCATCTTGATCTTGTGATCATCGACGACATCCGCAACATGTAACTCCAATGTCATCTTCTCCTCCTCAATTTTTTTTTATTTTTTCCTTCAAGAAATTGTTTTCTTCTTCAACTAAATTTAACCTCTCGACAATAGGGTCAGTTGGAATTTCCGGTTCACATACCTCCTAGATAAATAAAATCTATGTCACGTTGGTCGGCATAATTGTCATAAACAATAAATCAACCAAATAGTTATAAAGATAATATATACCACATCCGAATCATAGACAGGACGAGGGCCGACGGGGGCTGATACGTCTCCAACGTATCTATAATTTTTGATTGTTCCATGCTATTATATTACCCCTTTTGGATGTTTATGGAATTTATTTTACACATTTATCTCATTTTTGGGACTAACCTACTAACCGAAGGCCCAACCCGTATTGCTGTTTTTTTGCCTATTTCAGTATTTCTAAGAAAAGGAATATCAAACAGAGTCCAAACGGAATGAAACCTTCAGAGGCGTGATTTTTGGAACGAACATGATCCAGAGGACTTGGAGTGCAAGTCAAGAAGCAGCCGAGGCGGTCACCGACGTACTTCTTCCTCCTATATAAGCCTATATACCCCAAAAACATCGAGGGAGCACCCGAAACACAATTTCCACCGCCGTAACTTCCTGTATCCGCGAGATCCCATTTTGGAGCCTTCGCCGGCGCTCCGCCGGAGCGGGAATCGACCACGGAGGGCTTCTACATCAACACCATAGCCCTTCTGATGAGTTGTGAGTAGTTTACCACAGACCTACGGGTCCATAGTTATTAGCTAGATGGCTTCTTCTCTCCTTTTGGATCTCAATACAATGTTCTCCCCCTCTCTTGTGGAGATCTATTCGATGTAATCTCTTTTTGCGGTGTATTTGTCGAGATCCGATGAATTGTGGGTTCATGATCAAGTTTATCTATGGATAATAATTGAATCTTCTCTGAATTCTTTTATATGATTGAGTTATCCATGCAAGTCTCTTCGAATTATCGGTTTGGTTTTGCCTACTAGATTGATCTTTCTTGCCATGGGAGAAGTGCTTAGCTTTGGGTTCAATCTTGCGGTGTTCTTACCCAGTGACAGAAAGGGTTGCAAGACACGTATTGTATTGTTGCCATCGAGGATAAAAAAGATGGGGTTTATATCATATTGCATGTGTTTATCCCTCTATGTCATGTCATCTTGCTTAAGGCGTTACTCTGTTCTTATGAACTTAATACTCTAGATGCAGGCAGGAGTCGGTCGATGTGTGGAGTAATAGTAGTAGATGTAGGCAGGAGTCGGTCTACTTGTTGCGGACATGATGCCTATATACATGATCATGCCTAGATAATCCATAATTATTCGCTTTTATATCAATTGCTCGACAGTAATTTGTTCACCCACCGTAATACTTATGCTATCTCGAGAGAAGCCTCTAGTGAAACCTATGGCCCCCGGGTCTATCTCTTTTCATATTTGCTTCCAGTCTATTTTTATTTGCATCTTTACTTTTTGCATCTATATTATAAAATACCAAACATATGTTTATCTTATCATACTATCTCTATCAGATCTCACTTTCGCAAGTGGCCGTGAAGGGATTGACAACCCCTTTAATGCGTTGGTTGCGAGTTCTTGGTTTGTTTGTGTAGGTGCGTGGGACTTTTGAGGAGCCTCCTACTAGATTGATACCTTGGTTCTCAAAAACTGAGGGAAATACTTACGCTACTTTGTTGCATCATCCTTTCCTCTTCAAGGGAAACCAACGCAAGCTCAAGACATAGCAAAAAGGATTTCTGGCACCGTTGTCGGGGAGGTCTTTGCTCAAGTCAAGACATACCAAGTACCCATCACAAACTCATCTCCCTCGCATTTACATTATTTGCCATTTGCCTCTCATTTTCCTCTCCCCCACTTCACCCTTGCCGTTTATTTGCCCTCTCTTTCCCAATCTTCTTCTCTTCTCTTTTTTGCTCTCCCTTTCGTTTGCTCGTTTGGTTGGAGTAGATTCTTATCTATTGCTAAACAAAACCTAAGATCTATGGATCCTCATCCGCTTGCTAATCTTTTTAAGAGATCCAATTATGATGAACCAATTGCTAGTGAGTTTTGTGCACTAGATCATCTTTATAAAGCTTTGCTTGAAATTTGTGAATCTGGAAATTATGATGAAGAAATTTATGAAGAGATTCACGATAACTCTTTGAATAAAAAGCATGATTGCAATGATTTTACTATAAATTCTTTTGATGTCAATTGTGCTAATAATATGCAAAACCCTAAGCTTGGGGATGCTAGTTTTTTATGTCTACTATTTGTTGCAATAAACATGATTGGGGTGATTCTTCTTATGATCTTGAGAATTTATTTAAGCCCCATGATGATATGAGATTGATACTAGTGTTTGAAATATTATTAAAAGTGGGTTTGGAAGAGTGTCAACTTTAGATCCCACATATTTGGATAATGTTCAATCTTATGAAATTTTTGATAAAAGTGGGTTTGGAGAGGTCATGACTTTAGTTAATGATAATCCCACTATTTTGGAAGAGTGTCAACTTTGCATGCATGTGGATTGTGTTGAGAATATGTTATGTGATAGCTATTTTGTTGAATTTTCTTACGATCCTACATGTAATTATTATGAGAGAGGAAAATATGGTTGTAGAAATTTTCATGTTACTAAATTACCTCTCTTCATGTTGAGATTGCTATCATCTCTTTGTTCTTCCTTGCATATGCTAGTTTTTGCTTGCCTTGATAATTTATTTGCTTACAAGATGCCTATGCATAGGAAGTATGTTAGACTTAAGTGTGTTTATCACATGTTTTATGATGCTCTCTTTGTGCTTCAATTCTTGTCTTTCATGTGAGCATCATTGAAATCTCAATGCCTAGCTAAAGAGGCTTTAAACAAAAGCGCTTGTTGGGAGACAACCCAATATTTTTACTTGCTGTTATTTAATAAATTTTTCTTCTACTTTATGTTTAGATGTGTTTTTATCTTTTAATTAGTGTTTGTGCAAGTAGAACCTATAGGATAAACTATGATGATAGTTGATTTGATTCTGCTGAAAAACAGAAACTTTGCGCTCACGAGAAAAAAATCAATAAATCACAGAAACATGCTTTTGCATTGATTCTTTTTCCTTATGATCAATAAAGAAATTGTCCAGTACGTCCTATTTTGGTAGGATTTTTAGAGTTCCAGAAGTTTGCGTCAGTTACAGATTCCTACAGACTGTTCTGTTTTTGACAGATTCTGTTTTTCGTGTGTTGGTTGCTTATTTTGATGCATCTATGGCTAGTAAAATAATTTATAAACCATAGAGAAGTTGGAATACAGTAGGTGTAACACCAAGATAAATAAATAATGAGTTCAATACAGTACCTTATAAGATTTTCTGTTGAGTTTTGTGTTGTGAAGTTTTCAAGTTTTGGGTAAAGCTTTTATGGACTATGGAATAAGGAGTGGCAAGAGCCTAAGCTTGGGGATGCCCATGGCACCCCAAGATATTCAAGGATGGCCAAAAGCCTAAGCTTGGGGATGCCCCGGGAAGGCATCCCCTCTTTCGTCTTCGTTCATTGGTAACTTTACTTGGAGCTATATTTTTATTTGCCACGTGATATGTGTTTTGCTTGGAGCGTCGTGTATTATATTAGTCTTTGCTTTTTAGTTTACCACAATAATCCTTGCTGTACACACCTTTTGAAAGAAGCCTATTTGATTAGAATTTACTAGAATACTCTATGTGCTTCACTTATATCTTTTGAGCTTGATAGTTTTTGCTCTAGTGCTTCACTTATATCTTTTAGAGCACGGCGGTGGCTTGATTTTATAGAAATTACTAGTCTATCATGCTTAACTTATATTATTTTGAGAGTCTCTTAGGACAGCATAGTATTTGCTTTGGTTACAAATTCGGTCCTAGAATGATGAGCATCCAAGTTGGGTATAATAAAAACTATCATAGAAATTGAATTGGATGCTATCATCAATTTGTTGCTTGATAATTGTTTTGAGATATAAAGGTAGTAATGTTAGGGTCATTGAGGGAGTCCTGGATTAGGGGGTGTCCAGATGGCCGGACTATAACCTTTGGCCGTACTCCTGGACTATGAAGATACAAGATTGAAGACTTCGTCCCGTGTCCGGATGGGACTTTCCTTGGCGATACGGATATGTAGATATCCTACCATTGTAACCAACTCTGTGTAACCCTAGCCGTCTCCTGTGTCTATATAAACCGGAGGGTTTTAGTCCGTGGGACGAACAACAATCATACCATAGGCTAACTTCTAGGGTTTAGCCTCTCTGATCTCGTGGTAGATCTACTCTTGTACTACCCATATCATCAATATTAATCAAGCAGGAGTAGGGTTTTATCTCCATCGAGAGGGCCTGAACCTGGGTAAAAACATCGTGTCCCTTGTCTCCTGTTACCATCCGCCTAGACGCACAGTTCGGGACCCCCTACCCGAGATCCGCCGGTTTTGACACCGACATTGGTGCTTTCATTGAGAGTTCATCTTTAGGCCCGATGGCTCCTCCGATCATCAACATCGATGCGGTCCAGGGTGAGACTTTTCTCCCCGGACGGATCTTCATATTCGGCGGCTTTGCACTGTGGGCTAATTCGCTTGGCCATCTGGAACAGATCGAAAGCTATGCCCCTGGCCATCAGGTCAGATTTGGAAGTTTGAACTACACGGCCGACGTCCGCGGAGACTTGATCTTCGACGGGTTCGAGCCACAGCCGAGCGCGCCGCACTGTCACGATGGGCATGATCTAGCTCTGCCGCCGAATAGTGCTTAGGAGGCCGCACCAGTGTCCGCTCGGACCCTTAGCTCGGAGCCGACTGCGCCAATCGAGGACGGGTGGCTGGACACCGCCTCGGGGGCTGCAATCTCTACGGCGATCGAACCGAACACCAGCCTTGTCCTTTGCGAAGCTCGTGACTCCAAGGTGTCGGACTCCTTTCCGGACTCCGAACCTTCCGCGCCCCTGCCGATCGAATCCGATTGGGCACCGATCATGGAGTTCGCCGCCGCGAACATCTCTCGGCACTCGCCCTTCGGCGACATTCTGAATTCACTAAAGTCTCTCTCTTTATCAGAAGAGCCCTGGCCGGACTATGGTCAGCAAGGATGGGATGCGGATGACAAAGAAATTCAAAACCCACTCACCACACATTTCGTAGCCACTGTCGATGATTTAACCGACATGCTTGACTTCGACTCCGAAGACATCGACGGTATGGACGACGATGTAGGAGACGAAGAGGAACCAGCGCCTATAGGGCACTGGACAACCACCTCACCTCACGATGTATACATGGTGGACACTCCTAAAAGAAATGACGACGAGGAACACAGGGACGCAACGAGGGATTGTTCCCTCGAAAAGTAGTCAAAGCGGCAGCGCAAGAGCCGCCCCAAACCCCACCTCGACAGAGACAACAGCCATATAGACCCAGCCATAGAGCAGGGCGAACCCGCGGACGACGAACATGCCATCGAGCAATCGTCCGAACAGGGCAACTTGGATAAACAAACCGAACAACCCGTCCCCGGCGAAGATAATAGTCCGGACGACCTCACACCGGACAAGTTGCTAGAGTAGAAGAACCTCCACAAAAGGCTCTTCGCCACTGCGCGTAGCCTGAAAAAGCAGAAGCGGAAGCTCAAAAGAGTGGAAGATGCACTCAGAATTAGATGGGGCAAAGTACTCAACACCGCAGACAAATACGGCAACAGTCGCCACACAAAGAGCTATCCGAAGCGAAAATTACTGCTGGAATTTGATGAGGAGGCCTTAGAGCCCCCGCAATCAAAAAATAAGGAAGCCACCCGGTCGAATAAACAACCCCATGGCCAACATAGAGCGGCAAATGGCGCCGCACACAAGCCGGCACGTGATCCGTACAAGGATTCACATCAAAAAGATGGCACAACCAGATCTATCTACGGGCCAAGAAAGCAAGGTCCCATAAGCAATGCAACGCAACAAGTATCCAAACATCACGACACACCCAAATATAGGGGTGCCGCACACCCCCTATGTTTCACCGATGAGGTGCTGGACCATGAATTTCCAGCGGGATTCAAGCCCGTAAACATAGAGGCATACGACAGAACAACAGACCCTGGAGTCTGGATTGAGGATTATATCCTCCACATACACATGGCTAGAGGAGATGACCTCCACGCCATAAAATACTTACCCCTCAAGCTCAAAGGGCCAGCCCGGCATTGGCTTAAAAGCCTTCCCGAAAACACCATTGGAAGTTGGGAAGAGCTCGAGGATGCTTTTCATGAAAATTTTCAAGGGACCTATGTCCGACCTCCGGACGCAGACGATCTAAGTCATATAACTCAACAACCCGGAGAGTCAGCCCGGAAACTCTGGAACATGTTTCTTACAAAAAAGAACCAGATAGTCGACTGTCCGGACGCCGAAGCCTTAGCAGCTTTCAAACACAGCGTTCGAGACGAATGGCTCGCCAGACACCTCGGCCAAGAAAAGCCAAGAACAATGGCCGCATTAACAAGCCTCATGACCCGCTTTTGCGCAGGAGAGGGTAGCTGGTTGGCAAGAAGCAGTACCAGCGACCCAAGTACATCTGAAGTTAGGGATGGAAACGGGAAACCACGATGCAGCAAGGACCAGCGCCGGACCAAGGGAAACAGCCCGAAGAGCACGACAGTCAACACCGGATTCAAAAGCTCTCGGCAGAATCAGAAAAAGCTGCCCCTCAAGGATAACAGGGACAAGCTATCTAACCTAAACAAAATCTTGGACAAGATATGCCAAATCAACAGTACTCCCAGGAAGCCTGCAAACCATACCCACAGAGATTGTTGGGTCTTCAAGCAATCCGGCAAACTCAACGCCGAACACAAGGGGCTCGACATACCAAGTGAGGACGGCGACAAACCCCACAAGCAGAGCACCGGAGAACAAAAGAAGTTCCCACAAGAAGTCAAAACAGTAAACTCACTTCACGTGACAAAAGGGAAAAACATAGTGGCGCCCATAGAGATACGCGCCATACGGCCTGTCCCAGAGGAGTCCCGCCACTGGTTGTTAAAACCAATCACCTTCGATCATCAGGATTACTCTAGAAGTATCCGGAACGTAGGCTGGACTGCCTTGGTATTAGATCTGATAATTGACGGACTCCACTTTACATAAGTCCTAATGGACGACGGCAGTGGTCTAAACCTGCTATATCAGGACACAATCCGCAAAATGGGGATAAACCCAACAAAAATTCGCCACAACAACACTTCCTTTCAAGGGGTAACGCCAGGCCCAGATGCCCATTGTACGGGTTCTCTCCTGCTAGAAGTTATGTTCGGCTCCCCCGACAACTTCCGCCGTGAAAAGCTAACCTGCCACATCGCCCCATTTAAAAGTAGCTATCAAGCACTACTGGGACGCGAAGCTTTCGCCCGCTTTAATGCAATACCGCATTATGCATCCCTTACGCTTAAAATGCCCGGTCCGCGAGGCATCATCTCATTAAAGGGAAATATCGAGTGTTCCTCGAGCGCGGAAGACTGTGCGGCTGCCTTGACAGCCCCACACTAAACCGGCTTCAC
This sequence comes from Triticum dicoccoides, assembly GCF_002162155.2. Taxonomy (NCBI): domain Eukaryota; kingdom Viridiplantae; phylum Streptophyta; class Magnoliopsida; order Poales; family Poaceae; genus Triticum; species Triticum dicoccoides. The sequence continues at coordinate 83,614,261 of NC_041393.1, read as the reverse complement.
TAATCAAAGCACCTAAACAGGTCGTTCAGACCCCGGACATGGCTAGACGAGTCCGACGTAAACATACAAGGGCTTACTAGCCGCATACCCCCGTACAAGGGGCTCCGCGCATGTACAACAAGAGACAATAAAGCTCAATTTTACCCATTTTCTGAATTATACTTTGTTTATTTAATATAATTTTTCGCATGATCTTTTTCAACTAAGTTCCTCTCTATTATAGATGAACACCGTGTTACACCCGTCCAGGATACGGCACAACGGAGATACAGGCGCAGAGGTGCAATAGGGACCCGTTCCATGGATTCTTTTTAGATTAAGACCCTGCAAAAACCTTTTTCACTGTCTCTTGTTGATACACATCCCACGGTTTCTTGGTATAACCGAGGAGGAGGCTGGCGTCTTGGCATGTGGCCACGTCAAAATTTTGTGCGTACCTGGACGCCAGGGGCTTCTTACCAAGGGCATTGTTCAGCCTGTTTTCATAAAGACTGAATACCTTAGGGAGTGTTCGGCATCACGAGTTTGGCCTTATATGCATCAGCTGCGAATCATGTCTTTGGTCAAATGTTGGGTTTGCCTGGCTCCTGTGTTTTGCCGCCTTATGTTCCGCTCTATTGGCTAAGGCGGCACCAGGAGAACTACTGCGATTGTGCACCGGTTCGGCCAGGCGAGCACCTTAGTAGAGAAAGCCAAAAACTGACTGTCATGATATAGCGTGCGACTGGTCAACCACTCAATGACCCGCTGGAATCTTTAGGATTCCTCCACATTAACGAAGGTCTGTTTCCTGGCTAGGCACACACGCGCCCCGAATTCGGGTGAGCGTGGTGCCCCTAGGGGCTATATAGTAGCCCCACTGTCAAACTCCTATGGCTAAGTGAAAGTGATAAAGCATTATAGTCCGGTTGCCTAGTTCGCTGCGCTATCACCTCCTTAATAGGACCAAGACGTTGGATCAAGTGTGAAAATGCGCCTTCTGCGAACACCCCCGCATTATATGCCTGGGGGCTGAAGCCGAAGATTGCCATCTTTCAGGTTATATACACATATACATTAACAGCCGCACAGGATGTATTCTAATTCTTGAAAGCACAAGTATAAAAAGCTTTTATATTCCATCGAAACATTGTTCTACAATAATACATGTTATTCGAACATAATATCCTTCGAGCACTGCGTCTCTATTAAACGAGCGCCCTGCATAACTTCCTGAAAATAGTGCTCGATAGGTACTCGGCTCTCGTCTGAATCTTGGGATGCAATAGTGATGGCCTTCATCTCCGCCCAGTATGTCTTGACACGGGCAAGAGCCATCCGCGCACCCTCTATGCACGCTGACCTCTTCATTGCATTAATATGCGGCACCGCACCAAGGAACTGCTGCACCAAGCTAAAATAACTCTTTGGCTCGGGCCTTTCCGGCCACAGATGACTCACGAGATGTTTCATGGCGAGTCCGGATAACCTATTCAGTTCCGCCCATGCGGCCAAACGATCGGTTAATGGAAGTGGGCGCTCTGGATTGTGGAACTGCGACCAAAAAAGCTTTTCCACTTCGGGGTCCTTTTGATCTCGGAAGTGTTCGGCCGCGTCCGCGACACTCGCCGCCAAGTCCAAATAAGTGTTCGCCGCACTCCACAGCCGGTCCAACGGAGCATATTTAGGATCCCCGAACTTCATCCGCAGCATAAAGGGCTTTCCAGCCGTGATATCTCCAGCTTGACGTAGCTCCTCCTTCATAGCTCTCATTGCAGAGCGAGTATCCTTGGCCTCGGTAGTGGCCTTCTCTAGGTCCTTCTGTGCCACCCGATCTTCTTTTTCAAGAAGCTTGCTTTGGTCGGCAGCATCCTTCAACTTTACAGCCATCTCGGCCATTTTCTTCTTGCTTTGGCAGTGAACAGCCTGTTCGGCTTTCAGCTCTTCAGCCGCCTTTAAGGCAGCCGCATCGCTTTTCCTGGCCTGCTCCTTGGCTCGGGCAAGTTCCGCCCGAAGGTTCTCCATGGTAGCGGCACCATCTGCATCAAGCACACATTGTAAGGTACGGGCATCAAGCTCCTCTTACCAGGTGTCTTCGGAGAAATTACATACCTTGTGCCTCGTCAAGCCGCTCGTTGACAAGCATGATGTCGGCATCTTCCACGTCAAGTTGCCGCTTTAGCTCGGCAAATTCATCAGTCCGGCTAGCCACCGTACACTACTGCACCTGCATAGGAAAGGCGACATATTATACCTGGGATTATGATCCTCGGCGCGCCGTCATTTCTGACAACGCACAGAGTCTCAGGGGCTACTATCTATACAGGGCGCATCTTATATATGCGGATCTGTCAAAAGGTACATCATTTCGCATACCTCAAAACCTGTCAGTAAACTCCTGACGGCCTCGTACAACCCGCTCTCCGCGGATGAAATCCTTCCGATCACCATATCCATCAATGCACGATGTTCTTCTGAGATAGACGCTCGCCCGAGCAGATCCTTCAGCTCCTCTGACCGTGCACCGGACGGTGCCGGACTCGTCCGATGGCCTTTTTCAAAGGCCGGACATGGAGGGCCTTGGGGGGGCATACGACTGCCTTCCGGCCCTGCCAGATTCGGAGAAACCCTCCGTGATGACACCTCAGGGTCGCCCGCCTCGCAAGGCAGTACGGCAGGGGGAGGCGTTCCGCTCTCCATCATCTCCGGATGAAGATCCGCTGAAGATGAGCTCTGCTGAGAAGGGCTAAGATCCAAACTACAAGGTAAAATTTTGGTTATCTTCCTCAGATATAGAACAGGATGTCTCTCATTTTAAGAGTCCCCTCTTTACTTACGGCTCGGTGGAGGGCTGATCCCCTTGGGGGCACAATGCGACCGAGGCATCCCCTGGCACCGGACCCTCTGACGAAGATTTCTTCCCCCGCTTTGAGACCATGGTCTCCGGGTCTTCAGAGGCGGTCCTCTTCTTCCCCTGGTTAGAGGAACTCTCGATTCCTCCTTTCCTGACAGCCTCCTTCGGGGAGGCGGTAGCTTCCTTGTTCCCCTCTTCGCCTTCTTCCAAAGGCGCAACCTCCAACATCCTGGTTAACACGGGATCCGGCGTAGTCTGAGGGAGGGGGGCCGGACACCTGATTAGCTTTGCTTTTGCTATCCACTCCTGTTTAAGGGACAACTCTTTTAAGGGAAATTTTATGATAAATATACGGATAGCATGTCCGGGTACAGGGCTACTTACTTGAGTATCCGGGAGATTGCAGCTTAGACCTGCGTCCTCGGACGAGTCCGGACACATTGCTTGTGATCCGAAGAACAATTTGTACATCTCCATGGGCGTCGCGCCCACAAAATGTTGGAGGGCTCATGGTCCCTCCGGATTAAACTCCCACAGGAGGAGGGGGCGACGTTTGCAGGGCAGGACACGGCGAATCAACATGACCTGCGTCACTACGACCAGATTGATGTCTCTTTATAAGAGATCTCGAATGCGGCCCTGTAACAAGGGCACGTCCTTGGACGGCCCCCAGTTAGACCCTTTATTGACCCATGACACTAGTTGTGGTGGGGGACCCGAGCGAAAGGCAGGTGGCTCCACCCACTTGGTGCCCCTGGGAGCTGTGATATAAAACCACTCTCGTTGCCATAAGCTAAACTCCTCTTGAAAAGAGCCCTCGGGCCATGGAGCGTCAGCATTCTTGCTTATAACAGCACCTCCGCACTCCGCGTGCTGCCCCTCGATCATCTTCGGCTCTACTTTGAAGGTCTTAAGCCACAATCCAAAGTGAGGAGTAATACGGAGGAAGGCCTCGCACACGACACTGAACGATGAGATATGGAGGATGGACTCTGGAGCTAAGTCGTGAAATTCCAGCCCGTAATAAAACATGAGCCACCTCATAAAGGGGTCCGTCGGGAAGCCTAGGCCCCAAAGGAAGTGAGACGCGAACACCACACTCTCACCAGGCTTGGGAGTGGGAATAACCTGCCCTTGAGCAGGCAGCCTATGCGAGTTTCGCCGGTTAGGTACCTGGCATCTCTTAGCATTAGCACGTCTTCTCCCGTAACGGAGGAAGGCATCCACCGGCCTTGAAGATCGGAGCCGGACGTCATCGGAGGTCCAAAGCGCCTGAATCTGGAGCTTTGGGTGTTGGAACTCAAGGTGAGAGGCGGATTCGATTGAAAGAAAGGAGTCGAGCCTTGGTCTCTTTATAAAGAGGTTGAATACCAAGAGCCCTCCCCGTGACCGTTTGGGACTCGCCTTTGATCGAGGAGACATACCAATAGGCACGATTGGGTTACCCATGCCCGTATTGGTGAGAATCCCGGAATAAGGGGACACGATCTCTGCTTTGACAAGACATGCCAAGGAAACCGCCTCGCTAAACGCGCTGAGGTGGGATAGTAAAACGATTCAAATAAAGGCTTGGCCGTGGCATGATGTCACGCTACAGAATACGTCAGCAGATTAGATTTGTGCAAATATTATTCTCTCTACGGTGGTATGTGGAACTTGTTTTGCAGAGCCGAGCACTATCCTTGTGTTCAAAATCTTCTATGAAGTATTCAGAGGAGGAACCCGCCTTGCAATGCCGAAGACAATCTGCACGCCGGACTCGTCGTCATTGAAGCCTGGTTCAGGGGCTACTGAGGGAGTCCTGGATTAGGGGGTGTCCGGATGGCCGGACAATAACCTTCGCCGTACTCCTGGACTATGAAGATACAAGATTGAAGACTTCGTCCCGTGTCCGGATGGGACTTTCCTTGGCGTGGAAGGCAGGCTTGGCGATACGGATATGTAAATCTCCTCCCATTGTAACCAACTCTGTGTAACTCTAGCCCTCTCCGGTGTCTATATAAACCGGAGGGTTTTAGTCCGTAGGACGAACAACAATCATACCATAGGCTAGCTTCTAGGGTTTAGCCTCTCTGATCTCGTGGTAGATCTACTCTTGTACTACCCATATCATCAATATTAATCAAGCAGGAGTAGGGTTTTACCTCCATCGAGAGGGCCCAAACCTGGGTAAAAACATCGTGTCCCTTGTCTCCTGTTACCATCCGCCTAGACGCATAGTTTGGGACCCCCTACCTGAGATCCGCCGGTTTTGACACCGACAGTCATGCTAGTGGATAATTATGAAATGGAGAAATACTTTTGTTGAAGTTGGCAAGTCCCATAACATGCACGTATGGTAAAAGTTGTGTGACAAATTTGTTGCATGAGGTGCTCTTTTGATTGTCTTCCTTATGAGTGGCAGTCGGGGACGAGCGATGGTCTTTTCCTACCAATCTATCCCTCTTGGGGAATGCATAGTAGTACTTTGCTTCGAGGGCTAAGTAAACTTTTGCGATAAGTATATGAGTTCTTTATGACTAATGTGAGTCCATGGATATACACACACACACTCATCCTTCCACTTTGCTAGCCTTTCTTATTACCGTGCAACTTTCGCCGGTATTGAACCCATTATTTACCTTCCTCAAAACAGCCACCATACCTACCTATTATGGCATTTCCATAGCCATTCCGAGATATATTGCCATGCAATTTTCCACCATTACGTTTATTATGACATGTTTCATCATTGTCATATTGCTCTTTGCATGATCATGTAGTTGACATCGTATTTGTGGCAAGGCCACCTTCATAATTTTCATACATGTCGCTCTTGATTCATTGCATATCTCGGTACACCGCCAGAGGCATTCATATAGAGTCATATCTTGTTCTAGCTTTGAGTTGTAAATCCATAAATGTGTGATGATCTTCATTATTAGAGCATTGTCTCAGTGAGGAAAGGATGATGAAGACTATGATTCCCCCACAAGTCGGGATGAGACTTCGGACTTTACAAAAAGAAAAAAAGGAGATAGGCCAAAAAGAAAAAAAAGGAGAGGCCAAAGAAAAAAAAGAAAAAGAAAAAAAGGAAAAAAAAGGAAGAAAAAAATAAAAGTAGAGAAAAAGAGAGAAGGGACAATGCTACTATCTCTTTTTCCACACTTGTGCTTCAAAGTAGCACCATGATCTTCATGATAGAGAGTCTCATATATTGTCATTTTCATATACTAGTGGGAATTTTTCATTATAGAACTTGGCTTGTATATTCCAATGACGGGCTTCCTCAAAATGCCCTAGGTCTTCGTGAGCAAGCAAGTTGGATGCACACCCACTTAGTTCTTATGTTGAGCTTTCATATATTTATAGCTCTAGTGCATCCGTTGCATGGCAATCCCTACTCACTCACATTAATATCTATTGATGGGCATCTCCATAGCCCGTTGATACGCCTAGTTGATGTGAGACTATCTTCTCCCTCTTTTTGTCCTCACAACCACCACCATTTACCACCATAGTGCTATGTCCATGGCTTGCGCTCATGTATTGCGTGAGAGTTGAAAAAGCTGAAGCGCGTTAAAAAGTATGAAACAATTGCTCGGCTCATCATCGGGGTTGTACATGATGGGAGTATTTTATGTAATGGAGATGAAGCATGGCCTAACTATATGATTTTGTAGGGATAGGCTTTCTTTGGCTATGTTATTTTGATAGGACATGATTATTTGTTAGTATGCTTTGAAGCATTATTATTTTTATGTTTTATAAGCTTTTATCTTGAATCATTTGGATCTGAACATTCATGCCACATTAAAGAAAAATTACATTGAGAATTATGCTAGGTAGCATTCCACATAAAAAATTCTCTTTTTATCATTTACCTACTCGAGGACGAGTAGGAATTAAGCTTGGGGATGCTTGATACGTCTCCAACGTATCTATAATTTTTTATTGCTCCATGCTATTATATTACCCCTTTTGGATGTTTATGGGCTTTATTTTACACATTTATATCATTTTTGGGACTAACCTACTAACCGGAGGCCCAACCTGTATTGCTGTTTTTTTTTTTTGCCTATTTCAGTATTTCGAAGAAAAGGAATATCAAACGGAGTCCAAACGGAATGAAACCTTCGGAGGCGTGATTTTTGGAACGAACGTGATCCAGAGGACTTGGAGTGCAATTCAAGAAGCAGCCGAGGCGGTCACGAGATAAGAGGCCCCCCTATAGGGCGCGCCCCCTGTCTCGTGGGCCCCTCGGGCGGCCACCGACGTACTTATTCCTCCTATATAAGCCTACATACCCCAAAAACATCCAGGGAGCACCCGAAACACAATTTCCACCGCCGTAACTTCCTGTATCCGTGAGATCCCATCTTGGAGCCTTCGTCGGCGCTCCGCCGGAGGGGGAATCGACCATGGAGGGCTTCTACATCAACACCATAGCCCTTCCGATGAGTTGTGAGTAGTTTACCACAGACCTACGGGTCCATAGTTATTAGCTAGATGGCTTCTTCTCTCTCACAATACAATGTTCTCCCCCTCTCTTGTGGAGATCTATTCGATGTAATCTCTTTTTGCGGTGTGTTTGTCGAGATCTGATGAATTGTGGGTTTATGATCAAGTTTATCTATGGATAATAATTGAATCTTCTCTGAATTCTTTTATATGATTGAGTTGTCTTTGCAAGTCTCTTCGAATTATCGATTTGGTTTGGCCTACTAGATTGATCTTTCTTGCCATGGGAGAAGTGCTAAGCTTTGGGTTCAATCTTGCGGTGTTCTTACCCACTGATAGAAAGGGTTGCAAGACACGTATTGTATTGTTGCCGTCGAGGATAAAAAGATGGGGTTTATATCATATTGCATGAGTTTATCCCTCTACATCATGTCATCTTGCTTAAGGCGTTACTCTGTTCTTATGAACTTAATACTCTAGATGCAGGCAGGAGTCGGTCGATGTGTGGAGTAATAGTAGTAGATGCAGGCAGGAGTCGGTCTACTTGTTGTGGACGTGATGTCTATATACATGATCATGTCTAGATAATCTCATAACTATTCGCTTTTCTATCAATTGCTCGACATTAATTTGTTCACCCACCGTAATACTTATGCTATCTCGAGAGAAGCCTCTAGTGAAACCTATGGCCCCCGGGTCTATCTATTATCATATTTGCTTCCAATCTACTTTTATTTGCATCTTTACTTTTTGCATCTATATTATAAAATACAAAAAATATATTTATCTTATCATACTATCTCTATCAGATCTCACTTTCGCAAGTGACCGTGAATGGATTGACAACCCCTTTATTGCGTTGGTTGCGAGTTCTTGGTTTGTTTGTGTAGGTGTGCGTGGGACTTTTGAGGAGCCTCCTACTGGATTGATACCTTGGTTCTCAAAAACTGAGGGAAATACTTACGCTACTTTGCTGCATCACCCTTTCCTGTTCAAGGAAAACCAACGCAAGCTCAAGACATAGTAGGGGCGGATACCAAAACCATCGCACTATATAATAAGAAGCAATAATAAAAGTAAGAAAATTAGACAAGTATCTATCTAATCATACAAGTAAGATTTTTTTTTCTTTCAGAAAGAAGATAAGAACAAGAGGCTCACCATGGTGGTGCCGGCGATGAGATCGGCGCGGGCGATCGACGGTGGTGAAGACGGGGACGGGACGTGACGAACCGCTAAACCTAGACAAATCTCGAGGAAAATGGAGCTTGAAGTTCGAGCTTCGAGAGGAGAAAGCTTAACTAGTGTGGCTCGGGCATTTCATCAAACACCTCGTGTGCATAGGAGGTGAGCTAGAGCACCACAGAGCTCTCCCCTTGCCAGCCCGAAAAAACAGAGCAGTGGAGTGCTTTGCTCGCGGGCGAGGGGTATATATAGGCAACTCATTGCTCCCGGTTCGTGGCATGAACCGGGACTAATGGCCACCCTTTGGTACCGGTTCAAGCCATCGACCGGTACCAATGGTGCTGGGCCAGGAGTGAGGCCCATTGGTCCCGGTTCGTCCCACCAACCTGGACCAAAGGTGCCAGACGAATCGGGACCAATGCCCCCACGAGGCCCGGCAGCCCCCCTGGCCTCACGAACCGGAACCAATGACCCCATGGGCCCCAGTTCGTGACTGAACCGAGACTAATGGGCTTATCAGCCCCGGACGTATGCCCTGTTTTCTACTAGTGAAGGGGTGCAGACCATTCATTGGCTAGTTTATTCACCTTGTGCATTAGTTACATATTGTTCCATCTTTAAATGCATTTGAATGTTTTAGATATTGAATTTGCTTGCTCATTCAGGTCTTGATGGGTGCTTCATTAAGTTAACTACTGGTGCTCAACTACTTGCTGCCACTAGTAGAGATGGCAACAACAATATATACCCACTAGCATTTGTTATTGTTGGGCAAGAGGACACACCTAACTGGTGTTGGTTTCTACACCAACTTAAAATCTTCCTAGGAGGAGAAGAGGGATAGTTTGGTCCATATATACACAATAATGTTAGATAGACAAAAGGTATGTGCTTGCATCATCTCACCTTGTTCCTATATGGCTGTTTTATGCTAGATAATAGCTTAGCTAGTTTAATTATGTGTCCCATGGCCTACTAAATGCAGTGAATGCTATCTTTCCTAAGTGCAACCAAAGGTTCTTCCTTAGGCATATATATGCAAACTTCCAAAATGCTGGGTTTAGGGGGGAATATCTGAAGAAGTGTATGGATAATGCTGCCTATGCATATAGTGAACACAAATTTAACATTGCAATGAATGACCTTAGAGATGAATGTGAGGAAGCTTGGGAGTGGCTTTGTGCAATACCCAAGAAAACATGGGCAAGGAATGCATTTGACGCAAACTGCAAGACTGACCTTGTAGTTAACAATTTGTCTGAGGTGTTCAACAAGTATGCCCTAGCTGTTAGGAAGAAACCAATTAGGACAATGTGTGATGGAATAAAGGATAAGAAGATGACGAGGTGGCATAGGAATAGGGAGAGTGGAATGAAAGCTAGATGGGAGATAACACCCCATTATAGTGAGAAGCTAGAGGTTGAGAAGGAGAGGGCTAAATTTTGTAAACCAATTTAAGCTGGTGTGGACTTGTGGCGAGTTACAAGTGGGCAGCAAACCCATGCTGCTAACTTGCAAGTTCACACATGTGGGTGCAGAAAATGGGACTTCGTCACGCACGAATACCATTAGAGGCAGTGCACTTGCCCGCTCCGGCGAACTTGTACGTGGGATCGGACGACTGGCAGTTCGAGGGAGATTGGACGAGGAGGAGACGATCCACGCGGACGCGCTGCCTCAACTCTACTTCCGCTGCACGACACTACACGTATAGTGGTAAGGATCTGTGATCCATCTCCCGTAGCATGTTCTTAGTTGTTCTGCGCGTAGGAATTTTAATTTGCAGTCGACGCACCCTACTGTAGAACCCAACAGCTCCTACAATAGCACCAATAGCTGGAACAGGAGGTGCTGGGAGAGGTGCTGGGATAGGTGTTGCAGCTGCAACTACTGGGAGAGGTGTTGGGAGAGGGAGTGGTGCATTCTCTGCCCCAAGGCAATCTTCTCCATCCACATCTACTGCTCCTCCATCTTCTGGTGGTAGAAAAAGTGGATGGAGGGCCTACTTCTATGCAAGTGGTAACCACTAAATGGCAGATGTGCCATGTAATGTTCAAAACTAGATTCTTCATGTGTGTTCTTGCATCCTATGATACAATGTGATCTTGATGCTACTCTTAGTGTACTTTGCTTCTGCTGTTAGTGTATTTTGGTGGTGTACTTTAAGAATCAATGCCATATCTGGCTTTTGTTCATGTGGATGGATGGATCTATTTATTAGTTAATGCCATTTCTGGAGGTGCTTCATGTGTGTTGATGCATCTTATGAGTTAATGCCTGGAATGGACTATGTTCATGTGGATGGTTCTATTTATGATTGATGTGTTGATGAGTACTCATTATATTATTGGATAGAGTAACTCTATTGTTGGATATATTGCTGGATTTATTGATATGTTGTTAAGGTCTAGACTAAAAAAGAAGCACTTTGGGTTTTGGGTGTCTCGGTGTCGACGAAACCACCTAAACCTATCAGTTAGGGTTTTGGTGGCTGGGGGTTGATGAAAACACCTAAAACTATCAATTAGGGTCTTGGATGGCTCGGGGTCGACGAAAACACCTGAACCTATAATCTAGGGTCTAGGGTGGCTTGGGGTCGACGAAAACACCTAAACATATCATCTAGGGTCTAGGGTGGCTCGGGGTCGACGGAACCACCTACAAAAATAAATTAGGGTTTTGGTAGATCGGGGTCGATGAAAACACCTAAACCTATCATCTAGGGTCTAGGCTGGCTCGGGCTCGACGGAA
>NC_041393.1:83581287-83602695 GCF_002162155.2 Triticum dicoccoides | reverse complement strand
TAGAGTGGCTCGGGGTCGACGGAACCACCTACAAGAACAAATTAGGGTTTTGGTGGCTCGGGGTCGACGAAAACACCTAAACTATCATCTATGGTCTAGGGTGGCTCGGGGTCGACGGAACCACCTACAAGAATCAATTAGGGTCTACTGTGCCTCGGGACTGCCGTGTGCGTAGCACCGTGTATTTCATACCCGACACACAAACCGGTAGAATGCGATTCTATGCATAACTTTGTTTTGCAGGTTTGATGTTAATAGTATGGCTCATGTGTATGTGATGCATGTGTGTAATTTATACGTGGCCTGCGTGCCATGTTTGTCAGCCGGCAGGAGCCAAAGTGCTGTCATTATATGGTATAACGACCTGCGTGTCGATTTGTGACTCTATGTAAAATTCATTACTAGTTTTAGTAGTTGGATAATATAGATCAGGTTGGTGGCTTGGCGTCCTGGCGTGACAAACAAGATGGAGTTCGTAGGTGGTCATCGGGGTCGGAGCCGACCTGGAAGAACGTCCATGAAGGAGCCATACTATTTCATAATATGTGTTTATTTGTGATTGTTATGCTTCTTTGGTTCTATGCATGTTAGAATGGTAGAATGATCCCTCATGAATATCAAGCGAATTGCCATCCCCGATGTTGCACCTTCGCACGTCAAGTACGTCTAGTAGTGGGCTCATAAAATTGAGGTGGTGCTGGATGTCCTTGAACTGAAGGGTTCGTGTCGGACACGGACATGCACTGCATCAGGTTAACTTGACAAGGCTATCAAAACGGTTTTGGGCCTTGTGGCAAAGAAGGTTGGGAGCCGGGGTATGAGATACCTTCCCGACCGACAGGAGTCGTATAGAGATACGATTAGCAAGGAGTTGCTTACTGGATAGGTATGTTGGCTAGCAGTGATGCTAAACCTCACTAGTCGCATGCGCTAGTCGGATCCTGAATCACTGTGTCGGGGGTTGGGTGCGACATATGCCAATGGATGGCTTATCATGGTGGGAGTGAGTAGAACGTCGCCGGTGCCAGGAAACAGAATGAGGCAAAGACATGCACGCCGACGGATCTTACCCAGCTTCGGGGCTCTCCGAGGAGATAACACCCCTACTGCTGCTCTGCGGTGTCTCCGCATGATCACTAAGGCAAAGTGAGTACAAGGTTGCTCCTAGAGCTGTATTCTGGAGGTAGGAGAAGGCAAGGCTAGCTCTCTCCTTCCTATATGATCTGGTCTAGTGCTAATGGATTCGAACCCTTTGCATGGGTGCCCCGGGGGGTTTATATAGGCCTACCCCCCGGGGGTACAATGGTAATCCGGCTGGGCGCGGGGCCCAGCCGTCTGTCTCTCAGGCCGCCGTCTTCTCCGCCGACTGCTGGGGCCCGCCGACTGGTGAGCCCCGCCGACGGGTCCGGTACTATAGCCGTGCTTCTAATGACGCAGGCTTGGTCATCGGGTCGTGGCAACAGTGCCGCTGTCTATCGGACGATCACTGTCGCCATTCCCTGTCTTGTCTGGTTAATGGTGTGTGGGGCCCGGGGGAGGGGCCGGCCGACTCCAAGGGGGCCGACTCCCACGGATCCGTCTTTGGGGCGTACCCGCCGTCTTCTGTGCTCTCGCTGACGGGCGGGTCCCGCTGTCTCTCGGTCGTACAGGTAGGCCGTCGTGGCCATAGTGCGCCGCCCACTGGGGCTGAGGTCAGGGCAGGCATGGTAACAGTGCCGCGCCACGCTGGAGATCTCTCAGCGATACGGCACACTGTAGCCATGCCAGCCCCTCGTAAGCGGGGCAGAGACCGCCACGCGGCGACCGTACCCCGCCCCGTGCATTGCGGTGAAGGCAGGAGATGGTTGGAGTCGCGAGCCGACTCCCTTCAGCCGGCTTCTCTGGTAATCGTCAGCTGGGACTCAGCATATCTTGGAGTCGTCCCTGGGACTCGGCATATCTTGGAGTCGTCCCTGGGACTCGGCATATCTTCGAGTCGTCCCTGGGACTCGGCATATCTTGGAGTCGTCCCTAAGACTCGGCTTGAGGGGCGCAGCCTGCCCCGATGTCTTGAAAGGTTCTGGGGCTCGGGTTAGCCTACCCGTGGCCCATTACTCCGATAGTAGTCCCCGAAGCTGGAGAGGCTCCAAGAGTGACACGTCGCGGGGGCCTCAACAGTTTCATTCTTCTAGTGGTGGAATCTGGGCCTCGCTTGCCGTCTTCCTTCAGGCCGACTATCCGGAGTTGGATTCGCAAAGGGCCGTCTTGCTCCGTAAAGAGTTCGAAAGTCGTGGCAGGAGACCAGGCGGCGTGCCTGATACGCTTCCCCGCAGCCGCCCGCCGCGGTCCTATCGCGCGGCGCCACGCGGCGAGGACAGTCTGCCCACCCACGCGCGCGACGGGACAGGCCGTCAGGCGGGGCCCGCCACTACCGTGCCTCGGCACGCGAATGGATCCGTTGCGGCCGTGCGAACGGTTGGGTTTCCCACGTTGTTACTGCGCGCAGTAACTTCGTGGGGTAAATCATGGGGGGGCGTGGGGTCCCATGCGTAGTTAATCCCACGCCCGCCCCATCGGCTTCTCAGCCTACAAGGCTATAAGTAGGCGGGGGGAGAGGACCGGCAAAGCACGCGCGCCCATCTCCCCTGCTCCCCCGCCTCCTCTTGCTCCCTCTGCTTCCTCTGCTTCCTTCTTGCCGCCGCCGTGCCGAACCACGCCACGCCAGCAGCGATGACCTCTTCCTCTGCCGCTGCGGCTTCTGCCGTGCGCTTCGGCGTGTGGGACGGCTCCGAAGTGGACGACGACCTCATCGAGTTTCTCCGCAAGACGCGCCGCCTCCCCGGCGCAAACCTTGTGCGAGCCCGCGCCGCGCCGGCGAGGGAGATATCGCCAGCGCCGGAGGAGGGCGAGCGGGTCATTTTCCGCTCGCACCTCATGCGCGGCCTGGGGCTGTCGGCGAGCGGCTTCTTCCGCTCCTTTTTGGAGTTCCACGGGCTCCAGCCGCATCACCTCACCCCGAACATGGTGGTGCTGCTGGCAGCCTTCACCACCTTGTGCGAAGGCTTTCTCGGTGTTCTACCCACCATCGAGCTGTGGGGAGAATTCTTCCAATCCAAGCTCGGCACGCACGTCGCCGGCGTGCCGGCTCAATGCGGCGCCTTCATCGCGATGCGGTGATCGACAGCCGACAATCCGTTTCCCTCCAACCCGCTGATCAAGTCGGTGAAGATGTGGCAGCGGTCGTACTTCTACGTGAAGAACATCGCCCCAGACGGCGACTGGGTCAATCTGTCGCCCTACGAAGCCGGCGCGTCGGCTGGGAGGCTCCCTAGCTGGTCCCACCGAGTCAAGACGCTGACTCCCGCCGGAGCCGCCGCCGTAGCGCAACTCCGAGTTCTGACGCAGTCGGAGGGCCTGGTTGGGGCCGACTTGCTGGCCGCCTTCGTGGCGCGCCGAGTCCTTCCTCTCCAAGGCCGGCCTCATCTGATCAGTCAGATGAGCGACCACCGGGACCCGAGTCAGATGTGCACTAGGGAGATGCCCCACGCAGAAGTGGCGAACATGGTGAACCACATCGTGAACTGCGAGCTTGCGGGGGACTGGCAGTTCGGCAAGGAGCCGTACTCGCGCGCCAACCCCCCTTCGGTGGTAAGTCGTATCTCTCGTTGTTCTTTTTTCTTTGTAGCCGAATCCGACTCCTGATCTTTTTGATTTCTTTGAGCCAGAACCCCCTCATTCAGCCTGCAGCCGGCGTCGCAAGACCGCCCCGCGAGTTCGTTCCTGACCGAGCGGAGAGCGACGTCGATGACCCCGACTTGGGGGCGGCGGTGATGGAGGCCGACGCCGAAGGCGGAGGAGGAGGAGCGGGAAGCGGCCTCAGGCCCTCGGCCACCTTCGCCGACTGGCCTGAAGACGACGCCGAAGGGGAAGTCGCCCCGCGCCACCAGCCAAGAGTCGGCCAGCCGGGTGCGTGTTCCTCCACCGGCTTGGCCGGCCAAGGCGGCGTGAAGAGGCGCCACGCCGGGCCGAGCTCGCTCGGCGGCAAGTCGAAGAAGTTCAAGGGGGCGGCCGCCGCGACCAAACGGGAGGAGGCGGCCGCGAAGGCCAACCGCTTCCGCAAGGAAGTGAAGAGGCCGCCGCTAGTCTCTGCGTAAGTGTTTCCGCCTTTTTCTTATTTTCCTTTGGTGAGTCTTGTCCGAGTTTTTCTTTTACACTTTCTTTTTGCTTCAGGGCTCCCCTTACCCTTGAGAGGGTCGCCGCCCCCTCCGTCATGGGGTCGACAGAGACGTCCACCAACACACGGAAGGTTGACCCCGCCACCGACTCCGGGAGGCGATGGAGCAAAACGCGCGGGAGAAGCGCGACAAGGAGGAGGCCGACCGCCTGGAGAAGGCGGAGGCTGAGAAGGCGGCGGCCTCCGCCCAGAAAAAGCTTGAAGAGGCCGAAGCCGCCATAGCGGCAAGACGGCGAGCTGAGGAGGCCGCCCGCCGCCAATCGGTGTTGCACGTCCTCCCGGTGTCCTCCGCACCGCTGCCTCCGGAGTTCATGGGGCAGACTGGAGAAGCCAGCACCGAGAACCCCATCGCGGAGAAGGAAAGCGGCGAGGCCTCCATGTCGGACACGCTCGTACCTCCACCGCCGCCTCTGTCGCCGTCTAGGGGCGCGTGTGGAAAACAGCCGGCGGGCCCGCCGGTGCCGCCGGCTGAAGACGAGGCCGTGGCGACGCTGCTCCTTCAAGTCGCCACGCCAGCGCACCGCCGCCTTGAGAAGGCGACTTCGGCGCCGCGGCCCTTGGAGGTGGGTGCCGCCAGCTCGGCCAACCCAGACGCCAAGGCGACGAGCGCCGCGCCCGTTGGGTGGGTGCGCGGAGGCGACATGGGTCCGCTGAACCAGGCGCTTCTGAACGTCCAGGAGAAGCTGCGAGCCGAGGGCGACGCCCTCCAGAACTGCACTAGGACGCATCTGGCATCGCGAACGGCCGTCTGAGTATGCTTTCCTTTTTGATTCTTGTTTTTCTTGTTCTTCTCTATGGGGGCGCGCCAGCGCACCCACTGAGTGTAGTCCCCGAGTTTCGGGCGGCTGCTGAGCAGGCGGTTCGGAACTCCCTCTGGCGAGTTCCAAGTATTTATCTTTGTCTGAAATGTTTATTATGGGAGTATCACAATCTCCGCGCCACTGCCTTCAACCGCAATGTTGAGGAGTTGGGCAAGCGGACTGCTGACTTGACGGAGAGCCGGAGTGAGTTCTTCTTCTTCTTCGCGGGGGTGCGCTGGCGCACCCACGGGCTACAGTCCCCGAGATTCGGGCCGACTGCTGAGCAGTCATGCCGGATCTTCCTAGCGACCTTCTTTGTTCTTCTTCTTCTTCGCGGGGGCGCGCTGGCGCACCCGCGGGCTGTAGTCCCCGAGATTCGGGCCGACTGCTGAGCAGTCGGGTCGGATCTTCCCGGCGACCTTCTTTGTTCTTCTTCTTCTTCGCGGGGGCGCGCTGGCGCACCCGCGGGCTGTAGTCTCCGAGATTCGGGCCGACTGCTGAGCAGTCGGGCCGGATCTTCCCGGCGACCTTCTTTGCTGACAACTTAACGTCTCTTTCTTTCGTTCTTCAGGGGCCGAAGTCAACACCGCCTTGCGCATCAAGGGGGAGGAGTGCAGCAAGCTTTCCGCGGAGCACGACCTGCTGGCTGCGCAGCTGGCCGAGCAGAAGGAGCTGCTCAAGAAGGTGCAGGATGAGGCCGAGAAGAAGGAGGCTGCTCTCCTGGCCGAGTTCGAGAGCGAGCGCTCCTCCTGGACTGACAAGGAGGCGATGCTGACCTCCGGCATCCATGAGATTGAGGACATCGTCGACGGTGAGTTTCTTTTCTTCCTTTCTTTCTTTGAGCTTCCGACTATAGGTCGGGCTGACTTCTGATTTTTTGACTTGCTTCTTTTTTATCTTGTCAGACTTCTTCCCTGGCCACTCGCAGGCAGTCACTCAGGCCATCGAGGCTGATCGCGAGGCACGGAGGGCAAACGGCACGGAGATCGCCGCTAACGCCCCCCTGACCGTCGACGAACAACTTCTGAGCATCGAGGCTCGTCTTCGGCCGGCCCATCGGTTGATGCGCCGGCTTCAATGTGCCGGCGCCCAGGCAGTTGCCGCTCTGTGGCCAGACATGCCGGCTCTGCGCACTGCCAGTTGGACTGCCGACTGGCTGGAGATCGCAGCTGGCCGTCTTGAGGCCTGGAAGGGTTCCTCGGCCCGGGTCGGAGCACGCCGGGCC
The DNA here is from genome assembly GCF_002162155.2 of Triticum dicoccoides. NCBI lineage: Eukaryota > Viridiplantae > Streptophyta > Magnoliopsida > Poales > Poaceae > Triticum > Triticum dicoccoides. The sequence continues at coordinate 83,596,457 of NC_041393.1, read as the reverse complement.
TTGGAATTCGTCAAGGCGTGGTATCCGGGGCTGGACCTAGACCGGCTGGCCGCGTTCCGGTTAGAGGCCCAGGCAGAGCTGGTGGCTGTGGAGGGCGCCCTTGTCGAGCGTGCGGCAGCGATCGCCAACTACACAGATACCAGTGTCTTCGTCCCTGAGCGGGCTGCAGGCGGCGAGGAGGTGCCGCCGAAGTGGTTCGGGATGAACCCGGACTACGACGAGGACTCGGCGGAGGTGATTGGCTCCAGCACCGAGGAGGAAGGCAAGGCGGAGGATGAAGGCGAGACGGAGGCGCCGGAAGACGGAGCGGGCGACCAGCCTCAGCTCGACCGCGCCTCCAGCAACGACCCGCGGCCGACCGGGCCGGCTGCCGCTGGTGGCGATCAAGCCGAGACTGCCCAGCCGGCCGCCCCGGCGCCTGACACCGCCGTCTCCTCCGACCCTCCGAACCCGTCTGCCGCTCCCTGGGCTGCTGTCTGGCTTTACTTTATCTGCTTAAATTGTCTTTGAAGAACTAGTTAATTTGCACAATTCCACCCGCGGGGTGTATTTTGAACTTCTGTTTGAAGATTCGGCCAAGGGCCTATGCTATGTAAATATTAATCAGAGTTCTATCTTTCCTTGCTCATTGCTCCTTTGGCTTTTTCCTTTGTCGCTTTCCCCTAGTCGCCGCCTTGTCAGCCGGACGACCGCTCCGCGGACTGCCGCTGGATCAAGTGCCTGGCTACTTTCGAGAAGGCAAGTACTTGCCATTCATTGGAGTCTTTTTAACAAGTTGGATAGAAAGCGGCAAGCCGACTACTCACGAGTCGGTTTTGTGAAAGGGGGCTTGAAGCCGGCTTAAGCTATGTTGATGCTTTAGGTTCTTAGCCATTTTTCGTGTGAGCGCCCATTCATCCTTACTCCTGCCCGCCAAACAGTCGCTCTGCGAGCTGCGGCTTCTGGCAGGAGATGGCTTAGGCACCGCACACTACTTGTCCGACTTCAGGAAGCATTTCATAGCGCAAGACGGCGAGTCCCCGGGCCGACTAGTCGAACCCGGCACCAAGCGGCGTAGCAAGGAGTAGCATACTCAAAGGCATAATTCTTATCATACAGATAACAAAAAAGGGCTGTCCCCGAGCTCGTCTCGGGGCCCCCGAAGTCTTGGTACTTTAATACAAAGGGGTAGCGTGGTACATACTGCATCAACTGTAAAATCTTTGGAGGAGATTTGCATTCCATGGCCGTTCCGACTCTTTGCCGGAGTCGTCTCTCTTGCGTGCTCGGGGCTTCTGAGCGTCGATCAAGTAGTAGTAGTCGTTTCCAAGCACTTTACTGATAATGAAGGGGCCTTCCCAAGGTGCCGACAACTTGTGTTGGCCGGCTGTCCGCTGGATCAGTCAGAGCACAAGGTCGCCTTCTTGGAAAGATCTCGGCCTGACCTTCCTGTTGTAGTATCGGTGTAGGCTCTGCTGGTAGATGCTGGACCGGCTGAGTGCCAACAACCGGCCCTCTTCCAGCAGATCGACACCGTCTTGACGTGCTTCTTTTGCTTCCTCCTCGGTGTACATGGTGACTTGCGGGGAGTCGAACTCTATGTCTGTTGGGATGACGGCTTCAGCGCCGTAGACGAGGAAGAAGGGCGTGAAGCCGGTTGAGTTGTTTGGAGTCGTGCGCAGACTCCAGAGGACGGCCGGTAGCTCCTCAAGCCAACAGCCGGCCGAACGTTCCAATGGTTCGACCAGTTGAGGCTTGATGCCAGATAGGATGAGGCCGTTTGCTCGCTCCACCTGGCCGTTTGATTGCGGATGGGCAACGGACGCTAAGTCCAGTCGGATGCCCTGCGTCGTGCAGAAACGGGCCAAGGCGCCTTTGGCAAAATTTGTGCCGTTGTCGGTGATGATGTTGTGTGGGATACCGTACCGAGTCGTGATGTCGGCGATGAAAGTCACTGCAGTCGGACCATTCAATTTCTTGATGGGTTTTACTTCTATCCACTTGGTGAACTTGTCCACCGCGACAAGTAAATGAGTTAGGCCGCCTCGTGCCGTCTTGAATGGTCCCACCATGTCTAGGCCCCAAACCACAAAGGGCCAGGCGATGGGAATAGTCTTGAGCGCGGAAGCCTGCTGAAGCGGCCTGGAATGGAACATCTGGCACCCCTTCAATTTTTGGACTAATTCCTTGGCCTCTTCTAGGGGAGTTGGCCAGAAGAAACCATGCCAGAAGGCTCTGGCGACGAGTGCTCTTGAAGCCGCATGGTGGCCGCACTCGCCTTCATGGATGTCTCTGAGAATTTTTTGGCCTTGTTCTGCCTCGACGCAGCGCTGGTAGACACCAGTGACACTGCGCCTGACCAGCTCTCTGTTGACTATGGTGTAGGATGCCGCTCGGCGTTGTACTTGCCGAGCCAAGATTTCATCAGTTGGCAGCTCTCTGTTTACTAGGAATTTGAGGATGGGCTGGGCCCATGAGGGTGCTGCTATTTCTTCGATTGCCACTATTGCGACTTGGACAAGGGCGGCTGGGCTGGGAGGCGGCGGGTTGGAGTCCACGACCGCTTGCTGGATTGGCAGAGTCCCCAGGCCGACTGGCGCAGTCCCCAGGCCTACTGGCGCAGTCCCCGGGACGAGCTCTGGAGTCTTCGGGTTGGTTGCCGCAGTCCCCGGACCGGGTCCTGAAGTCCCCGGGCCGGCTTCGACTGCGGTGTTCTTGGAGCCGTCTGCAAGAATTCTCATGCTGTCTGCTGGTGCTCTTGAGTCAGATCCGACTTCTTTGGGGGGAGCCGGCACAAAGATGGAGTCTGATTCTGGTGAAGGCTTGATAGACGGCTTGAGGAGGCGCTGAAGGGCGACGCCGGATGGTATTTCTTGGAGGGTGGAGCCGACTCGTGCCAGAGCGTCTGCTTGGTCATTGTCATTTCTTGGCATGTGAAGGAACTCGCACCCCTCGAAGTATCCGCTGAGCTGCTGCACCAGGAAGCGGTAGCTCGCCATGTTTGCATCTTTGGCGTCCCATTCGCCAGACGACTGCTGGACTACCAAATCGGAGTCGCCATAGCACAGGATCCGGCGGATGCCGAGTTCTTTGGCAAGCCGGAGCCCGTGAATGAGTGCCTCGTATTCGGCGACGTTGTTGGAGGTAGCAAAGTGGATCTGACGCGCATACTTGAGCTTGTCGCCTTTAGGGGAGGTGAGGACAACGCCGGCTCCCAAGCCGGTGCGCATCTTGGAGCCATCGAAATGCATCCGCCAATGGGTGGAGTCGGGCGCTGGCGGTAGGTATTGGGTCTCAGCCCAGTCGACAAGGAAGTCGGCCAGTGCTTGCGACTTGATAAAGGTGCGGGGCTGGTAATAGATGGTGTAGGGAGCCAAATCTATGGCCCATTTGGCCACTCGGCCCGAAGCATCTCGACTTCCAATGATCTCGGCTAGTGGAGCTGTGCAGACCACAGTGATTGGATGCTCTTGAAAGTAAGGCTTCAACTTCTTGGCGGAAAAGTGCATGCCGTAGCACATCTTCTGGTAGTGAGGGTAGTTCTCCTTGGAGGTCGACAGTACCTCGCTCAGGTAATACACCGGTCTCTGGACAGGGAGCGCCTTGCCTTCCTCCTTGCGTTCGACTACGATGACTGTGCTGACTACCCGGCTGGTGGCGGCAATGTATAGGAGCATAGGCTCTTTAGGGGTCGGAGCCGCCAGCACAGGGGGAGTAGTCAACATCTTCTTTAACTGGATAAATGCTTCATATGCCTTGTGGTTCCACTCGAAAAAGGTGGTCTTCTTCATCAGTTGGTACAAAGGGAGGGCCTTCTCGCCCAGCCGACTGATGAATCGGCTGATGGACGCCAAGCAGCCGGTGAACTTCTGCACATCTAGCAGTCGGCGGGGGACTTCCATCCTCTCGATGGCTTTGATCTTTACAGGGTTGCACTCTATGCCGCGTTCGGAAACCAGTAAGCTAAGGAGCTTGCCGGCTGGTACTCCGAAGACGCACTTCTCAGGGTTGAGCTTGATCTGGAATCGGCGCAGATTCTCAAAGGTTTCCTGGAGATCCTCCAACGGCGTTCCACGCTTTTCCGTCTTTACCACCACATCATCTACGTAGACGTGGGCATTTCTGCCGAGTTGCTTGAGGAGACACTTCTGCATGCAACGCTGAAAGGTGGCACTGGCATTCCTCAAGCCGAACGTCATAGTCAGGTAGCAGAAGGCACCAAACGGCGTGATGAAGGCAGTCTTCAGTCTGTCTGCCGGGTTTAGCTTGATCTGGTGATATCCTGAATATGCATCTAAGAAGCTCAACAACTCGCATCCGGCTGTGGAGTCTATCACCTGATCAATCCTTGGCAAAGCAAATGGGTCTTTGGGGCAAGCTTTGTTGAGGCTTGTGTAGTCGATACACATCCGCCACTGCTTGTTCTTCTTCAACACTAGGACCGGGTTCGCCAACCATTCTGGAAAGAACACCTCCATAATGAAGCCGGCTGCCAGGAGCCGGGCTATTTCTTCTCCAATGACTCTTCTCTTTTCTTCTGACAGGCGACGCAAGGGCTGCCTGACGGGTTTCACATCAGATCGGACACGTAACTTGTGCTCGTTGAATTCCGTCGGTACACCTGGCATGTCTTTAGGGGACCATGCGAAGATGTCTCGATTCTCAAGGAGGAAATCGACGAGCTCGCCTTCCTATTTGCTGTCTAGGTTTGCACCTATGACAGCATGCCTCTCTGGGTGCTCCGGGTCCAAAGGTATCCTCTTTGTTTCTTTAGCTGGCTTGAACGAACCCTCAGCTTCCGACTCCTTGGGGTCGGGCGACATCTCTGGCTGCTTGCCGTCCATCGCCACAACCCGATCAAGGAGCCGCCTATCAGCTGTGATCACCAGGGACTCGGCCAGCCGACTGCTCTCAGCCGCGCAAGCGGACGACTTCTTGTAGTTGCTGGCTACAGTTAGAATTCCCTTAGAACTCGGCATCTTCATCTTGAGGTAGGCGTAGTGGGGGACCGCCATGCACTTGGCCAAAGCAGGTCGGCCAAGCAACGTTTGGTAAGGGCTTTCGAGGTCCACCACTTCAAACCAAACTGGCTCTCGGCGGAAATGATCCTTGTCTCCGAAAAGGACATCTATCAGGATCTTGCCGATTGGTGAGCAGGAAAGGCCAGGTACAATGCCGTGGAACACAGTTCGGCTGCTCTGGAGCTGTCTTTGCTTGATTCCTAACTTCTCCATGGTATCCTTGTACAGGATGTTGATGCTACTGCCTCCGTCTATCAACACTCGCGAGAAGCGAGCGGCCCGCCTATCTGTGGCCAAGGTGGCGCTTAAAACCAAGGCGTAGGAGCCCGGATTCGGCATCACCTCTGGGTGATCATCTCTGCTCCAACTGATAGGCCTCTCGGACCAATGCATAAACTCTGGAGTATCTGATGCTACTGCATTTACTTCTTGCTGCTGCAGTCGTCTGCTGCGTCGATCATCAGCCACACTGGTGAACACTACATAGGCTCCGTGCTCTTACGAGTACTCATCTTGTATGGCGCCAACTGGTCTAGCAGCCGGCTGCTGGGGCGACGGTGGAGGCGGCAGCCCAGCAGGCGGGGGAGGAAGGAGGCCGTCTCCCTTGGCGATTCTGGTGAGCCAGTGGCATTTCCGGGTGGTATGGTTTGATGGCTTCGCGCCGCAGTGGAACTTGCAGGGACCATCTAGAGTCTGCTCGTAAGAGAAGGCCGGCAACCAGTTGGACTTGCCGCCTTTCTGTCGCTTGGTCGGAGGCTGCCCCTCAGGTTGCTGGTCTTCGACTGTTGCAACCTGCCGACTGCTGGAAGCTGGCTGTGGGGCCTTGCGCTTGTGATCATTCTGCTGTTGTCGCTGACTGGTATCTCCAGCCGGAGTTCTGGGAGCCTGAGGGGCCACTTTGCCAGTCACACTAACTTGAATTTCCGTCTTCATGAAGGAGTCGGCCGTGGCATACTTGTCTGCTATGACCAGCAACTCGTCGAGGGTCTCCGGCTCGTCGCAGAGGAGCCTGTGCTTGAGGAGGGTGCCTTCTCTGCACCCGGCGATGAAGTATTCGATAGCCTGCACCTCGTGCACGCCCTCGCAGGAGTTCCGAAGCTCGCCCCAGCATGTGAGGTAGTCGCGAGTCGACTCGTCTTGACCTTGCACACGCAAGGAAAGCTGGCGCGGCTTGGGGGGTCGCTTGTACGTGCTTGTGAAGTTGCGGATGAAGGCCTCGGTGAAGTTGACCCAACTGTTGATGCTGCGGGGCTTCAAACTGTTCAACCATGTCCGGGCCGTGCCCTGGAGCATGAGTGGAACATACTTCGCGGCAACACGCTTGTTGCCGTTTGCTATGTTGACGGCCGTGGAGTAGTCAACTAGCCAATCTTCTGGCTTCACGTAGCTGGTGTACTTGGGCATGTCACGGGGGAGCGTGAACCCTTTGGGAAAGGGCTCGTCTCAAATGCGCGATCCGAAACAGGGAGGACCCAACTCGTCTTCTTCTTCCAGCGCCAGGGATTGGTGGAGTCGGTCGATCCGGTAGCGGGCATCGTTCTCTCCAACTCCCTCTCGGCGGCCAAGGCGGTCGCCGAGAGTCGGATGCTCAACAGGTGGCGGGGAGACTCGTCTTTCCCTTTGTGGCGGGGGAGGCAGATAGTCGCCCTGCCGTTCCACTGCTCTTGGGCAGCCGTCTTGGTCGCGCTCGATGGTGATGTGAGTTCGACTGTGGCTGACAGCCGGATCCTTCTCTTTTCTTCCGTGGACACCTCCAGTCGGCGTCCGAGACGTCGTGCCTTGATCTCGGCGGGGAGGCAGGTCGTCGTTTTGTCGCTGTGGGGCCTCTGTGCGGCAGCCGACTTCATTCTGCGCGGCAGCCGCTTTGAGGAGCCGCTGGACCCGCTCCGTCATCAGGCGGCGTTCTTCTCCTTCGAAGTTGTCTAGCTCGTCCGCTGCCGCCTGGGCGGCACGAATGTTCTCCGTAGGCGTAGCGTACACAGGGTGATCGGCCCCGAACAGGTTAGCGATGGCCACGCCGCGCTGCCGGACCGCGCCTAGGCGGCTAGGCCCAGTCGGGGCCGGCGAGGCGCCCACAGCGCGATCCATCTCACGCTGGTAGGCTTCTGACAAATGTCTCATGCTTGCCAGCTTCTTCGCGCCTTCGACGAGCTGAAGGCGGCGCGCCTCCGGCGTCTCGGCGTCAGCGTCCTTCAGAATGGGCGCGGTCAGGTCTCGTAGAGCTGCGTCGAGTGGGTCATGAGCTCCCTCACCGGAGTACTCGCCATGACTGATGACGAGCACCTCCGGGACGGCGCTTCCGCCGCTCTCCTCGTGAGGGAGCGGCTCATTGTAGACCACCACATTGGTGGGGAACGTGTCGAGCGACACGCTGTCGGAGTCGACTAGCATCGGGTCGGTGGAGCCTATGGACTCCAAGTCCACGGCGGGCTCGCCGGCAACGTGGAGTTGGTCGAGGAGGCCCGCGAGGAGGCTTTCGGGGCCGCCCGTGCCTGCGTCGGATGCAGGCTCGTCGGAGATGCAAACCTCGCCAAGAAGATCGGCGAGGCAGCTCGCTGCGCAGGCGTCGTCGATGCCTTGCAGCGCGTCGGGGCAAGCGCCATCGGGCATGCCGGGCTGGCTACACTCGCTGGGGAGGAAAAGGGTTCCCGTCCAGAGCAGGTCTCCGGACGACGGTGCACCTCGCCCCACGGTGGGCGCCAAATGTCAGGGGTTGGGTGCGACATATGCCAATGGATGGCTTATCATGGTGGGAGCGAGTAGAACGTCGCCGGTGCCAGGAAACAGAATGAGGCGTAGACATGCACGCCGACGGATCTTACCCAGCTTCGGGGCTCTCTGAGGAGATAACACCACTACTGCTGCTCTGCGGGGTCTCCGCATGATCACTAAGGCAAAGTGAGTACAAGGTTGCTCCTAGAGCTGTATTCTGGAGGTAGGAGAAGGCAAGGCTAGCTCTCTCCTTCCTATATGATCTGGTCTAGTGCTAATGGATTCGAACCCTTTGCATGGGTGCCCCGGGGGGTTTATATAGGCCTACCCCCCGGGGGTACAATGGTAATCCAGCTGGGCGCGGGGCCCAGCCGTCTGTCTCTCAGGCCGCCGTCTTCTCCGCCGACTGCTGGGGCCCGCCGACTGGCGGGCCCCGCCGACGGGTCCGGTACTGTAGCCGTTCTTCTAATGACGCAGGCTTGGTCATGGGGTCGTGGCAACAGTGCCACCGTCTATCGGACGATCACTATCGCCATTCCCCGTCTTGTCTGGTTAATGGTGTGTGGGGCCCGGGGGAGGGGCCGGCCGACTCCAAGGGGGCCGACTCCCGCGGATCCGTCTTCGGGGCGTACCCGCCGTCTTCTGTGCTCTCGCTGACGGGCGGGTCCCGCCGTCTCTGGGTCGTACAGGTAGGCCGTCGTTGCCATAGTGCGCCGCCCACTGGGGCTGAGGTCAGGGCAGGCATGGCAACAGTGTCGCGCCACGCTGGAGATCTCTCAGCGATACGACACATTGTAGCCATGCCAGCCCCCTCGTAAGCGGGGTAGAGACCGCCACGCTGCGACCGTACCCCGCCCCGTCCATTGCGGCGAAGGCAGGAGATGGTCGGAGTCGCGAGCCGATTCCCTTCAGCCGGCTTCTCTGGTAATCGTCAACTGGGACTCGGCATATCTTGGAGTCGTCCCTGGGACTCGGCATATCTTGGAGTCGTCCCTGGGACTCGGCATATCTTGGAGTCGTCCCTGGGACTCGGCTTGAGGGGCGCAGCCTGCCCCGATGTCTTGAAAGGTTCTGGGGCTCGGGTTAGCCTACCCGTGGCCCATTACTCCGACACACTGAGAGTTTGCGGAGGGATGCTGACTTCAGTGGGAGTATTTCTGTTTAGGCTAGAATTACTCTACATAAAAACATTGCATAGTGATTGCATATTTTCTGTTGTAGATCAATGGCACCACCTGCTCAACCCAACTTTGCATAGAAATCAATTCTGGAAAAGGATAAACTGAATGGAACAAACTTTACCACCTGGTATAGAAATCTGAGAATTGTTTTCAAGCATGATAAAAAGGAACATGTTCTAGAGGATCCACTTCCAAAGGAACCTGCCGATAATGCTAATGCCACAACTAAGAATGCCTACCCGAAACTCGTTGATGAATCAACGGAGATCAGCTGTCTGATGCTGGCTTGTATGGAGCCCGATTTGCAACAACATTTCGAATATGTTGAGGCTTACGATATGATCGAGAGTCTCAAGAGCATGTTTCAGACACAGGCTAGGACTGAAAGGTTCAACGTCTGGTGATCCTTGATGGATTGCAAGCTGAAGGAAGGTGATCCATTGAGCCCACATGTGATCAAGATGATCAGATATGTGCAAGCTTTGGATCGTTTGGGCTTCCCGCTCTTGGATGAGCTGGCAACAGATGCAGTTCTGGGTTCTCTTCCACCCAGCTATGGGACGTTCATCTCGATCTATCATATGCATGGCATGGATAAGAAGCTCACTGAATTGCATGGGATTCTCAAAGTGGCAGAGCAGGATATTAAGAAAGGTATGCATCAAGTGTTGATGGTGCAGAAATCGGCTAAGTTCAAGAAGAGTTGATCCAAGAAAAGGGCTAACGCAAAGGGCACGGAGACGGTAACCTCCGCCATTGTGCCGAAGTCTGGATCGGACTCAAAGACCATTTGCTATCACTGCTAGGAGACTGGGCACTGGAAGAGGAACTATAGCGAGTGGCTTGCAGAGCATGGCAAGAAGGCCGGGAATGGTGCTTCAGGCAAAGGTACACTTGTTGCATATGTTATAGACATTTACCTTGCTGACATACCTAGTAGCTCTTGGGTATTTGATACCGGATCGGTTGTTCATATTTGCAACTCGATGCAGGGGCTGGTAAGAACTAGGCGTGTGGCACAAGGGGATATTGACATCAGGGTCGGCAACAAAGCAAGAGTTGCTGCGTTGGAGGTCAGCACGATGCAGCTCCAGCTTCCTTCCGGATTCATTATGCAATTGAATAATTGTTATTACATTCCTGCACTTAGTCGGAACATTATTTCTGCCTCATGTTTGATGAGTCAAGGTTATGAATTCAATCTAAAGGTCAATGGTTGTTCGATATTTTTGAATGGTATGTTCCACGGCTATGTACCCATTGTTGATGGGCTATTTATATTGAATATAGAACAGGAACCGGTCTATAACGTAAATGTCAAGAGGCATAAGCCTAATGAGATAAATCCGACATACTTCTGGCATTGTCGGTTTGGACACATTAGTCTAAAACGCATGAAGAAGCTCCATGATGATGGGCTCCTAACTTCGTCCGACTTCGGGTCGTTTGAGACATGTGAATCATGCTTTCTCGGCAAGATGACTAAGTCTCCTTTCGCAAAGAGTTGTGAGAGGGCGTCCGAGCTGTTGGAGCTTATACAAAGTGATGTGTGTGGTACAATGAGCACAACTGCCAGAGGTGGTTATCAGTACTTCGTGACTTTTACCGACGACTTGAGTATATATGGATATATCTATTTGATGAGGAACAAGTCGGAAACTTTTGAAAAGTTCAAAGAGTTTCAGAACGAGGTTGAGAATCAGCTCGGCAAGACTATAAAGCTTCTGTGATTTGATCATGGAGGTGAGTACATGAGCCAGGAGTTTGATGATCATCTGAAAAGTCGAGGTGTAGTACCTCAGCTCAGACCTCCAGGTACGCCACAGGGAAATGGCGTGTCGGAACGGAGGATAGGACCTTGTTGGACATGGTCCGATCTATGATGAGAAAATTGGATTTACCCTTGTCATTCTAGGGATACGCTCTAGAAACTGTAGCTTTCACACTTAATAGGGTACCATCAAAGTCCGTAGACAAGACACCACATGAGATGTGGACCGGGAAGAGTCCCAGTTTGTCTTTTCTAAAGATTTGGGGTTGTGAAGCATTTGTCAAGCGACTTATGTCAGACAAGCTTCCACACAAGCCGGATAAATGCATATTCGTGGGATATCCGAGGGAAACCTTGGGATATAGCTTCTATAACCGGGAAGAGAACAAATTATTTGTTGCTCGGAACAGGGTTTTCCTTGAGAAAGAGTTTCTCAGTCGGGAGGCCAGTGGGAGGATGGTTCGCCTCGAAGATATTCGAGGACCACTCGGGGACAACTCGGCTAATGATGAGATCATACCGGAGTCAGTCAGGGAACCCGTAGTGGAAGCGACACCGGAACCACGGAGGTCAGAAAGATTGCGCAGAGTGTGTGATGTATTGTTGCTAGAAAGCGACGAGCCGGCCACGTATGCGGAAGCGATGGTGAGCCCATATTCCGAGGCATGGCTGGAGGCCATGAGATCCAAGTTAAAGTCCATGGATGAGAATCAAGTCTGGGACTTGGTTGATCCACCGCCTGGCGTAACGGCCATTGGTTGCAAATGGGTCTTTAAGAAGAAAACCGATGTGGATGGAAATGTTCAGATCCACAAAGCTCGGCTTGTCGCTAAACGTTATGGACAAGTTCAAGGAATTGACTACGACGAGACTTACTCATCGGTAGCGATGCTGAAATCGGTGAGGATCATACTAGCTATAGCTGCATATTTCGATTACGAGTATGGCAGATGGATGTCAAAATGGCTTTCCTTCACGGAAATTTAACCGAGGACGTGTATATGATACAACCCGAGGGTTTTGTCGATCCGACTAGCACTAGTAAGGTATGCAAGCTCAAGAGATCCATTTATGGGTTGAAGCAAGCATCTCGGAGTTGGAACATTCGTTTTGATGAGGTCGCCACTGGTCTCGGTTTCATCGAAAGCGAAGAGGACTCTTGTTTATACAAGAAGTTAAGTGGGAGCTCGATAGTGTTTTTGATCTTGTATGTGGATGACATATTGTTGATCAGGAACAATGTTTCGATGCTAAACTCGGTCAAGGAATCATTGAATGGCAAGTTTTCGATGAAGGACCTTGGTGAGGTAGTCTATATTTTAGGCATTAAGATCTATAGAGATAGATCGAGGAGGCTACTCGGCTTAAGCCAGAGCATGTACATAGAAAAGTGTTGAAGCGGTTCAACATGAGTGAGGCAAAGAAAGGATTCTTGCCACTCTCACATGTTATAAAGCTAAGCGAGACTCAGAGTCCTTCGACATCTGATGAGCGAAGAAGGATGAGTAGGATTCCGTATGCATCAGCAATCGGATCCATCATGTATGCCATGATATGTACAAGGCCTGATGTTGCTTTTGCAATAGGCCTAACAAGTAGATACCAGGCCAACCCAGGTGAGAGTCACTGGGTAGCGGTAAAGACTATTTTGAAGTACCTGAAAAGGACTAAAGAGATGTTCCTAGTTTATGGAGGTGAGGAAGAGCTCGTCGTAAGGGGTTACGCCGATGCTAGTTTCCAAACCGACAAATATGATTGTCAATCACAGTTTGGATTCGTGTACGTCCTGAATGGAGGGGCCGTGCACTGGATGAGTTCCAAGCAAGATACGGTGGCCGATTCTACCATAGAAGCCGAGTACATTGCGGCTTGTGAAGTTGCAAATGAAGGTGTTTGGATCCGACATTTTCTGGATGATCTTGGTATTTTCCAGCCTTGGTGAAACCATTGGACCTTTATTGTGATAATTCTGGTGCCATCACACAAGCAAAGGAGCCGAGGAATCACCATAAGGTCAGACACATAGATCGGAAATATCACCTGATACGAAAGATCATAAAGAATGGTGATGTAGAGTTATGCAAGATTCACACAGATGTAAATGTTGCAGATCCGTTGACTAAGCCGCTTCCACAACCCAAGCATGAGGGGCACGTTAGAGCTATGGGCACTCGATGTCTATTTGATTGACTCTAGTGCAAGTGGTGGACTGTTGGAGATATGCCCTAGAGGCAATCATGTATGATGATATTTCCTATGTGTTTAATAAAGATAGTCCTTGGACATTATCAATCATGTGTATCAGCAAGTACGTGACTTATTTGTGGGACTATGCATTGTATGATGACTATCCTAAAAGGTCCCTAGTCGAAAGGGCTATGTGGACGCACAGCCGACTAGACTAGCATATGACACAGTCGATGGCTCGGTCTCACTAGCCATGGAGCATTGGATGCGAGTCAAGATAAGGTCCGAGTCGGACAGACCCAACTATGAGACGCAGCGATATGTCATCTGTGAGTCTCTAGTACAACATATGTTCTATGTCCTAAGACCTGAGCTGACGCATGTACTCGGGATGGTGACAGACTTGCTTTGGGCCGACCAAACGCTACTCCGTGACTGGTTAGTTACAAAGGTAGGTTTCGGGTATGTCCAGTCCCATGCTGCGAGACATGGTCGAGCAAGATGGGATTTGCCCCTCAGATCAGGAGAGATATACTCTAGGCCCCTCGTGTGATCCGACCAGGATAAGCATGGCCATGCGACAAGGATTATGAGATAATCCGGATTGTGGTCGGTATCACTAGAACGAGAAAGAGTTCGGGCTAGCACAAGGATGACAGTCTTGCCTTGAGCCCGACAATATATATCATGAGGCAAAGGGAACAGAAGTGTGACACGTTGTACAGGTTTGCTAACCAGCTTCATAGTCTGCTTGGTGGTCGGCACGCCTTGCTAGAGGCCGCTACCAACCGTGTATGTCGGAGGTGATCCGAACTGTGACCAAGCCGACTTGAACGTAAGGGGTCGCACGCTTAAGGGAAGGAACCTGCGAGGTCGGTTCGTAGGACACTGGTCGAATGTGATCCGAACTGGACTAGGAACGTGACCGAGTAGACTTTGGGCTTTAGGGTCCGTGCGAGGCCCAAGTGTTGAGCCTGTGACAGACGCCTATATAAAGTGGAGGTGCAGCACACTCAGGTGTTGATGGCTTCGGCATTGCAACTATGGTTTGCATGTGTTGTGGATAGCCACCTCCACTCGCCGCCGACTGTGTGATCGGACCTAGCAGTCTGCCACACAGTGTTCCTCCTGCACATGCGGATACCGTTAGAAGCAGTGCACTTGCGCCGCTCTGGCAAACTTGTACGTGGGATCGGACGACTGGTTGTCTGAGGTAGATCAGACAAGGAGGAGACGATCCACGCGGACACGCTACCTCAACTCTACTTCCGCTGCTCGACACTGCGCGTATAGTGGTAACGATCTCTGATCCATCTCCCGTAGCATGTTCTTGGTTGTTCTGCGCGTAGGAATTTTAATTTGCAGTCGATGCACCCTACCGTAGAACCCAACAGCTCCTACAACAGCACCAATAGCTGGAACAGGAGGTGCGGGGAGATGTGCTGGGATAGGTGCTGCAGCTACAGCTGGTGGGAGAGGTGTTGGGAGAGGGAGTGGTGCATTCTCTGCCCCAAGGCAATCTTCTCCGTCCACATCTAGTGCTCCCTCCACATCTACTGCTCCTCCACCTTCTGGTGGTAGAAAAATTGGATGGAGGGCCTACTTCTATGCAAGTGGTAACCACTAAATGGCAAATGTGCCATGTAATGTTCAAAACTAGATTCTTCATGTGTGTTCTTGCATCCTATGATACAATGTGATCTTGATGCTGCTCTTAGTGTACTTTGCTTCTGCTATTAGTGTACTTTGGTGGTGTACTTTAAGAATCAATGCCATATCTGGCTTTTGTTCATGTGGATGGATGGATCTATTTATTAGTTAATGCCATTTCTGGAGGTGCTTCATGTGTGTTGATGCATCTTATGAGTTAATGCCTGGAATGGACTATGTTCATGTGGATGGTTCTTTTTATGATTGATATGTTGATGAGTACTCATTATATTATTAGATAGAGTAACTCTATTGTTGGATATATTGCTGGATTTATTGATATGTTGTTAAGGTCTAGGCTAAAAAAGAAGAACTTTGGGTTTTGGGTGGCTTGGTGTCGACGAAACCACCTAAACCTATCAGTTAGGGTTTTGGTGGCTAGGGGTTGACGAAAACACCTAAAACTATCAATTAGGGTCTAGGATGGCTCGGGGTCGACGAAAACACCTAAACCTATCATCTAGGGTCTAGGGTGGCCCGGGGTCGACGAAAACACCTAAACATATCATCTAGGGTCTAGGGTGGCTCGGGGTCGACGGAACCACCTACAAGAATAAATTAGGGTTTTGGTGGCTCGGGGTCGATGAAAACACCTAAACCTATCATCTA
>NC_041393.1:83578767-83581139 GCF_002162155.2 Triticum dicoccoides | reverse complement strand
TTAGGGTTTTGGTGGCTCGGGGTCGATGAAAACATCTAAACCTATCATCTAGGGTCTAGAGTGGCTCGGGGTCGACGAAACCACCTACAAGAACAAATTAGGGTTTTGGTGGCTCGGGGTCGATGAAAACACCTAAACTATCATCTATGATCTAGGGTGGCTCGGGGTCGACGGAACCACCTACAAGAATCAATTAGGGTCTATGGTGCCTTGGGGTCGATGAAACCACTGATGTCTACTACACAACCTTCTTCTTGTAGACGTTGTTGGGCCTGCAAGTGCATAGGTTCGTGGGACAGTAGCAAATTTCCCTCAAGTGGATGACCTAAGGTTTATCAATCCGTGGAAGGCGTAGGATGAAGATGGTCTCTTTGAAGCAACCCTGCAACCAAATAACAAAGAGTCTCTTGTGTCCCAACACACCCAATACAATGGTAAATTGTATAGGTGCACTAGTTCGGCGAAGAGATGGTGATACAAGTGCAATATGGATAGTAGATAAAGGTATTTGTAATCTGAAATTATAAAAAAAACAAGGCAGCAAGCGATAAAAGTGAGCGTAAACGGTATTGCAATGGTAGGAAACAAGGCCTAAGGTTCATACTTTCACTAGTGCAAGTTCTCTCAGCAATAATAGCATAGATATATCATATAACAATCCCTCAACATGCAACAAAGAGTCACTCCAAAGCAACTAATAGCGGAGAACAAACGAAGAGATTATGGTAGGGTACGAAACCACCTCAAAGTTATCCATTCTGTTCTATCTATTCAAGAGTTCGTAGTAAAATAACATAAAGCTATTCTTTCCGCTCAATCCATCATAGAGTTCATACTAGAATAACACCTTAAGACACAAATCAACCAAAACCCTAATGTCACCTAGATACTCCATTGTCACCTCAAGTATCCGTGGGCATGATTATACGATATGCATCACACAATCTCAGATTCATCCAACCAACACAAAGTACTTCAAAGAGTGCCCCAAAGTTTCTACCAGAGAGTCAAGAAAACGTGTGCCAACCCCTATGCGTAGGTTCATGGGCGTAACCCGCTAGTTGGTCACCAAAACACACATCAAGTGGCACGTGATATCCCATTGTCACCACAGATAAACACGGCAAGACATACATCAAGTGTTCTCAAATCAAAGACTCAATCCGATAAGATAACTTCAAGAGGGAAACTCAATTCATCACAAGAGAGTAGAGGGGGAGAAACATCATAAGATCCAACTATAATAGCAAAGCTCGTGATACATCAAGATCGTGCCATAGAGAGAACACGAGAGAGAGAGAGAGAGATCAAACACATAGCTACTGGTACATACCCTCAGCCTCGAGGGTGAACTACTCCCTCCTCGTCATGGATAGCGCCAGGATGATGAAGATGGCCACCGGTGATGGGTTCCCCCTCCGGCAGGGTGCCGGAACGGGCTCCTGAGAGGTTTTTGGTGGATACAGAGGCTTGCGGCGGCGGAACTCCCAATCTATCTTGATATTCGATGGTTTTAGGGTACATAGGCTTATATAGGCGAAAGAAGTCAGTCGGGGGGTGCTCGAGGGGCCCACGAGATAGGGGGCGCGCCTAGTAGGGGGGCGCCCTCCTATCTCCTGGCCTCCTCGAGGCTCTTCTGACGTGAACTCCAAGTCTCCTGGGTGATATTCTTCCGAAAAATCACGCTGCCGAAGGTTTCATTCCATTTGGACTCCGTTTGATATTCCTTTTCTTCGAAATACTGAAACAGGCAATAAAATTGCAATATGGACTGGGCCTCCGGTTAGTAGGTTAGTCCCAAAAATGATATAAATGTGGATAATAAAGCCCATAATCATTCAAAACAGAAAATAAAATAGCATGAATGCTTCATAAATTATAGATACGTTGGAGGCGTATCAGCATCTCCAAGCTTAATTCCTACTCGTCCTCGAGTATTTAAATGATAAAAGAAAGAATTTATGAAGTGTGAATGCTAGAAGGTGCAAAAGTTTGATTAATGATAATTTCAATCACCTTTTCTAGCATGATTATATGTCATAACAGTAGTTCATCTCATAAAACTTCTCACGAACAAGTAACAATCAATTCACATGTTAAAGCATAGACCATAAGCTTTCTTGAAAGCTAGCAAACTTTATTCTTAGTCATCAAACAATTGCAATTCATCCTATTTTCAGGAAGGGTCTATATCAGAGCTTTGATTTAACAAACTTCACATACTCAACCATCATATAGTCTTCTACAATTGCTAACACTCACGCAATACTTGTGGTTATGAAGGTTTAATCAGACACAGAGAAAGATAGGGGCTTATAATGTTGCCTCCAAACGTATTCACCTTTGGGTGATGTCAACAGTAATAGTTCATG
>NC_041393.1:83559119-83578584 GCF_002162155.2 Triticum dicoccoides | reverse complement strand
ATATATATATCAGGATCACCCTAACACAAAGTGCTTGCCAAAGGATAAAATGAAAAAGGGAAAGGTGAAGATCACCTTGACTCTTGCATAAAGTAAAAGACATAAAGTAAAAGATAGGCCCTTCGCAGAGGGAAGCAGAGGTTGCCATGCGCTTTTAGGGTTGGATACACAAAATCTTAATGCGAAAGAACGTCACTTTATATTGCCCCTTGTATATGGACCTTTATTATGCAGTCCGTCGCTTTTATTGCTTCCATAACATGATCGTACAAAGCTTATTTTCTCCGCACTAATAAGTCATGCATATTTAGAGAGCAATTTTTATTGCTTGCACCGATGACAACTTACTTGAAGGATCTTACTCAATCCGTAGGTAGGTATGGTGGACTCTCATGGAAAAAAAAACCGGGTTTAAGGATATTTGGAAGCACAAGTAGTATCTCTACTTGGTGCTAGGAATTTTTGGCTAGCATGAGGGGGAAAGGCAAGCTCAACATGTTTGAATGATCCATGACAATATACTTTAACTGAGATGTGAGAAAACATAACCCATTACATTGTCTTCCTTGTCCAACATCAACTCTTTAGCATGTCATACTTAATGAGTGCTCACAATTATAAAAGATGTCTATGATAATATATTTATATGTGAAATCTCTCTTCCTTCAATATTCTTTCATGAATTGTGCAAATGACTAATAGAATGCTTGCTAACCTCCAATAAATTTACAACCTCTACTTCTTAGATGTGAAGTCATTACTTCCCATGGGATAAGCAAATGAAACATATATAAATTCAGATTTATGACATTCAACTCATTCAACCATTTACTCAAAGGATGTAAGAGAAGCACACGAGTAAATGGCAAACTACTCCAAAAAGATATAAGTGAAGATCAATGAGTAGCTAAATAATTGTGTAACTATGTGAAGAATCTCTCTCATTTAAGAATTTCAGATCTTGGTATTGTATTCAAACAGCAAGCAAAACAAAATAAAATGACATTTCAAGGATAGCACAACTCATGTGAAGAAGCAAAAACTTAGGCTCAACCGATACTAACCGATAGTTGTTGAAGAAGAAAGGTGGGATGCCTACCGGGGCATCCCCAAGCTTAGATGCTTGAGACTTCTTGAAATATTATCTTGGGGTGCCTTGGGAATCCCCAAGCTTGAACTTTTATGTCTCCTTAATTCCTCTCATATCATGATTTCTCTTATTTTTATCAAAAGCTTCATCCACACCAAACTCAACAAGAACTCATGAGATAGGTTAGTACAAACCAATGCAAAACCTTATCATCTTCTACTGTAACAAATCACTAAAATTATTATTCAACATTGCATACTAAATTCCTCTGTATATTTAATACTCCTATCCTCAAATAGAATCATTAAACAAGCAAACATACGCAAACAATGCAAACATAACAGCAATCTGCCAAAACAGTACAGTCTGTAGAGAATGCAAGAGTATCAATACTTCCCTAACTACAAAATTTTGGGAGAAAATTCCCACTGTAGTAAATTTATCAGAGCTTAATATGCAAAAAGATTTAATATTATACCATTCTCTGACTTTTCTAGGGAATTTTTGCAACAGCGGTAAACTTTCTGTTTTCAAACAGCAACATGTATACTAGCAAAATAAGCATGGTAAAGGCTATCCTTGACATTTTTATTGAAAATAAAGATGCAAAACATAATTAAATAACAGCAAGCAAATACTAACAAAATAAAATGACGCTCCAAGCAAAACACATATAATGTGGCGAATAAAAATATAGCTCCAAGTAAGTTACCGATGAACGAAGACGAAAGAGGGGATGCCATCCGGGGCATCCCCAAGCTTAGGCTCTTGGTTGTCCTTGAATATTACCTTTGGGTTCCTTGGGAGTCCCCAAGCTTAGGCTCTTTCCACTCCTTATTCCATAGTCCATCGAATCTTTACCCAAAACTTGGAAACTACAACCACACAAAACTCAACACAAAACTCGTAAGCTCCGTTAGTATAAGAAAATAAAACCACCACTTAGGTACTGTAATGAACTCATTCTAAATTCATATTGGTGTGATATCTACTGTATGCTAACTTCTCTATGGTTCATACCCTCCGATACTACTCATAGTTTCATCAAAATAAGCAAACAACACAACGAAAACAGAATCTGTCAAAAACAGAACAGTCTGTAGTAATCTGTATCAAATGTATACTTCTGGAACTCAACAAATTCTGAAATAAATTTCTGGACCTGAGGAATTTGTCTATTAATCATCTGCAAAAAAGAATCAACCTAAAAGCACTCTCCAGTAAAAAATGGCAGCTGATCTTGTGAGCGCAAAAGTTTCTGTTTTTTACAGCAAGATCACATAAACTTCACTCAAGTCTTCCCAAAGGTTCTACTTGGCACTTTATTGAAACAAAAGCTATAAAACATGATTATTACAGTAGAATAATCATGTGGACACACAAAAACAGTAAGGGTAAATATTGGGTTGTCTCCCAACAAGCGCTTTTCTTTAATGCCTTTCTTGCTAGGCATGATGATGACAATGATGCTCACATAAAAGATAAGAATTGAAACATAACGGGAGCATCATGAAGCATATGACTGGCACAATTAAGCCTAACCCACTTCCTATGCATAGGGATTTTGTGAGCAAACAACTTATGGGAACAATAATCAACTAGCATAGGAAGGTAAAACAAGCATAGCTTCAAAAATTTCAACACATAGAGAGGAAACTTGATATTATTGCAATTCCTACAAGCATATGTTACTGCCTCATAATAATTTTCAGTAGCATCATGAATGAATTCAACAATATAACTAGCACCTAAAGCATTCTTTTCATGATCTACTTGCATAGAAAATTTACTACTCTCCACATAAGCAAAATTCTTCTCATGAATAATAGTGGGAGCAAACTCAACAAAATAATTATCATGTGAGGCATAATCCAATTGAAAACTTAAATCATGATGACAAGTTTCATGGTTATCATTATTCCTAATAGCATACAAGTCATCACAATAATCATCACAGATAGCAACTTTGTTCTCATAATCAATTGGAACCTCTTCCGAAATAGTGGAATCATCACTAAATAAAGTTGACACTCTTCCAAACCCACTTTCATCAATATAATCATCATAAATAGGAGGCTTGTGGCTTCCCCATAATAAATTTGCTCATCAAAACTTGTGGGACAAAAAATACCATATTCATCAAACATAGCTTCCCCAACCTTGTGGCTTTGCATATCATTAGCATCATGGATATTCAAGGAATTCATACTAACAACATTGCAATCCTGCTCATCATTCACATATTTCATGCCAAGCATTCTATGTAATTCTTCTTCTAGCACTTGGGCACAATTTTCCTTTTCATCATACTCACGAAAGATATTAAAAAGACAAAGTGTATGAGACAAACTTAACTCCATTTATTTTTGTAGTTTTCTTTTATAAAATAAACTAGTGATAAAACAAGAATCAAAAAGATTCGATTGCAAGATCTAAAGAAATACCTTCAAGCACTCACCTCCCCGGCAACGACGCCAGAAAAGAGCTTGATGTCTACTACACAACCTTCTTCTTGTAGACGTTGTTGGGCTTGCAAGTGCACAGGTTTGTAGGACAGTAGCAAATTTCCCTCAAGTGGATGACCTAAGGTTTATCAATCCGTGGGACGCGTAGGATGAAGATGGTCTCTTTCAAGCAACCCTGCAACCAAATAACAAAGAGTCTCTTGTGTCCCCAACACACCCAATACAATGATAAATTGTATAGGTGCACTAGTTCGGCGAAGATATGGTGATACAAGTGCAATATGGATAGTAGATAAAGGTATTTGTAATCTGAAATTATAAAAACAGCAAGGTAGCAAGCGATAAAAGTGAGCGTAAATGGTATTGCAATGGTAGGAAACAAGGCCTAAGGTTCATACTTTCACTAGTGCAAGTTCTCTCAACAATAATAGCATAGATAGATCATATAACAATCCCTCAACATGCAACAAAGAGTCACTCCAAAGCAACTAATAGCGGAGAACAAATGAAGAGATTATAGTAGGGTACAAAACCACCTCAAAGTTATCCTTTCAGTTCTATCTATTCAAGAGTTCGTAGTAAAATAACATAAAGCTATTCTTTTCGCTCAATCCATCATAGAGTTCATACTAGAATAACTGTCATGACCGGTTTTCCAATAAAACATTTATTGAGAAACCGACCGTTTTATCGGACCAGTATAGGAAAATCTTCCTTACCAGTAGACAAATCCTTGATACAGACATCAAGTAGTACTAAATGTTATACAAGGTTGAGCTGAGGCTGCTCAACAATTTTATTACAAGCACGCTGATATTATACATAAGGGTGGATATGGCACATGGAGTATGGTGGCATACTACTGACTCGTAATAAAAGTGGTGGTGGATATGTCACAGTGACATGGGTGACATGACTCCTAAATCTTACAGCTCATCGAGCGCTGGAGTGAGGCTCGATGAATTTATTTGGGTAGCAGAAGCGTATATGATACAAGTGACCAATTCCAGGATCACACGGGACTGACTAGGACTCCTCTAGGCGTCGGACTCGCTATCGTACTCTTCATCCATAAGATCGCCTTCATTGATATCTGGCCAAATCAACAAGCCAGGTGAGTACTTTGAATGTACTCGCAAGACAGTTTGGACATGAGATATAACAAATGCAAACATGATGCACATGAGTAGATTAGTAATGCACACTCAAATAATAAATTTTGCACAACAAGTTAATTAAAAAGGGAGTCAGGCGGTAGTCCTCCCGAAATCCCAATAAAATAACTGAAAACAGATCGGGTGTCTGAAGCGACACCTCGAAAGGTAAAAATAAATTAACATGCCGCAGTCGGGCGTCTAAGCGACACCACATAGAGGGCTTATATTGAAATGTAAATGAAAGTGCGTGCCATAGTCGTACGTCTACGCGACATCTCGGAAAAAGGCTTATAACGAAAGTAAATAACATGGATGCCACAGTCGGATGTCTGAGCGACATCACATAAAGGGCTTATAACAAAAAATAAACAACAAGAATGCCACAGTCAGACGTCTGCGCGACATTACATAAAGGGCTTATAACAAAAATAAACAACAAGAATGCCACATTCAGACGTCTGCGCGACGTCACATAAAGAGCTTATAACAAAAATAAACAACAAGAATGCCATAGTCGGACGTCTGCGCGACGTCACATGAAGGGCTTATATTTCTTCATCTGAACTCAAGTTGTTCATGAAATTCAGTCATTCCAAGAAAATACTCAGTAATAATAAGCAGGTTAGTCCATCCACAGGAATAACATTCAGCCGGGTTTACCACTCATGTTTGTTCACCAAAGATTGTCACTGAAATTGATACTAAGACTGACATAGATAAGTTGATCACAGTCCTTGACCATAGATACGGTTACTCGAATGATTTTGACTCTGCAGAGTTTGTACTATTTAACCACAGCCAACGGATTCCAGTAGTCACAAAGGACTAGTTCCGTTTACGGTATTTTAGAAGAAACTCATCTAACCAGTACACACCCATTCCACATCCCGATGCCAGGAATCACCCTAGGAAACATTCAAGAAAAACTTTGAGACGGGGAGGCCACAACCTCGAGTAGCATGGGATCAAATTTATATCGCGCGCTCTAAGGGGTGCCCCCCTCTCGGTCCCAACCGGAAACACCCGTGCCCCCTAACCAGATGACTGGCTTTAATCCAGGGCCATGGAACCCTCATCACGGCCCCTCTATTTGGTGTGTACAAGGAAAGAGGTTTGCAACTTACTAAACCATATTCTTTGCAGAAAACATGTGGTAGCACAAAAAAAGGGGACGGACGGTAACGTGACTTGATCCACGTTAACATTGGAGTTAAACGATTTGGCATAAGACTGGCATGCTTCAACAATACCATCTTACCACCTTTCACCACATGATCATGTTATCTCCCATCAAATAACACGTCGAGTTTCGAAGCTCACTTGTAGTTGCTTTGCATGCAATATAACACTTACTGATGCTTATATAAACATGTCATGAAATAACTACTCAAGCAAACATGCAAAACACTCATCATATCAAAGGTTCAAACATGCTTTCCTGGTTCGGAGTAGTCGGAGTCTAGCTGGGCGAAGTTCGCGGTCCCGTCGCCTCCTCCGGTATCTACGGTATAAAGAAATCGCATACTAACGTAAATACCGTGTGTGCATAAAAATTGTTCCAAATATTTTTCAAATAAATATGATAAAAAACTAGACAGAAAAATAAAGATGAGAGAAAAAGAATCAATTCAAAATCATCTTTTGTTTAGAAGTTATTAAGGTTTTGGTCCAAGGACTCATTTGTAATGAAATAGAAAACTTCCAGGGGCTAGATTAGAAAAACAGAAAATGTTTCGGTTGTAAATACGCCAACCCAAGGAAAACATGTACTTTGCCCGAAGGCGTTTTCAGAAAACGGTTCGAAAAAAAAGAAAGTTGACGGGGTGGTCCCACCCGTCAGGTTTAAAAACTGAAAAAGAGTACGTCGGCGCCCGAGGCTTGCGGTGGTCGCCGGCGACGATCCATGGCGAGGTAGTGGGAGTGGATGGTACCTACGGACTCACGGTGCCCTCCCGCGTCTGTGGGTGGTGGAGTTGGTTGTCGGCGAGCACCACGTCAACGGCGGCCTTCGCTCCGGCGGACGGCGGTTCGGGCGAGGATGGTTCTCTCCGGAGGAAGATGCAAGCGCCAAATGGAGGCTAGGGTCAGAAAAGTGGGTGCACTAGAGGGTTTCTGACGCGGTTTGGGAGGCGGAGGTGCACGTACACGAGCAAATCTTGCCGGAGCCCAAAGCGAATCGGGGTGGCCGGAGCCGGGGAAGAAGGCCTCCCCAAGGTCTTCCTAGTAGCTAGGTGTGGCTCTGGTGAGGTGGAGGGGTGATGCCTGGTCGAAGGTGAGCTCAGGGCGCTATTTATAGCCGGCCCGAGGCGGTTACCGAGAACTGGATAACTCCGGCGAGCGATTATGGCGAGGCAGTGGTTGGGCAGGTGGTTTAGGTGGCTAGGCGACTGCACATTGGTCCACTGGTTCCATCCCGGGGCTAAGTTTGGCAAAACTTGAGTGATACTCCAGGTTCTCGACGGAATGGCTCACGGGCATGATGGCGGTAGAGAGCGCGCTCTGTGCCCCTCAGGCCACGGCGACGGTGGCGCATCGTGCACAGGGGAGGGGATGGCCACGTGGAGGCCTCTGGTGGCTTGGGCGGTGCTGGACGACACCGAAAGGTGGTGCTGGTCCCTGCTGGCTGCCACGGGTGGCTCTGCCACCGCAGAAGTTGCTGGCGTCGACGAGACACGTCGCCACCGACGCTTGCGCCCATCCAAACGACCGTGCGGCACTCCGGATAAGAAGAAGGAGCAGGGAGCAAGGCGCCAACGTGCACACTGGTGAGATTGACGCCGCGGCTCTGAAGAAACGACACTGACGATAGAGCTGCAACACTGAACTTTCTGAACTTTACTGAATTTTGACAGTAACAGTGCACGCCAGGTGTTCGATGAAATGATTTTGGCATGTGGGAATTTTTTTTGGAGTTGATCTTTGGTGAGGTGGCCTCTCAATGCATCTAGGGGCTGCCTGATTTATCTCAGAATTTTTGGAGAAGGAAAAGAATGAATTTCACCAAATTTGGCAAATCTGGTTCAGACTTGCAACAAGCAAAATTTGAAATATTTGAACTGTGGACCAGTGGATCTTCGTGGATCTAGGTTGAGGGTACTAAGGACTAGCCAAGGGAGTTTATTTGGAACCAAAACTCAAAAGGAAACTTGTAGTTCCTTTGTAAGTCACCTTGGTCCAAAATAAATGACAGAAATTGTTTTGAGGATAAAATAAATAGAATAAAAATCAAAAATGGGTTGAAACTTGCTGGAGTTGGATGTTTGACTAGACCCAAAGTAGGGAGGTGGGTTTGGAAGAAAATTTTCAACCTAGGTCATGGCAAGAGAAATTTTTTGGAATGGGGAGAGAATAAAAACCAAAATCCATAGAGTTTCTTTTTAATAGAAATAATTGCAAAACCCTCCAACAAAGCTTGTGGAGCAACACAAATGTGAAAAACCCTTAAAACCAAAGATCAAGGTTGAGAAGGTCCTTTCAAAAACTTGTCATAAAAGATTTTGAGAAGGAGAGTCCCTCTAAAAAAATTAAAATAACCTCCTTTAAATCAAATAAAGATGTTAATAAAATCCAGTCAAAATTTTGGGGTGTTACAGCACCTACACACTTAGGAAAAATCTCGTCCCTGAGATTTTCAGCTGATCCTCAAAGAGGTGTGGACATTCTGTCCGAAGAAAATCCTCTCTTTCCCATGTTGCTTCATCCTCGGTGTGATTGCTCCACTGAACTTTGAAAAACTTAATTGTTTTTTGACGGGTCCTCCTTTCAGATTCCTCCAATAATTTTATTGGACGTTCCCTGAGGTGAGGTCTGGTTGCATGTCAATGTCCTCATGAGATACATGCTTCTCTGGGTTTCTTACACATTTCCTCCACTATGAGACGTGGAACACTTCGTGGACGTCTGACAGTTCTTTGGGTAGGTCTAGCTGGTAGGCTATTGTGCCTCTTCGCGCGACTATGCAGAAGGGTCCGATAAATCTTGGTCCTAGCTTTCCTTTAACTTTGAACCGTTGCAGGCCCCTCATAGGAGATACTCGTAGGTACACATATTCACTGGGTTCAAAGCTGACTCCCCGATGTTTTCAATGGTAATAACTCTTCTGTCGGCTTTGAGCTGTCTTGAGTCGGTCCCTGATTAGCCTAACTTTCTCCTCAGCTTCCTTGAGCATGTCTGGGCCGAAGATACGACTGTCTCCTGTTTCTGACCAATTTAATGGGGTACGACATCTCCGCCCGTACAACGCTTCAAAAGGTGCCATTTGTAGGCTGGCTTGGTAACTGTTGTTGTAGGCGAACTCGGCATACGGCAAGGTTTCCTCCCAACTCGTTCCATAGGTGAGAACACATGCTCTCAGCATGTCCTCTAGAATTTGGTTCACGCGTTCAGTTTGCCCATCAGTCTGGGGGTGATATGCTGTACTGAATGCCAGTTGAGTTCCTAGAGCTTGTTGTAATTGATCCCAAAATCTAGAGACGAACTGAGTGCCTCTGTCAGATATTATCATCTTTGGAATTCCATGCAGACAAACTATACGGGAGAAATAAAGCTTGGCAAGCTTCTGAGTGGTGTGAGTTGTTTTTACTGGGATGAAATGTGCCACCTTAGTCAATCTATCTGTGATTACCCATATGGCATCATTTCCGTATCGTGACCGAGGTAGTCCGACAATAAAATCCATTCCAATCTCGTCCCATTTCCACTCAAGTATCTTGTTTGGCTGTAATAGTCCTGCTGGTTTTTGGTGCTCGGCTTTAATGCGCTGACATGAATCACAACATGCAATGAATGTGGCTATATCCCTTTTCATACCGTGCCACCAAAAAATTTCCTGAATGTCCTTGTACATTTTGGTCCCTCCAGGATGGATTGAATATGGAGCGGTGTGGCCTTCGGCTAGAATTTGCTATTTGAGGTCTTCTATATTTGGTACGCAAAGTCTGTCCCCGTACCATAATATTCCTTTATCGTCTATGACAAATTCTGAGGCCTTGCCCAAACTCACTTTTCTTTTTATGCCCTCGATACTGGCGTGTCCATGCTAAGCCTCCTTAATCTGTTCCATTAGGGTAGGCTGTATTTCCAAATTTGACACATTGCCTTCAGTGACCATCACTAAGTTGAGTTTGGCGAACTCCTGCTGGAATTCAGGTCTCAAGTTCTGTAGGTTGTTGTTGCCCGAACTGGGTTTCCGACTAAGAGCATCTGCCAGTACATTTGCCTTTCCCGGATGGTAGTGTATGCCAACATCATAATCCTTCACCAATTCCAACCAGCGCCGTTGTCGTAAATTGAGCTCTGGTTGTGTGAAAACATATTTGAGGCTTTTATGGTCCGTATATATTTCACCACGACTTCCAAGCAAAAAGTGTCTCCACTCTTTGAGTGCATGAATGACTGCTGCCAATTCTAGGTCATGAGTACGATAATTTTCTTCATGCTTCCATAGTTTCCTGGAAGCGTATGCGACTACTTTGCCTTCTTGCATTAATACGCATCTGAGGCCCTTCCGGGATGCGTCACAAAACACTTCGAAACTTTCGTGTATGTCTGGCACAACCAATACCGGTGTTGTTGTTAATTTCCTTTTGAGCTCTTGGAAACTTTTCTCGCAAGCTTCAGTCCATACAAATTTCTTATCCTTCTTGAGTGCGTCATTGGTTTTGCTATGGTGGAGAACCCCTCAATAAACCTTCGGTAATATCCAGCCATTCTGTAGAAACTCCGTACCTCTATTACGCTGGCTGGTGGTTTCCAAACCAGTACGGCCTTGACTTTTTCTGGGTCTACAGCAACACCTTCTTGGGTCAATACATGGCCTAGAAAACCAACCTATCTTAACCAAAATTCACATTTGCTGAATTTGGCGTATAATTGATGTTTCCTTAATTCTCCCACTACAATCCTGAGATGTTCAACATGCTCTTCTGGTGTCTTGGAGTATACCAGAATATCGTCAATGAACACCATAACAAATTTGTCCATAAATTTCATAAACACTTTGTTCATGAGGTGGACAAAATATGCGGGGGCGTTCGTCAGTCCAAACGACATTACTGTAAACTCATACAGTCCGTATCTAGAGGTGAATGTTGTCTTGGGGATATCTTTTGTCCGTACTTTTAATTGATGATACCCCGACCTTAAATCAATTTTTGAGAAAACCTTAGCTTGCGTGAGCTAGTCAAATAAATCATTTATTCGAGGATTCGGATATTTGTTTTTGATGGTAACCATGTTGAGTGCTCGATAGTCGATACATAATCTCAGTGTCCCATCCTTTTTCTTGGCAAATAATACTGGTGAACCCCAAGGTGAGGAGATGGCTCGAATAAATCCTTTGTCCAGTAATTATTTTATTTGCTTCTTTAATTCTACCAATTCAGAGGGTGCCATTCTATAGGGTTTCTTATAAATGGGGGTGGTTCCGAGTGCTAGCTCAATGATGAATTCTACTTCCCGGTCTGGTGGCATGCCTGGTAGTTCTTCGAGAAATACGTTAGGGAATTCACACACCACTGGAACTTTTCTTAATTGTGAAACGTCCACCTTATTCAACCTTGGTTGCCGTGACCTCGGTCTTTCTTGAGCTGCAATTTTTATCGTCTTCCCGTGATAATGGGTAAGAATTACAGTCCGATTGAAACAGTCAATAAATCCCTTGTTGGTGGTTAACCAGTCCATTCCTAGGATAACATCCAGTCCCTTATTTTCCAATACAATGAGGTTTGCCTGAAACTTTAATCATTCAAACTCAATGACCACACCTTGGCAGTAACTCTGAGTGACTTGCTTAATCCCGGGGGACTTGATGATCATGGATTTTTCCAAGGGAAGCATTGAAAAATCATGTTGCAAAGCAAATTTCTTTGAAATGAACGAGTGAGAAGCTCCAGAATCAAACAAAACCGTGGCAGGTATTGTGTTGACAGGGAACATACCGAGTACGATATCCGGGGCATTCTGTGCTTCCTCCTTGGTCACATGGTTCAGGTGACCCTTCTTGTGATTGTTATTGGGGTTGAAGTTGTTTCGCTTGGGTGTTGAATTATTTCCATTGTTGTTCGGCTTGGGGGCTGAGTTTCTTGGCTTTGGACACTGTTTGGCATAGTGCCCTTTTTCTCCACAAGCGTAGCAAGTAACACCTGGGTGATATGTAAAATCCTTGTCCCTCGCATGGAAATTTTTGTTTGGTCGAGGAACATTTGTCGTGGATTTGTTTGCTCCACCTTTCGGAAAATCAGTCTTGTTCCGGTTGTTGCGAGCATGAGTAGTCTGGTCTCTTTTGCGCTTGCAAAAATCCTCCGAGCTGCGGTGCTCATTTACCAATGTAATAGCTTTGTCCACAAGCGTTTTGAAATCCGGAAAGGTGTGTACGACCAGCTGGCATTTAAGTGCTGGTGCCAGACTTTTCAGGAATTTTTCCATCTTTTTATTTTCAGTCATATGCTCTTCGTTGGCATAACGAGATAATAGAGTAAACTGACTGTTGTACTCAGTCACTGTCATGCTTCTCTGCTTGAGGTCATCAAACTCCCTTTTCTTGATCTTCATAATGCTTCTGGGAATGTGCGCCCCACGAAAACCTTCCTTAAATTCTTCCCAAGTGATGTTATTTTCGTTGGGGTGCATGTGCAGGAAATTTTCCCACCATGATGCAGCTGCTCCAATGAGGTAGTGAGGTGCATATAGCACCTTCTCGCAGTCTGAACATTGTGCAATAATTAACTTCCTTTCAATATCTCGAAGCCAATCATCGGCCTCAAGAGGTTTATTAGTATGAGAGAACGTTGGGGGATGTGTCTTTTGTAGTTCAGACAATTTGGATTCCTGCTGATACGGTCCACGGTGTTTTCCCATATTGATGACATGGTTCATCATTTCTTGATGCTGTTGCTGGCTTTGCTCATAATGGCGGCACATTTGAGAAAATGCTGCTTCACTGCCTTGCTGGCTTGACTGCCCCTGTGTGAAATTGTTGCTTGTCTAGGTACCATAATTTTCTTCCGGCGGACTTGGCATGGAACGAGTCCAAGGACGAGGCATTTTCCACTCTGGGGTATTTTTTTGTAAATCTCATGAGAGGAAAAAAACTGAGTGGCAAAATAAATAATTTTGCAAAGGTGGAAATTTAAGAATTCCAACATTTTTCAAGAAAATACTTGATTGCGCATGGAGGAGGACCGCTTAGTACATATTTTACACGCAAGCCGTAATTATACAATACATCACTCAGGATGTGCATACACATTCCTGACATGTTATTTAGGCTAGTGCACTTCTCACAGTTCCTACATGATGCGCACACAAACTACTTCTCACAACCTATATACATATAAACATATCATACAAGCTGGTACATCGCACGGCTGCTAGGCACACTCACTCGGAGATGGTAAGGACTTCCCTCGGCTTGCCAAGGGTAAGACCCAGTGGTGCTGGAGGCTCAGCCTCCTCCTCACTAATAGGCTCCAGGCGTGAAGCACTGAGTTGTGTAGCTAGTGCGGGTGTGGTAGGTGGTGCAGCTCTGACTGGAGTAGGAGCGATGACTTGGTCAAATTCTTCAGGAGTAGGAAGGCGGCGAGCAGTGGCGAAGATGGCAGGTATATAGGATGCTGAGGACGAGACATACATTAGTGGTGGTGCTGTATGGAGGAGCTCCCTCCTATTGGCGGAACAGCTCTGCACGGAGTCCATATGAGCAGCCACAAGGTCGTCCACGAGGTTATCAAAAGTTGCCTCAAGAGCCTTGAGATATTCAACCAACATCTCAATAGCCTCATCTCTCTCCCCCTAGCGCAAGCGAATGCATAGTGACATGTGTATGGCACGTGGCATGGGAGGTAGCGGTAGCGACGAGTCTTCATTGAAGGAAGAACATCCTTGAGACGAGCTACCGCCTCATGGGCAGCCATCTGCATAGCATGCCTCTCCGTAGGCATGGCCCTTCCCACAAACCAGAAGCGGCATGAATCAACACGTCCTCCCTTGAATTTCACCGTGGCCTGGTGCATGGACAAACTGTCGCTGATCTTGTGCTGGTAGAGTGTGAACTCCGGACGGGTCGATGGCCCGATCGCGACTTTGACGATGGAGACCAGAAGCTTGACAAACCCCTCGGGTACATTGGCGAACACCTTTGACTCACAGTCGTTGCCAGCCATCTACAAAATTAGGCAAAAATTCTGAATAGTCAGATCATAAATTTATGTTGACTGTCAGAAAATGACTACATTTGCAAAATATTAAAATAGCACTAATTACGCTAATAACCGATTAGCGATCGCACCTAGTGGCTTCCTACAGTTAGCCTTGCTCTGATACCAAGTTTGTCACGACCGGTTTTCCAATAAAACATTTATTAAGAAACCGACCCTTTCATCGGACCAGTATAGAAAAATCTTCCTTACCAGTAGACAAATCCTTGATACAGACATCCAGTAGTAATAAATGTTATACAAGGTTGAGCTGAGGCTGCTCAACAATTTTATTACAAGCACGCCGATATTATACATAAGGGCAGATATGGCACACAGAGTATGGTGACATACTACTGACTCGTAATAAAAGTGGTGTGGATATGTCACAATGACGTGGGTGACATGACTCCTAAATCTTACAGCTCATCGAGCGCTGGAGTGAGGCTCGATGAATTTATTTGGGTAGCGAAAGCGTATATGACACAAATGACCAATTCCAGGATCGCACGGGACTGACTGAGACTCCTCTAGGCATCAGACTCGCTATCGTACTCTTCATCAATAAGAACACCTTCGTCGATATCTGGCCAAATCAACAAGCCAGGTGAGTACTTTGAATGTACTCGCAAGACAGTTTGGACATAAGATATAACAAATGCAAACATGATGCACATGAGCAGATTAGTAATGCACACTCAAATAATAAATTTTGCACGACAGGTTAATTAAAAAGGGAGTCAGGCGGTAGTCCTCCCGAAATCCCAATAAAATAACTGAAAACCGGTCGGGTGTCCGAAGCGACGCCTCGAAAGGTAAAAATAAATTAACATGCCGCAGTCGGGCATCTGAGCGACACCACATAAAGGGCTTATATTGAAATGTAAATGATAGTGCGTGCCACAGTCGGACGTCTACGCGACATCTCGGAAAGGGCTTATAACGAAAGTAAATAACATGGATGCTACAGTCGGATGTCTGAGCGACATCACATAAAGGGCTTATAACAAAAAATAAATAAACCACAAGAATGCCACAGTCGGACGTCTGCGCGACGTCACATAAAGGGCTTATAACAAAAATAAACAACAAGAATGCCACAGTCGGACGTCTGCGCGACGTCACATAAAGGGCTTATAACAAAAATAAACAACAAGAATGCCACAGTCGGACGTCTGCGCGACGTCACATAATGGGCTTATATTTCCTCATCCGAACTCAAGTTGTTCATGAAATTAAGTTATTCCAAGAAAATACTCAGTAATAATAAGCAGGTTAGTCCATCCACAGGAATAACATTCAGCCGGGTTTACCACTCATGTTTGTTCACCGAAGATTGTCACTGAAACTGACACTGAGACTGACATAGATAAGTTGATCACAGTCCTTGACCAAAGATACGGTTACTCGAATGATTTTGACTCTCCAGAGTTTGTACTATTTAACCACAGCCAACGGATTCCAGTAGTCACAAAGGACTAGTTCCGTTTATGGTATTTCAGAAGAAACTCATCTAACCAGTAAACACCCATTCCACATCCCGATGCCAGGAATCACCCTAGGCAACGTTCAAGAAAACCTTTGAGACGGGGAGGCCACAACCTCGAGTAGCATGGGATAAAATTTATATCGCGCGCTCTAAGGGGTGCCCCCCTCTTGGTCCCAACCAGAAACACCCATGCCCCCTGACTGGATGACTGGCTTTAATCCAGGGCCATGGAACCCTCATCACGGCCCCTCTATTCGGTGTGTACGAGGAAAGAGGTTTGCAACTTACTAAACCATATTCTTTGCAGAAAACATGTGGTAGCACAAAAAAAAGGGGACGGACGGTAACATGAGTTGATCCACGTTAACACTGGAGTTAAACGGTTTGGCATAAGACTAGCATGCTTCAACAATACCATCTTACCACCTTCCATGTCACCACATGATCATGTTATCTCCCATCAAATAACACGTCGAGTTTCGGAGCTCACTTGTAGTTGCTTTGCATGCAATATAACACTTACTGATGCTGATTAAACATGTCATGAAATAACTACTCAAGCAAACATGCAAAACACTCATCATATCAAAGGTTCAAACATGCTTGCCTGCTTCGGAGTAGTCAGAGTCTAGCTCGGCGAAGTTCACGGTTCCGTCGCCTCCTCCGGTATCTACGGTATAAAGAAATCGCATACTAATGTAAATACCGTGTGTGCATAAAACTTGTTCCAAATATTTTTCAAAATAAATATGATAAAAAAACTAGACAAAAAAATAAAGATGACAAAAAAAGAATCAATTCAAAATCATCTTTTCTTTAGAAGTTATTAAGGTTTTAGTCCAATGACTCATTTGTAATGAAACAGAAAACTTCCAGGGGCTAGATTAGAAAAACAGAAAATGTTTCGGTTGTAAATACGCCAACCCAAGGAAAACATGTACTTTGCCCGAAGGCACTTCCACGTACTTTGCCCAAAAAAAAGAAAGCTGACGGGGTGGTCCCACCCGTCAGGTTTAAAAACTAAAACAAAGTACGCCGGCGCCCGGGGCTTGCGGTGGTCGCTGGGGATGATCCACGGCGAGGTAGGGGGAGTGGATGGTACCTACAGACTCACGGTGCCCTCCCGCGTCTGTGGGTGGTGGAGTTGGTCGTCGGCGAGCACCACGTCGACGGCGGCCTTCGCTCCGGCGGACGGCGGTTCGGGCGAGGATGGTTCTCTCCAGAGGAAGCTGCAAGCGCCAAATTGAGGCTAGAGTCAGAAGAGTGGGTGCACTAGAGGGTTTCTGACACGGTTTGGGAGGCGGAGGTGCACATACTCGAGAAAATCTTGCCGGAGCCCGAAGCGAATCGGGGCGGCCGGAGTTGGGGAAGAAGGCCTCCCCGAGGTCTTCCTAGTAGCTAGGCATGGCTCTGGTGAGGTGGAGGGGTGATGCCTGGTCGAAGGCGAGCTCGGGGCGCTATTTATAGCCAGCCCGAGGCGGTTGCCGAGAACTTGATAACTCCGGCGAGCGATCACAGCGAGGCAGTGGTTGGGCAGGTGGTTTAGGTGGCTAGGCGACTGCGGATTGGTCCACTGGTTCCATCCCGGGGCTAAGTTTGGCAAAACTTGGGTGATACTCCATGTTCTCGACGGAACAGCTCACGGGCATGATGGCGGCAGAGAGCGTGATCTGCGCCCCTCAGGCCACGGCGACGGTGCCGCAACGTGCACAGGGGAGGGGATGGCCACGCGGAGGACTCTGGTAGCTTGGGCGGTGCTGGACGGCGCCGAAAGATGGTGTTGGTCCCTGCTGGCCGCCACGGGTGGCTCTGCCACCACAGAAGTTGCCAGCGTCGGCGAGACACGTCGCCACCGACGCTTGCGCCCGTCCAAACGATCGTGCGGCACTCCGGATAAGAAGAAGGAGTAGGGAGCAAGGTGCCAACATGCACACTGGTGAGATTGACGCCGCGGCTCTGAAGAAACGACACTGACGACAGAGCTGCAACACTGAACTTTCTGAACTTTACTGTATTTTGACAGTAACAGTGCACGCCAGGTGTTCGATGAAATGATTTTGGCATGTGGGAAATTTTTCTGGAGTTGATCTTTGGTGAGGTGGCCTCTCAATGCATCTAGGGGCTCCCTGATTTATCTCAGAATTTTTGGAGAAGGAAAAGAATGAATTTCACCAAATTTGGCTAATCTGGTTCAAACTTGCAGCAAGCAAAATTTGAAATATTTGAACTATGGACCAGTGGATCTTGATGGATCTAGGTTGAGGGTACTAAGGACTAGCGAGGGGAGTTTATTTGGAACCAAAACTCAAAAGGAAACTTGTAGTTCCTTTGTAAATCACCTTGGTCCAAAATAAATGACAGAAATTGTTTTGAGGATAAAATAAATAGAATAAAAATCAAAAATGGGTTGAAACTTGCTGGAGTTGGATGTTTGACTAGACCAAAGGTAGGGAGGTGGGTTCGGAAGAAAATTTTCAACCTAGGTCATGGCAAGAGAAATTTTTTGGAATGGGGAGAGAATAAAAACCAAAATCCATAGAGTTTCTTTTTAATAGAAATAATTGCAAAACCCTCCAACAAAGCTTGTCTTGAGCCAACACAAATGTGAAAAACCGTTAAAACCAAAGATCAAGGTTGAGAAGGTCCTTTCAAAAACTTGTCATAAAAGATTTTGAGAAGGAGAGTCCCTCTAAAAAATTTCAAAGAACATCCTTTAAATCAAATAAAGATTTTAATAAAAATCCAATCAATATTTTGGGGTGTTACAATAACACCTTAAGACACAAATCAACCAAAGCCCTAATGTCACCTAGATACTCCATTGTCACCTCAAGTATCCGTGGGCATGATTATACGATATGCATCACACAATCTTAGATTCATCCAACCAACACAAAGTACTTCAAAGAGTGCCCCAAAGTTTCTACCGAAGAGTCAAGAAAACGTGTGCCAACCCCTATGCATTGGATCATGGGTGGAACTCGCAAGTTGGTTACCAAAACATACATCAAGTGGCACGTGATATCCCATTGTCACCACAGATAAACACGGCAAGACATACATCAAGTGTTCTCAAATCAAAGACTCAATCCGAAAAGATAACTTCAAGAGGGAAACTCAATTTATCACAAGAGAGTAGAGGGGGAGAAACATCATAAGATCCAACTATAATAGCAAAGCTCGCGATACATCAAGATCGTGCCATAGAGAGAACACGAGAGAGAGAGAGAGAGAGAGAGAGAGAGAGAGAGAGAGAGAGAGATCAAACACATAGCTACTGGTACATACACTCAGCCTCGAGGGTGAACTACTCCCATGTCGTCATGGATAGCACCGGGATGATGAAGATGGCCACCGGTGATGGGTGCCCCCTCTGGCAGGGTGCCAGAACGGGCTCCCGAGAGGTTTTATGTGGCTACAGAGGCTTGCGGCGGCGGAACTCCCGATCTA
This sequence comes from Triticum dicoccoides, assembly GCF_002162155.2. Lineage (NCBI taxonomy): Eukaryota > Viridiplantae > Streptophyta > Magnoliopsida > Poales > Poaceae > Triticum > Triticum dicoccoides. Next base: position 83,559,739 of record NC_041393.1, on the reverse strand, counting down.
TCTTGATATTCGGTGGTTTTAGGGTGCGTAGGCTTATATAGGCGAAAGAAGTCAGTCGGGGGGTGCTCGAGGGGCCCACGAGATAGGGGGCGCGCCAAGTCGGGGGGGGGGGCGCCCTCCTATCTCCTGGCCTCCTCGAGGCTGTTCTGACCTGAACTCCAAGTCTCCGGGGTGATATTCTTCCAAAAAATCACGCTGCCAAAGGTTTCATTCCGTTTGGACTCCGTTTGATATTCCTTTTCTTCGAAATACTGAAACAGGCAATAAAACAACAATATGGGCTGGGCCTCCGGTTAGTAGGTTAGTCCCAAAAATGATATAAATATGTATAATAAAGCCCATAATCATTCAAAACAGATAATAAAATATAATGAATGCTTCATAAATTATAGATACGTTGGAGACGTATCAACCACCTAAAAGAATCATTTAGGGTTTTGGTGGCTCGGGGTCGACGAAACCATCTAAAACTATCAACTAGGGTCTAGGGTGGCTCAGGGTCGACGAAACCACCTAAACCTATCAGTTAGGGTTTTGGCGGCTCAGGGTCGACAAAAAGACCTAAAACTGTCAACTAGGGTTTTGGTGGCTCAGGGTCGACAAAAACACCTAAAACTATC